>NC_053022.1:84729883-85051057 GCF_003073215.2 Triticum urartu | reverse complement strand
TAGGAAATGCATGAACCTGGCCTCAACTTGGAATTCCAAGGGTGCCACTCGATAGAGGGGATGAAATCGCTTGAAAACGATATAAAGATCATTGGAATCGGAGTTATGGTTTGGAAATGGCAAGCGTTTTGAGAATGACACCGGTCTGCGATTTACAGCAAGTAGGCATCTAAACGCAATGCAACGAACATGCTACAGCCACCAAACATGACAACAAAATACATGGCAGCGATGCACACAAGATTCTTAACAAAAGACTAGCACTGAGCCACGGCCAACTCATCCATTATGAGGTTCAAACAAGCATGGCAAAAACGCAAATGCAAAACAGATTTTAGACTTAGTGAAATTAACACTAGTCTGAAATTTCAGATCACGAAGCCCTCTTCGGAGCAGCAAAACAACATGATACATGACCTGATTAAGAGAAGTAAGAACATGGCATGGAGCTACTCAACAAGCTTAACAAAAGTTCAAAAGTGACCTGGGGCCAAAAGGGACCACAAAATATATTAACGGGCACACGAACATAGCTAAAGCACAATCAGTTTTCAGACTTGGTGAAAACTGAGACATGCTGAAATATAACTCACGAAGGCATGTAAACGAGCTCGATGCACTCACCATGGTGCAAGTCACAGTAAGGCAAGCATACATCTATTAAGAAGGCACAAAATACAAGCTAGACATGGCAATAACAATGGCATGGCATACACGGATCAACTACAACAACAACGGCCAAATCGCAAACGAGTTGACGATCTGCCCAGATTCACCACGAAGCAAAAGTAGAGCTCGAATGACTCAAGTTCGAGTGCTCCATAATTTCAAACAAAGACATGGATGGATAGAGAATAACATGATTAATAAAACTCCTTTACTGATCATCCTCAAAAGAGGCGCGGATCACTAGGAAACAAGCTGAACATATGGCATCATGAACTAAAATATCCCTGACTTTGTGAAAACAACTAAGCCCTGAAAACAGATTTACCGGGTGCCTCACTTTGCAAGCTTGCACAAGTCACCACACACATCCTAAAAATTCACGGGTTGCACCTCTGGAAAGAAGACAAAATGCTTAACAAAACATATGAAGGACTCACTAGCATAGCATGCACACATTAATCATGGCAAAAAAGACAAAAGTCTAAGATGAACTAGCAGATCTGACAATTAACTCACGAAGCCTCCTTCTAACAATATTTTGGGCATCAAGATGAACTCAAATAAAAATGATGCAATGGAATGAAATAATTTACTCGTCGAGGCGAACATGTTGACATATAATATGTCCAAATCGGAGCTACGGATGCAAAGTTACGGGCGGTCAAAGTATGCATAAAAAACTAGGGTTAGGAACGAAAAAGTCAACCGAGATGAATTTCTCAGATCTGGATCCAGATCCGCACGCTTCCCGATGCACGCCGGAGTTACTGTAGCAGCTCGCCGGACTTGACGGTGAAGAAGGCCGGCGTGGGAGGAGGAGGAAGAGGACGGCGGGGTCCGGCCGGATCCGGCGGAGGAGGCGGCGCCGGGAGCGGGCGGCGGGCGGCGGCGGCATAGGCGGCGAGCGGCGGGGTTGGCGAGGGGCTCCGGCCGGCGTTGGCGCATGGCGGCGGCGCGGCACCGGCGCAATGGCGGCATGGAGGCGGCGAGCGGCGGCGGGTGGCCCGGTCGGGCGCGGGAGCGGGCCGGCGCTGGGCCTACGGGCCCGCGTCGGTGGGAGGCGGCGGCGATGTGGACCTGGGGGCGCGGGCGAATGAGGTGGCGCCGCGTGGCGCTTGCGGCGGAGGTCGGACACATCCGGCACCGGCGGACGTTGTTCGGCGCGCGGGGAGAGATCTGTTTTTTTTTAGAACTAGGGTTTCGAGGGGGAAGACGAGATCCGGAAATGGAGGGGGTATATATAGGCATAAGTAGAGTTAGGAGAGTCCAAATGAGGTGCGGTTTTCGGCCACACGATCGTGATCGAACGCTCTAGGACATGGAGCAGAGTTTGGTGGGTTTTGGGCCAAATTTGAGGGGTGTTGGGCTGCAACACACACGAGGTATTTTCGGTCCCTCGGTTAACCGTTGGAGTATCAAACGAAGTCCAATTGATACGAAACTTGACAGGCGGTCTACCGGTAGTAAACCAAGGCCGCATGACAAGTCCCGGTCCAATCCGGAAATGTTTAATCCCCACACACGAAAGAAAGGTAGAAATGGCCACCGGAGGAGAACGAAGCGCCGGAATGCAAAACGGGCAACGGGGAAAAAGCTCGAATGCATGAGATGAACACGTATGCAAATGCAATGCACATGATGACATGGTATGAGATGCATAAAACGAAAACAACACAAGGAGACAAAGACCCAAACCCGAGAAATAAATATAACTTAACGCCGGAAACGGCAAGAGTTGGATACAAATTTGGAAAGTCGTATCTAGGGCGTTACAACCTACACATTGTGAAACAGCCCTTCGCCGAGCGAGCCGTCTCCCTCTTGCACCTAGCCAAAATGTTGGTGCTACTGTTGATAGTTCTGTGGCTCCTGCTACTAATGCGGAGGAGGATGATTTCGCGGGAGATTACGAGGATGATTTTGTGGGAGATTACAAGGATGAGTTTGATCAAAATCAGAACTACGTGCCACCACCAGCACAGCAACCACCAGGTCGTCCACATGCAAATAATGGCAATGGTAGGGCTCACCCTCAGGTACGAGATCATGACCATCTCCCTAAACTAAAATTTAATATTCCACCATTTGAGGGTAGATATGTTCCTGATATATATCTTACTTGGGAGTTAGAAACTGAACAACGACTTACATGTTTACAATATCCCGAGGAGAGACGTGTTCCCGCTGCTGTTTGTGCATTCACTAGTTTTTCATGTGTTTGGTGGTCTGAGCATTGTAGATTATATCGTATTCCAGCAACTTGGGCTACTTTGAAAACTGCTATACGTACTCGTTGGGTTCCACCATATTATCAACGTGAATTACTTCAAAAATTGCAGCGTTTAAGACAAGGAAAAAATTCTGTAGAAGAATATTATCAGGAATTACAAACTGGCATGATTAGATGTGGTATTGTTGAGGAGAATGAATCTATTCTTGCACGTTTTATGGGTGGATTAAATAGAGAGATTCATACCATTCTAGAGTATAAGGAGTATACTAATATCACTCGTTTATTCCATCTTGCTTGTAAAGCTGAACGTGAAGTGAAGGATCGACAGGCATTGGCGCGAACTAACTTTTCTGCAGGTCAATCTTCATCATGGATACCACGTGCATCCTCTACTTCCACTACACCAGCACCTCCATCAGGTGCCACCTCCAGCCGTGATACAAGAAAGCAGGCACAACCACCACTTTCTGCCAAGAGCACACCTCCTGGGCCTGCGCAGAGTTCTTCTTCTTCCATTGCATCAACAGGGCACACAAGTGATATTATTTGTCGTCGTTGTAAGGGAAGAGGACATTTTGCGAGAGAATGCCAATCTCAGCGTGTGATGATTTCTACTGAGGATGGTGGGAATGAGTCTGCTAGTGACTATGATGAGGAGACTTTGGCTCTTATTACACGTGAAGAACACGGTGGAGATGAAATACATGGCTCCTGAAGATGCTGACAGGTATGAATGTTTAGTTGCTCAACGTGTTTTGAGTGTGCGGGTTACACAAGCTGAGCAAAATCAGAGGCATAATTTGTTCCATACAAAGGGAGTTGTGAAGGAACATTCTGTTCGCGTCATCATAGATGGAGGGAGCTGCAATAACTTGGCTAGCATGGAGATGGTGGAGAAGCTCTCACTCACCACAAGACCACATCCACATCCTTACTACATCCAATGGTTCAACAACAGTGGCAAGGTTAAGGTAACACGTATTGTTCGTGTGCATTTTAGTATCTCTACATATGCTGATTATGTTGATTGTGATGTGGTACCTATGCAAGCATGTTCCTTATTACTTGGTAGACCATGGAAATTTGATAAAAATTCTGTACACCATGGTAGAAACAATCAGTATACTCTTGTTCATAAGGATAAAAATATTACTTTGCTTCCTATGACTCCTGATTCCATTTTGAAAGATGATATTAATAGAGCTAATAAAGCAAAACAGGAGAAAAAGAAAAGTGAAAATCAGATTGTGGCAAAAGACTTTGAGCCACAAATGCAACCTAATAATAAACCATCTATTGTTGCTTCTGAAATTAAATTGAAATGTGCATGTTTAATTGCCACCAAATCTGATATTGATGATTTAGATTTTAGCAAATCTGTTTGCTATGCTTTTGTGTGCAGAGGCATTATTTTCATTCGAGGACGTGCCTTCCTCTTTGCCTCCTGCTGTCACTAACATTTTGCAGGAGTTCGCTGACGTCTTTCCACAAGACGTGCCACCGGGATTACCACCTATTCGAGGGATTGAGCATCAAATTGACTTAATTCCCGGTGCATCATTACCCAACGGTGCACCATACCGTACCAATCCAGAGGAGACGAAGGAGATTATGCGTCAAGTACAAGAACTGCTCAACAAAGGTTATATACGTGAATCCCTTACTCCTTGTGTTGTTCCTATCATTTTAGTGTCGAAAAAGGATGGTACGTCACGTATGTGCCTTGATTGTAGAGGCATTAATAATATTACTATTCATTATCGTCATACTATTCCTAGGCTAGATGATATGCTTGATGAATTGAGTGGCTCTATAATATTCTCCAAAGTTGATTTGCATAGTGGATACCATCAAATTCGTATGAAATTGGGAGATGAATGGAAAACAACATTTAAAACTAAGTTTGGATTATATGAGTGGTTAGTCATGCCTTTTGGGTTAACTAATGCACCTAGTACTTTCATGAGGTTAATGAACGAAGTTTTACGTGCTTTCATCGGACGATTTGTGATAGTTTACTTCGATGACATATTGATTTATAGCAAATCTTTGGAGGAACATTTGGAACATTTACGTGCTGTTTTTATTGCTCTACGTGATGCACGTTTGTTTGGTAACCTTGGAAAGTGCACCTTTTGCACCAATCGAGTATCTTTTCTTGGCTGTGTTGTTACTCCACAGGGAATTGAAGTTGATAAAGCCAAGATTGATGCTATTGAGAGTTGGCCGCAGCTCAAAACGGTCACACAACTGAGGAGTTTCCTTGGCCTCGCTGGTTTCTATAGGCGTTTTGTGAGAGATTTCAGCACCATTGCTGCGCCTCTCAACGAGCTTACAAAGAAGGATGTGCCTTTTGTTTGGGGTACCGCACAGGAAGAAGCCTTCACGGTATTGAAAGATAAGTTGACACATGCTCCTTTACTCCAACTTCCTGATTTTAATAAGACTTTTGAGCTTGAATGTGATGCTAGTGCAATTGGATTAGGAGGTGTGTTATTACAAGATGGCAAACCTTTTGCATATTTTTCTGAAAAATTGAGTGGGCCTAGTCTGAACTATTCTACGTATGACAAAGAATTATATGCTATTGTTCGGACCTTAGAAACATGTCAACATTATTTATGGCCCAAGGAATTTGTTATACATTCTGACCATGAATCTTTGAAACACATTAAAAGTCAAGCAAAACTGAATCGTAGACATGGTAAATGAATCGTCGACATGCTAACGATGGGACACTTTGGGAGGATATATCTATGGACTTTGTTTTAGGTTTACCTTGAACAAAGAAGGGGAGGGATAGCATATTTATTGTCGTGGATAGGTTCTCGAAAACGGCACACTTTATACCATGTCATAAAAGCGATGATGTTGTTAATGTTGCTGATTTGTTCTTGCACGAAATTATTCGCTTGCATGGTGTGCCAAATACTATTGTTTCAGATCGTGATACTAAATTTCTTAGCCAATTTTGGAGATGTTTATGGGCTAAGTTGGGGACTAAGCTGATTTTTAGTACTACTTGTCACCCCCAAACTGATGGACAAACTGAAGTATTCAATAAAACATTGTCTACTATTCTTAGGGCTGTTTTGAAGAATAACAAGAATGTGGGAAGAATGCTTGCCTCATATTGAATTTGCTTATAATCGTTCATTGCATTCTACTACTAAGATGTGCCCTTTTGAAATTGTGTATGGTTTCCTACCTCGTGCACCTATTGATTTGTTGCCCCTTCCATCTTCAGAAAAGGTTAATTTTGATGCTAAAGAACGTGCTGAATTGATTTTAAAAATGCATGAGTTAACTAAGGAAAACATTGAGCGTATGAATGCTAAATATAAACCTGCTGAAGATAAGGATAGAAAACATGTTGTGTTTGCACCTGGAGATCTTGTTTCGTTACATTTGCATAAGGATAGATTTCCTAATTTGTGCAAATCAAAGCTAATGCCACGTGCTGATGGTCCTTTTAAGGTGTTAGAGAAAATAGATGATAATGCATATAAACTTGAGCTACCTGCAGATTTTGGGGTTAGTCCCACTTTTAACATTGCAGATTTGAAGCTTTATTTGGGTGAGGGTGATGAATTTTCGTTGAGGACGACTTTATTTCAAGAAGGGGATGATGATGAGGACATCAATACCATTGTTACACCCCCAGCCCCTGCTGCTATACATACTGGACCAATTACTAGAGCTCGCGCACGCCAATTGAATTATCAGGTACTTTCGTTTCTTGGTAACGATTCTAATGTTCATGAGAATATGACGCTGCCTAAATTAGATACATTTGTCTTGCTTACAAATGAAGGGCCTAGCTTGGACAAGAAAAATGAACCTTGAAACAAGTTCAAGCGTGGAGATGATGGCATGCGCAAGGGGATCCAGAACGGAGTTACATGTGATGATTTCAGGACTTTGAAGCCACCATAAGGAGTGCATGAAGCCTTGGACGAAATATACAAGATGCCACTTCATAAATTTCGTCCAGAGGCTATTTTAGGTGCTGCATCACCTTATTATTGGGCCAGGCCCATGTATTTTCGAAATACTTAAGTATAGGCTGTTTTTAGAGTCCGTATGTGTGGGTAAACAAGAGTTAGGGTTGGTTTCGGACCCCTCCTCCAAGGGCCACGAAATTCCCACCTCTTCCTCCATATATACAGCCCTTAGGGAGTCGTGTAGACTTTGGGTTTTGTTTAGATTAAAAGTTCGCCATAGCTGCAACTTCACGTACTTCGTTTGTGTCCAACGACTAGACCAAGACGTCACAGAACCCCACCTTGATCAATAAAGCGTTCATCTTATATTCGCGATATCCAGATTGCAATCTCAGTTTCTTGCTTGTTCTTCGTTTGCTCGCAGGAAATAGGCCCTCGTGGTCAGGTTGATCGTGCTCCGGCATGGTCAATAACCCCTCAGAGTTGGTTTAGCTATTGCTAAGGCGCGATGTCCTCGCACGTTCGTAGTCGGATCATCAAAGTCGACTTCCTCTAAAACGATAGCCACTATCTCATCGAAAGACGGGACACCTTTGCCTCTATCATTTAGCATGTCTACGGTTCAGTTTTGCTTGACTTTTAATATGTTTCAATGATTCATGGTCAGAATGTATAACAAATTCCTTGGGCCATAAATAATGTTGCCATGTTTCTAAGGTCAGAACAAGAGCATATAATTCTTTATCATAAGTATAATAGTTAAGACTAGTCCCACTCAATTTTTCAGAAAAGTATGCAACGGGTTTGCCATCTTGTAATAACACACCTCCTAATCCAATTGCACTAGCATCACATTCAAGCTCAAAAGTCTTATTAAAATTAGGAAGTTGGAGTAAGGAGCATGTGTCAACTTATCTTTCAATACCATGAAGGCTTCTTCATGTGCGGTACCCCAAACAAAAGGCACATCCTTCTTTGTAAGCTCATTGAGAGGTGCAGCAACGGTGCTGAAATCTCTCACAAAACGCCTATAGAAACCAGCAAGGCCAAGGAAACTCCTCACTTGTGTGACCGTTTTGGGCTGCGGCCAACTCTCAATAGCTTCAATCTTGGCTTTATCAACTTCAATTCCCTGTGGAGTAACAACATAGCCAAGAAAAGATACTCGGTCGGTGCAAAAGGTGCACTTTCCAAGGTTACCAAACAAACGTGCATCACGTAGAGCAATAAAAACATCACGTAAATGTTTTAAATGTTCCTCCAAAGATTTACTATAAATCAATATGTCATCAAAGTAAACTAGCACAAATCGTCCAATGAAAGCACATAAAACTCAATTCATCAAGCATATCAGGAATAGGATGACGATAACAAATAGTGATATTATTAATGCCTCTACAATCAACGCACATACGTGACGTACCATCCTTTTTTGGCACTAGAATGATAGGAACGACACAAGGACTAAGGGATTCGCCTATATAACCTTTGTCGAGCAGGTCTTGTACTTGACGCATAATCTCCTTCGTCTCCTATGGATTGGTACGGTATGGTGCACGGTTAGGTAATGATGCACCGGGAATTAAGTCAATTTGATGCTCAATCCCTCGAATAGGTGGTAATCCCAGTGGCACGTCTTGTGGAAAGACGTCAGTGAACTCCTGCAAAATGTTAGTGACAGCAGGAGGCGAAGAGGAAGGCACGTCCTCGAATGAAAATAATGCCTCTTTGCACACAAAAGCATAGCAAACAGATTTGCTAAAATCTAGATCTTCAATATCATATTTGGTGGCAAGTAAACATACACTTTTCAATTTAATTTCAGAAGCAACACTAGATGGTTTATTATTAGGCTTCATTTGTTGCTCAAATTCTTTTGCCACAATCTGATTTTCACTCTTATTTTTCTCCTGTTTTGCTTTATTAGCTCTATTAATATCATCTTTCAAAATGGAATCAGGAGCCATAGGAAGCAAAGTAATATGGCTATCCTTATGAACAAGAGTATACTGATTATTTCAACCATGGTGTACAGAATTTTTATCAAGTTGCCATGGTCTACCAAGTAATAAGGAACATGCTTGCATTGGTACCACATCATAGTCAACATAATCAACATATGTCGAGATACTAAAATGCACACGAACAGTACGTGTTATCTTAACCTTGCCGCTATTGTTGAACCATTGGATGTAGTAAGGATGTGGATGTGGTCGTCTGGTGAGAGAGATTCTCCACCATCTCCATGCTAGCCAAGTTATTGCAGCTCCCTCCATCTATGATGACGCGAAAAAATGTTTCTTCACAACTCCCTTTGTATGGAACAAATTATGCCTCTGATTTTGCTCAGCTTGTGTAACCCGCACACTCAAAACACGTTGAGCAACTAAACATTCATACCTGTCAGCATCTTCAGGAGCCATGTATTGCGTCTCATGATCAGAATCATCTCCACCATGTTCTTCATGTGTAACAAGAGCCAAAGTCTCCTCATCATAGTCACTAGCGGACTCAAACCCACCATCCTCAGTAGCAATCATCACACGCTGAGACTTGCATTCTCTCGCAAAATGTCCTCTTCCCTTACAACGATGACAAATAATATCACTTGTGTGCCCTGTTGACGCCGTGGAAGAAGAAGAGCTCTGCGCAGGCCCGGCAGGTGTGCTCTTGGCAGATAGTGGTGGTTGTGCCTGCTTTCTTGTATCACGGCTGGAGGTGGCACCTGATGGAGGTCTGGTGTAGTGGAAGTAGAGGATGCACGTGGTGTCCATGATGAAGATCGACCTACAGAAAAGTTAGTTCGCACCAATGCCTGTCGATCCTGCACTTCACGTTTAGCTTTACAAACAAGATGGAATAAACGAGTGATATTAGTATACTCCTTATACTTTAGAATGATCTGAATCTCTCTATTTAATCCACCCATAAAACATGGAAGCATAGCTTCATTCTCCTCAACAATACCACATCTAATCATGCCAGTTTGCAATTCCTGATAATATTCTTCTACAAAAAAATTTCCTTGTCTTAAACGCTGCAATTTTGGAAGTAATTCAACGTTGATAATATGGTGGAACCCAACGAGTACGCATAGCAATTTTCAAAGCAGCCCAAGTAGCTGGAATAGGATATAATCTACAATGTTCAGACCACCAAACACATGCAAAGCTAGTGAAAGCACAAACAGCGGCGGGAACATGTCTCTCCTTAGGATATTGTAAACATGTAAATCGTTGTTCAGTTTCTAACTCCCAAGTAAGATATATGTCAGGAACATATCTACCCTCAAAGAGTGGAATGTTCAATTTCAGTTTAGGGAGATGGTCATGATCACGTACCTAAGGTGGATGTGCAGCCCTACCATTGTGATGATATGCATGAGGACGACCTGGTGGCGGTGGTGCTGGTGGTTGCACGTAATGGTCCTCCACCTCTACAGTAGCAGCAGGAGCTACAGACGCATCAATAGCGGCACCAGAATTTTGATGAGGCTCAAGGGGAATGCGCAGTGCCCGTCCCACTTGAGTTGGAAGGAGATGTTGTTGTTGTTGTTGTT
Organism: Triticum urartu; assembly: GCF_003073215.2. NCBI lineage: Eukaryota > Viridiplantae > Streptophyta > Magnoliopsida > Poales > Poaceae > Triticum > Triticum urartu. Next base: position 85,040,652 of record NC_053022.1, on the reverse strand, counting down.
GTTGTTGTTGTTGTCGTAGAGGTTCGTTAGGTGCAGCCAGTGGTGGTGGTGGAAGACGCGCGAGCAATTCATTAAACTTGTTATCGAGCTTTGTTTCGAATGTCTTGTCCATGCCATCTATCTTCTCCATGGCCTCTTCAAATCTTTTTAGCACATCTTGCACCTGTCCACTCATCATTTGCTGAAATTTATCATGTAGCTCTTTGTTTGTCATATTCTCCAAATCTGTCTCATCGGCTTGTGATCCTGCCATGGTTAGCAGCAATAGAAACACACAAGAATATGATCCTACAGACTACTAGGAAGTGGTTGTGGTGGTGGTGGTGTATCACAAATTCGGCAAGCAAATCTCAAATTCTTACCAGTTCATACCCAGCAGCAGGTGGTGATCGGCAACTGTCGTAGTCAAACTCTCAAAGATTGGATAGAGCGATTGCCAGGTTGTGTCAAACGCACGATGTAGATGTATGTGGAGCTGGGAAGCCTTATGACATGTTTGCAAAAATGTCAGCAATAATCAATTCAGAGATACAAAGTTGAATAAACGCTCAACGACGGTACTGTGCTGGTCCTAGGCTAGACCGTATTAGAGACGCGAGCCTAGAACACGAACAAAATCACGGCGCGGCTCGTAAACAAGGGAGGAGCACACTCTGAATTTGTTTTTCCTTTTTTCACTTTTTTGCACTTTATTTTCCTTTTTTTTGCTCCGCAATAATTTTTTTCGAAAAAGTCTACAAATGGTCTAAAAACTGCCTAGCCAGAATCTCCGCCACAAATTATTTTTTTGAGTTTGGAACTATTTTTCTACTGCGGATATCACGAAAGTTGGGAGTCCGACTTGGTCACGACTCGAAGTATCGCGTGATCTGGAACTCGAAAACAAAGCAACAAATACTGGACTCGGACTAGGACTGGTGAGGGAGATGAATCTGGTGGAACTCGGACTGGTGGTTGTATATGGCGATGGTATATATGGACACGGATTGGTGGTGGTATATGGCGATCGTATATGTGGCCTAGGATTGGTGGTTGTATATGGCAGCGGCGATGTATATGGTGGGGTGGTGGTATATGGCAATGATGATGATGATGGTGCGGCCGCGGCGTGACGACCTATGAACAGAACTCGAAACTCTAAGGGACTAGACGCTAGGACTAGCAACTCGACACGACGATGCAACCGCAAATTCAACAAAGAAAAACTCTAAAAAGACTATGCAAATGCTCAGATAGGTTCGGATATGATGACCTAACCCTAATTTTTTTTGGCTTTTTCGTGGACTATAGGTATGAAGAACAGACTCAACCTAAACTACGAAAAACTGTAAAATCTCACTGAGCAACCTGGAAATCTGATACCACTTGATAGAGGCAAAGGTGTCTCGTCTTTCGATGAGATAGTGGTCATCGTTTTGGAGCAAGTCGTCTTTGACGATCCGACTATGAATGTGCGAGGATGTCGCGCCTTAGCAATCGCTAAACCAACTCCGAGGGATTATTGACCACGCCGGAGCACGATCAACCTGACCACGAGGGTCTGTTTCCTGCGAGCAAACAAAGAACAAGCAAGAAACTGAGATTGCAATCTGGATATTGTGAATAAAAGAGGAAAGCTTTATTAATGAAGGTGGGGTTCTGTGACGTCTTGGTCTGATACGGCGCCCTAAGGGCTGTATATATGGAGGAAGAGGGGGAAGTTCGTGGCCTTTGGAGGAGGGGTCCGAAACCAACCCTAACTCTTGTTTCCCCTCTAGAAACAGCCTATACTTAAGTATTTCGAAAATACATGGGCCTGGCCCCATAATAAGGTGACGCGACAACTAAAATAGCTCTGGACGAAGTTTATGAAGTGGCATCTTGTGTATTTCGTCCAAGGCTTCATGCACTCCTTATGGTGGCTTCATAGTCCTGAAATCATCACTTGTAACTCTGCTCTTGATCCCCTTGCGCATGCCATCATCTCCATGCTGGAACTTGCTCCAAGGTTCATCTTTCTTGTCCAAGCTAGGCCCTTCATTTGTATGCAAAACAAATGTATCCAATTTAGGCAGCATCATATTCTCATGAACATTAGAATCGTTACCAAGAAATGAAAGTACCTGATAATTCAATTGGCATGCGCGAGCTCTAGTAATTGGTCCAGTATGTATAGCAGTAGGGGCTGTGGGTGTAACAATGTTATTGATGTCCTCATCAGATCAATAGTTAGGGCGAATCCGCTCCCTTGTATTGATCTCCAAAGAAATAATAAAACAAGCAGAAACTAGGCTATTACCTCAATCATGAGGGACCAAACTTGGGTAAACTCGCGTCTCTCAATTCCGTTCAACCCCGACAAGCTAATCGACTAGTTGCGATGGCCTCACGTCTAAGTTGTCACCCTAGGATGTTTGTTGTGACAAAACCACAACAGTTGGCGCCCACCGTGGGGCCAGTGCATGGTAGTTTCAAGTTCTTGAAGGGCTCCTTCATAGGGATACGCCGTTGGTAGGTTGACCAAGAGTCGCCGCGGCAAGCTATACATCGCCGATGCCGGCTGGCGCCCTGAGGCCCACTCAATCGAGTACGGGTACTGGGTCCCCTTCGGCGGAATCCATGTCTTCATCGGAAAAATTGGTGGATCTGAGCCTAAGCCGGACATCTACACCGACCTCGTCGAGCCGGCTCGGTGCGCGCAATCCACCCAGATCTAAGCCGACCGGAAGCATGTCTTCATCGGCTTCACACGGGGCGTAGAACTCATGGAGAATTCTGTATCCGAAGGAGATACTCTTGTCTACTCAGGTGATGAGTCCTCGAACGGTGAGACGAAGTCCATCTACTAGCTTCAAGACGGCGGGCTTGGGGGCTGTTCCCATGGCAACAATATCTTGGACCCCTACGAACCGCTGTGTTAAGCTGCCATCTTCATCGCGGGGACAGCACTGGCTCTCAACACTACTACGGACGGGGCAATGGTGACCAATGACCCCTTAGCATCCGGCTCAGCCTGGCTGCCGGCTCATGTTCTATCTAAGTGGATGAATACTTTGACGACCTTACTGGCAACCGAGGTCACACCGGAAAATCAGGCAGAGCACAATACAGAGATTGCGAAGCTTTGGGAGCAGATGACCAAGGCCTAGGAGGATATCAACGTGGAAAACGCCCGGACAGCTGAGCTGCAGGCTCAGATTAATGTAGAGGCGGAACGTCTGAAGATGAAGGCTTGGCGCCTAAACCTTGAGCAGAACACCTCCAATGTAGTCTGATACGTGTCCAATGTATCTAGAATTTATGAAGTCTTCATGCCATGTTTACAACAATTTTATATGGTTTTGGTATGATTTGCATGGAACTAACCTGGACTGACGCTGTTTTCAACAGAACTACTGTGGTGTTGTTTTTGTGCAGAAATGAAAGTTCTCCGAATGAGCTGAAACTTTTAGACGATTTTTTGGAACAAAAGAGGCACTAGCAGCTTCGTGGGAGGGCCAAAAGAGCCACGAGGTGGCCACAACCCACCAGGGTGCGCCAGCCCCCTCTAGGACGCTCTGGTGACTTATGGGCCCCTCATGGCCCATCTTCGCGTGAAACCAAGGCCAAAAACCCTATAAATACAGAAACCCCAGAAATAACCCTAGATCAGAAGTTTCACCGCCGCAAGCCTGATGTAGGGTAGAATCCTAATCGCCCGATCTTTCACGAAAGGAGCGGATCCCGCGAAGAACACGAGGAACACAAAGAGGTAAATGATGCAAAACGAGGGAAAACACAAGGGGGAAACACAAGAGGAACACTCAAACTAACAAGAACAAGTCACGCATGTGCTAGATCCTCGGATACATAGAACGATACACGAATCCACGGACAACTAAGGACGATACAAGGGTAGCCGGTTCTTCTTCGTAAGGAGGTCTTGATATTCTTCTCCAAAAGGAGGTCTTGAATCCAAAGGGATCTTCTCTGAAGAGGCCGCGGTCTCTCACGAGGAGTAGATCCGATGTGGATGAGCGAAGCTCTATCTCTAAGTATGAGCTAAACCAACGCTAACCCTAGAAAGTTGTACAGGATAGAGTAGTCTAGGTGACGAAAGGGTACACGGGCCTCGGCCCAAGTGGCTGCGGTGGAGATTCTGGGGAGGGTCCGGCCTAACCAGAGAGTTGGCGCGGTGGAGATGTGTTAGCATCCGGGGGCGGGAAGGTCTGGGCAGGCTGGAGGTTCCAGGCGCCGGAAGGTCCGGGATGGGGTCTGGGCTAACCCGAGAGTTGGCACGCCTGGGCTGGTCGAAGTCATCGGCGGCCGGAAGCTCCGGGTCAGCCGGAAGGTCCGGGGGCCGGAAGTTCCAGGCTCTAGCTGGAGATTTCGGGCTGTCCAGAGTGTTGACGCTTGTCTCTTCTTCTACAGTCCTTGGCTCCGAGTCTTGAGCATTGTACCTGATGACACATAGTATCTCGGACTTAGGCAGTAGCCATGTCTCACTTGAAGAGGGGGAAAACTCAAGTAGGAGTGATGTCACCTCAGATTGTATAGCACGTGCCCTAGCCCTTGTCATTGGTCCACTTGGAGCTTGGATGGTTGAGGTGGCGTCCATGGGGATGGTCGTGGGATGCTCCGCATCTTCTCCCCTCCCTTGGGGAAGATCCGTCCTCGGATCGAATTCTTCATCACCATGGAAGGGAGAGAGATCTTTGATGTTGAAGATGTCGCTCACGTTGTATTTGTCGCGCGAGAGGTAGATCTTGTAAGCATTGTCGTTGTAGCGTGCGAGCACCTTGAAGGGTCCACCTTCTCGAGGTCGAAGCTTAGACCTGTGTTCTTGTGGAAAGCGCTCCTTGCGAAGGTGTAGCCATACGAGATCACCAATGTTGAAGACCATAAGTTGCTTGTTGATGTTGAGCTTGGTCGCAAGGCATTGTACTTGGAGCTCGATGGTGTGTCTTGTATCTTCATGCACCTTCTTGAGATGGGTCGCTCGTGCTCTTGCGTCCAAATGGATTCGCTGATGGAGTGGTAGAGGTAGAATATCCAATGGTGAGAAAGGGTTGAATCTGTAGACGACCTCGAAAGGTGACTTGCCGGTTGTTGAGTGTCTTGCTCGGTTGTAGGCGAACTCGGCGATGGGTAGACACTCCTCCCACTCCTTGATGTTCTTCTTGATGAGTACTCGAAGTAGAGCGGAGAGTGTGCGGTTTGTCACCTCCGTTTGGCGGTCGGTTTGAGGATGGTACGCCGTGGAGAAAAGTAGATTGACTCCGAGCTTGGCGCATAGGGTCTTCCAAAAGTAGCTAAGGAACTTGACGTCGCGGTCGGAGACGATAGTCTTTGGCACACCATGTAGGCGCAATATTTCCCTACAAAAGAGATTAGCCACATGTGAAGCATCGTCTATCTTGTTAAAAGGAATAAAGTGTGCCATTTTTGAGAAACGGTCCACAACGACAAATATGGAATCTTTCCCATTGCGAGTCCTAAGAAAACGAAGTATAAAGTCCATGCTAATGTCTTCCCAAGGTTGGTAGGGAATTGGTAAAGGCATATAGAGACCATGAGATTGAGCTTTGGACTTAGCTTTGCGACATGTAGAACACCGGTTGGTGAAACGATTGACATCCCGAAACATCTTAGGCCAAAAGTAGCTCTTCGAGAGCGTGACGAACATCTTGTCGCGTCCGAAGTGTCCCATTAAGCCTCCTCCATGAGATTCCTGCAAAAGCAACAAAAGAAGAGAGGACTCGGGAATGCAAAGTTTGTTAGCTCTCATAAGATAGCCATCTTTGATGTAATAGCGTTCCCAAGATGTATGATGCAGGGTAGAATGCTAGTGGCCCGATCTTTCATGAAAGGAGCGGATCCCGCGAAGAACGTGAAGAACACGAGGAGGGAAACGAGGGGAAAATCATGAGGGGAACATAAGAGAACACTCAAACCAACAAGTATGATCACACATGTGCTAGATCCTCGAGACACAAAGAGAGATACAAGATCCAAAGTCAACAACGGACGATACAAGAGGTAACCGGTTCTTCTCCGTGAGGAGGTCTTGAATCCACAAGGGGATCTTCCCGTGAGGGGTCTTGAATCCAAGGTGGATCTTCTCCGTAGAGGGGTCGCGGTCTCTCTCGTGGAGTAGATCCGATATGGATGAGGGAAGCTCTATCTCTCAAATGAGCTATCACAAGGCTAACCCTAATTAGGAGGAGGTGGAGGAGTATATATAGTCTAGGTCCACGAAGGGGTAAGTGGGAGAGGATACATGGGCCCTTGGCCCGTTCTCTGCATGCAGGCAGGGGCCGGATGTCCGGGCTGGCGGCCGGGTGTCCGGGGTTTCGGGACGGCCCGGATGTCCAGGCTGGCCTGGGTCTTCCAGATTCATTCGGTGATGGAGGGGCCGGATTTCCAGGCGAATGGGGCCGGATGTCCGGGGCTTCGGGAGGAGCCAGATGTCTGGGGTGATGGCCAGATGTCCGGGCTGCGGTGGACGTTTGCGGTTCTCTCTGGATGGCCGATGCTGGATTTCCGGGGCTCGGGCCGGATGTCCGGGCTGGGGCCGGATGTCTGGCCGCTGTAGCAGCTGGCCCTTCTTCCTTCTCCTTCCTTCACTTCCGTGCACGCTTGGCCTTGGTCCTTGGGCTCTCCATGGTCTCCTAGGGTGTATCTATGTATGCACAATGTCCACGCTTGAAGTAGCATCCATGTCTTACATGCGGAAAGGGAAGATTCAGAAAGGAGCGAGTTCACCTTGTGTCCAATGGCGTATGCTCGAGTGTACATGGGGATGATCGTAGGATGCTCCGCATCATCTCCCCTACCTTGGGAAAGATCCAACCTCGGATCGTGATCCTCATCACCATGGAAACAGTTGTTGTGGACGGACTTTTAGTTGGACGAAGTTGAAGACATTGCGCAATCCAAGTACTCCAAGGTGTCGCCGGAGTGGTATACATGCAAAAAGAGCAAACACAAACGACACTCGGAAATACAATGGTTAGCGCACACAAAGTGTCCATGAAATAAGAAAGAGTCCGTGCAATAAGATTGGTCATGACAAGGTGCATGAAGCTTATCCAAAAGATATGGAATGGTATGCATAGCATTCATGGGAGAAAAAACATTAATTGCACACACAAATGTGTGGTGAATATGATCAATGCAACCATGGTGCAAAATGATGTCATAGTGAGATGGTTTATCAATAGCATGAATATGGTAATGGATGCTCAATGTGATGTGATCATGCAATTGATGGTAGGCAATAAGATCATGATGTATATATACTCCATCAAGAAAGATCACAACAAATTTGCTAAGGAAATGCACAAGCTCATATATCATGGATGACATGGGAATACAAGATGCAACAAGGCAATCATGATGTGAGTCAATCCATGCATAAGATGCAAATTTTTCATGTGTATGATATGTCCATCGAGCATGACATGTGTAAACACAATCAACAAATATGGAGGTGTTGGTGTACCAATGCTCGATGTCGTGGCATGAGTGGAGGTTCGAAGGTGCATCCAATAAGTCGGAGCGCCCCTCAACTTGAAGGTCCATGGGTTCCATCTCCAATGTCGGTCCTCCATCCAATAGATGTAACATGTAGAAAAGAAGAAGGAAACAACAATGAAAGAGTGACCCATCCAATATGCATATTTGAGGATGGCTCAATGGGAAAGAGTTCACCTTTAGGAGATTCTCGCAAATGTTGGTGTTGCACATCGTGTATGCCTTCACATGACCAAATTGTGTCATGACGGTATCGCCCTGTGAATCCTTCAACATGAAAGAACATGACAAACACTCGGAAAAACAAATGAGGTTAGCGGAGATGCAAAACCTATTATTAGTGTGGTAAAATACCCAACAAGTGTATGCATCATTGATAGAGGCAAAGGTGTCCCGATGTTTCAATGAGATGGTGGCTATCGTTTCTGTGGGAGTCGACCTTGACGGTCCGACTACAAACATACGAGACGTCGCGCCTTAACAATCGCTAAACCAGCTTCCAAGGGGTTATTGACCATGCCGGAGCACGATCAACGTGACCACGAGGGCCTGTTTCCTGCAAGAAAACGAAGAACAAGCAAGAAACTGAGATTGCAATCTGGATATTGCGAATATAAGATGAAAGCTTTATTGATCAAGGTGGGGTTCTGTGACGTCTTGGTCTGGTCGTTGGACACAAATGAAGTACGCGAAGTTGTAGCTATGGTGAACTTTTAATCTAAACAATACCCAAAGTCTAAACGATGCCCTAAGGGCTGTATATATGGAGGAGAGAGGGGGAATTTCATGGCCCATGGTGGAGGGGTCCGAAACCAACCCTAACTCTTGTTTCCCCACACATACGGACTCTAAAAATAGCCTATACTTAAGTACTTCGAAAATACATGGGCATGGCCCAATAATAAGGTGACACAGCACCTAGAATAGCCTCTGGACGAAATTTATGAAGTGGCATCTTGTATATTTTGTCCCATGCTTCATGCACTCATTATGGTGGCTTCAGAGTCCTGGAATCATCACTTGTAACTCCGTTCTTGTTCCCCTTGCGCATGCATCATCTCCATGCTTGAACTTGCTCCAAGGTTCATCTTTCTTGTCCAAGCTAGGCCCTTCATTTGTAAGCAAAACAAATGTAACCAATTTGGGCAGCATCATATTCTCACGAACATTAGAATCGTTACCAAGAAACGAAAGTACCTGATAATTCAATTGGCGTGCGCGAGCTCTAGTAATTGGTCCAGTATGTATAGCAGCAGGGGCTGTCGGTGTAACAATGGTATTGGTGTCCTCATCAATCATGCTCATCACAAGAAAGGACAAGGGAGCACTTCATAGTATGGAGGCATATGATGATGCGAGAACAACCAAATACAATAGGCTCAATCAAGCAAGCATGCATCACAAGTAAAGTGTCCAAGTCTCCACGATCAATAGATGCAACAATTGGAGGCAAGTGACAATGAACAAAATATATCATGTGAGAGGCATGAACATATATGTAATCGACCCAAGAAAGCAAGTAAGAGTGTAACATGGGTGATGCGACAAAGCAAGCAATCATATGAATCAAGGCAAGCAAGCTAGTAGTGCGAAGATGCAAAATACTAGAGGGAATAATAGCAAACATGTCATGGGTGCAAATAGCGTGCATGAATAATTCACATGACATAGCACAGGCATGAGAGCAAGATATGAGAAATTTATCATCATAGTATTGGCAAGAAGTCCTATGTAAATAGCAATGGAACATCATGACTCTCCCAACACAAGAATCAACAATAGCATGAGGCACATGATAAACATGGAAATAGCAACAAGGATCTCCACCAAGCATGCAAATACACATAGGAGTAGCATAATTGTGAATCATGGGTAGATGCAAGCAAGGGTCACAATTGCATGGCAAAGGCATAGAAGCAAGCATAGCATGCAAACACGCGACATATAGCCCATAGTCGTGTGAGAGCCAAGTGAGAGAGATGCGCGTAGTCGTTGCGCGAAAGGAACGGTGGTAAGGATCGTTCACGGGATCCCAAGTCATCTTTGCTCTCAAGAGCTCGTTTCGTCAACTCTTGGGATTGAGAGGTTGATGAGTATACAGGAGTACCTACACAAAACAAAGACAAAGGGAAAATTGTGGGTGCATGGTATCTGTACACATCATCCATCATGATGAGCATGTGCACGTGTTGGTTAGCACAAAATAGCCAATGCTCAAATAAATGAGATGCGTGATATAGAAACATGTCATCCATCATGATAGGTTTGTTGTTATGTATAGCATAATGGAGACTCAAATTGTGTAATGCATCACGAGAAATATGTAGAGCATTGTTATTCATGGAATGCATACGGTGCAAGCAATTATGAGAATCATGCAAAGTATCGAATGCATCAAAATCTCCTAATATGTATGAGGAAACTATGGGGGTCTCCTCATGAGCATTAATGGAAACATCACACGGAGAATATTGACAACATCCAAAACAATGCATAATTGGAACAATGTGATCATGGCGTGGCATAGTAGATGAATTGCACAAATCATGTAAAGGAAGCATGGCAATATCATCACATGAAAAAATAAAGCCAATGACCATCATCTCGTCATCTATGCCATAAGTGCAAATGGGATTTATGGTAATGGGGCATGCACAGTCACTATGTTGAGATTGAAATGATGCAATATGGGATATCTCACTCATAGCATATGACAAGGTTAATGGATTGTCAAACATGATGTGACCAAAAGAATTTTCACATGATATCCTATGGAGCATAGCATCACAACTAGGCAACTCGACATGCTCGTCATCATATTCATCATAAATAGGTAAGTCATGACATGAAGAAGTCGCACTAGCATGAAGCATGGGTATAGGTGTGTCAACATCATGCAAGCAATCATTCATAAAATAGTCCACTAGTGGGACAAGAGAAGCACCATCACCTATGTTACCTTTGGAGAATCGCTCATGTGTTGTAGGTGAGGTGTCGAAGACCAAGTCGTGGTCATCTTCATCTTGATGGAACCATGTGGGGGGTGCATCATCGTCCACCATGGCCATCGTTATCTCCATTGGAGGTACGGAGTCGTCGAGGATAGGCGTGTCATCATGTAGGAGACCTAGCACCAAAGAAAACACACCCGGAGTAGAGGTTAAGTTGTTAGAAAACATAGTGGCCTCACGTGTCGTGTCAACTACCTCACTCACTAAGTGTGGTGGCTCACTCACTCCCACTTGGATGCTCTCAAGTGTGGGGCTAGTGGTGGTCGCACTCATCCTCTCATAGGAAATGCTCTCAATGTCATGTATGGTGGAGTCACTCATATCACTCAGGTGTTGGTGGCTTTCCTCACATGGCAATTGGGTCATCTCATGGCATATGGGTGTCGAAGAGATGTAGGTGCAAATGTCTCCATGCTCAATCATGTCGTGGTCATAGCCGTGGATGAAGGCCGAAGATGGCACATCATCACTCTACTCTAAGACCAAAGATAAGGTCTCATGTGCGGTGTCGTAGATTGACTCAGAGAATGAGTCCTTTTGGGGCGCCATCTTCATGTAGTTGAAGAGGTTCATGCTCGTCTTCGTGGTCGAAGGGGATGGCCCTTGCTCGACCTTCTTGTCGCCGTCTTGTTGTAGGAGGCACATATGATGTGGCACCTCGTACCTCGTCTCCATGACCGAAGGGAATGTCCCATGCTCGGCCATCTTCCTTGGGAGGCTTACGAAGATGGAAGTGTCGCCCTCGCTCGTAGTTGGTCGCCTTGTACTTGATGATGTCGATGTAGGCGAACTCACGTGAGGTAGGCGAAGATGCCGTACGTCCAAAGGCGAAGATGCCTTGAGAGCACTTGGCGAAGATGCCAAAGTGGTGGTGGTGGTATCCGTAGCGCCATCTTGGTGGTGCTCGTCTCGCGGTCTTCTCTTGTGCTCATGAAGTTTGGACTTGGCGTGAAGTAGGGCTTGTTGGGACATGTAGGTAGGCGCATCTCGAGCATCTTCATGTTAATGGTATCGTTGTCGTGCTTGAGCTCGGTGGCGTTCGTCGTCGTCGTGCACATGATGCTTGGAGGTGACTTGCCCTTCATGACGAGGTGGATCACGAACGTGATGGTGGTCGCCATGGAGATGTGGACGTGGACGACTTGCGCTTGCATCCTTTTTGCGCTCCGAACACTTGTGACTTGAACGTCGCCGCCTTGAGGATGATGAAGGGGAAGAACGGTTGATCAACAAGGTCCGAATCTCCTCCATCCTTGCATCTTGCTCCTCCTTTTGTGCGGAAAGCTTGTTGTCGATGTAGTCCCTTTTCCTCGCTTCGGAGTGGCGAATGTCAATGGAGAGGTTCTCGATGCGCTCTGGCAATCTTGATTGTGCGCCTTTAATTTGTCGTTGTAGATCGAAGATTGACAATTTGGTGATGTAGTTGTTCATGCCATCGTTGTTGTCAAAGACCGGAGATGAAATGCCTTGCCTATCCATCACTCCAAGAGAAAAATGTGAGTGGTAGAAAGAGAAGAACGAATACCAAATGTACCTTGACCGAAGTTGAAAGTGGATCAATGATCACTCCAATGTGGACAAGGAAATAGCACAATTGGTACCAATTCTTGTCGGTTTCTCACACCTACACAAATAAGGCTTATGGTGGAGCTCGGTGAGGATAGTGGCACAAAAATTTGATGTAAAATGTTAGCAAGAGTCAATAATGTTGAAAGAGATTCACAAATTCGCATGTGTAACATGTAGACCAATAGCAATATGTGTGGCACACGGAAACGCACACACGGATAGATAAATGGGGTCGTGCAACCAAGGATGAGCACAAAATGTGGAATCCACGGAAAACGCTCATGTTATACAACTCAAGAGAGATGCTAGCACGATTGCTCAATAGCCGGATACGACACTTGTGCACAACCTATAAGATGCAAAATGTATGAACTTCTATCCCAAGTATACTATGCGTATGATGTTCCGGTGGTATGATCCAAGATGATCGGATATGACAATCTTATGCAATGTGGTATGATGCTATGGCACTTGCTTACAAGCTTCTTTGCTCTTTCTATTTTGCTTAAAAGCTTTATTCTTTTTTTGTATATGGCCACTTTGCGAAATGCACAAATGGCTAGTCTCGATAGGCAAGTGACGCAAAATGGGCTAGGGGTTATCAATGCAATTGCAATGGAATATACAATGGAGGGATACCACGATACCAAGATGATATGGAGGTTACCGTCCTTGGTGATGATGAGTGGCAGTGATCTTGATGGAGATACCAAGATGATGGAGACTCATCCCTAAGTAGCTGAAACACCTTAGGAAACGGAAAAACCGTGAACTCAAAATTCCAAACGTCAAATGGTGGTAGCGGGAATGCGGTGGTGGTTTTGTGGAAGTGCAATGATGGGTTATACGAGTAGGCAATGCGGAAGTGGAGGGTAAGGTGGTGTACTATACATGGTGTCGGAGTTGAAAGCACGGTCCCTAAGTAGCCGAAACACCTTAGGAGACACAACTCACAACACTAATAAAATTGGGTTAAGTCGGTGTGGAAGAAGTGTATGGTGGCCAAGCCTATTCGGAAGTTATGGTGCTGGTGGTGGTTGATGAAGAAGCAATCATCCCTAAGTAGCCTAGACACCTTAGGAGACTCAAATTACTCCTCAAGCAACCACTAATGCGATGGAGGACAAAATTGGTTAGGTTGCGGAAGTCGGTGGTGGTTATGCGGAGGTTGTAGTGGAAGGCAAAGATGCCAAAGTCGGTGGTGGTTATGTGGAGGTTGTAGTGGAAGACAAAGACGCGCAGGCAGGGGCCGGATGCCGGGCTAGGAGCCGGATGTTCGGGCTGGAGGGGCCGGATGTCCGGGCTGGCCTGGGTCTTCCAGATGCATTCGGTGATGGAGGGGCCGGATTTCTGGGCGAAGGGGGCCGGATGTCCGGGGCTTCGGGAGGAGCCGGATGTCCGGGGTGATCGCCAGATGTCCTAGCTGTGGTGGACCTTTGCGGTTCTCTCTGGATGGCCGATGCCGGATTTCCGGGGCTCGGGCCGGATGTCCGGGCAGGGTTGGATGTCCGGGCTGGGGCCGGATGTCCGGCCGCTGTAGTAGCTGGCCCTTCTTCCTTCTCCTTCCTTCACTTCCGTGCACGCTTGGCCTTATTCCTTGGGTTCTCTATGGTCTCCTCGGGTGTACCTGTGTATGCACAAGGTCCGCGTTTAAAGTAGCATCCATGTCTTACAAGCGGAAAGGGAAGATTCAGAAAGGAGCGAGTTCACCTTGTGTCCAATGGCGTATGCTCGAGTGTACATGGGGATGATCATAGGATGATCCGCATCAATGTATTTGACAAACACTTGGCATAAGGAATGGCAAAAGTTGCATCATGCTCATACAAGTCTTTGATATGCTCGAAGCCAATGACATCTAACTCAAGTTGCGTGACAAGCATGCATATGCGGGAAAGAGCATCCGTTACGATGTTTTCTTTACCCTTGATGTACTTGATGACATAGGGAAAAGACTCAATAAATTCACTCCATTTAGCATGACGCTTGTTCAACTTGGTTTGACCCTTAAGATACTTGAGGGTCTCATGATCGGTATGAATGATAAACTCATGGGGACAAAGGTAATGTTCCCATTCATGCAAAACGCGGACTAAAGCATATAGCTCTTTGTCATAGATGGGGTAATTGAGTTGCGCTTCAGAAAGTTTCTCACTAAAGTAAGCTATGGGGCGCGTCTCTTGCGTTAACACACCTCCTATGCCATTACCACTAGCATCGCAATGAATCTCAAAATGCTTGTCGAAGTTGGGTAAAGCAAGCATGGGCGCATGAGTAAGCAAATTCTTAAGCTCATTGAATGCGATATCTTGGGATGGTCCCCAAATAAAAGGTGCATTCTTCTTGCTCAAAGCATGTAAAGGCGAAGCAATGGTGCTAAAATCCTTCACAAAGCGACGATAGAAACCCGCAAGGCCAAGAAAACTACGCACTTGATGCAAGTTGGTTGGTTGCGGCCAAGTCTTAATAGCATTGATCTTGGACTCATCTACATGAACACCCTTAGAAGAAACAACAAAACCTAAGAAAACGAGCTTATCGACACCAAAAAGGCATTTCTCCATATTAGCATAGAGGCGCTTTTTTCTAAGAGATTGCAAAACGGTGCGGACATGGGTGACATGCTCTTTGATAGATTTGCTAAACACAAGAATGTCATCAAAGTAGACCACAACAAATATACCACTGTAAGGGCGAAAGACATGATTCATAAGGCGCATAAAAGTGCCCGGTGCTTCCGAGAGACCCATAGGCATGACTAACCACTCATACAAACCAAACTTGGTTTTGAATGCGGTCTTCCATTCATCACCCTCTTGTATGCGGATTTGATAGTAACCACTCTTAAGATCAATTTTGGAAAATATAGTGGCACCACTAAGATCATCTAGTATATCATCTAGGCGTGGAATGGGATACCTATAGCGAACGGTGATAGCATTGATAGGTCTACAATCGGAGCACATGCGAAAGCTACTGTCACGTTTTTGCACAAGAATGACCGGTACGGCACAAGGGCTCAAACTTTCACGCACATGTCCATGGTTTATGAGATGCTTTACTTGCCTTTGAATTTCTTTGGTTTCTTCGGGGTTGATGCGATAGGGAGCTTTGTTCGAAAGCGGAGCTCCGGGGATGAGGTCGATGCGGTGCTCAATGCCTCGTAGTAGAGGTAGTCCCAGAGGCAGCTCATCGGGGAAAACATCATGAAATTCCTGCAATAAAGAAGATAACACCAAGGGTAGATTGTGAGAGGTGTTAGTTTGTGGTTCCTTGTTCTTGCACAATAGGACATAGTGTAGGACACTCGATGGGTTCTCACACACTTCCCTCATCTCACGTTTGGTGGCAAATAGAACTAAGTTTTTCTTGTCGCTCATCATGGAGGCACTCGATTTTGGCTTCTGTCGCTCACTCTCTTTGTGGTGGCTCGCTCTCTCACTATGATCTCCACGATGGGTGGTTTGCTTGTCGGCGATCACTTGACTTGGCGACATTGGACGGAGGACGTACTCCTTGCCCTTCATCTTGAAGATGTAGTCGTTCGTTCGGCCTTTGTGGACGACCCCCTATTGAATTGCCATGACCGTCCAAGGATAAGATGACAAACGATCATTGGAACGACGTCGCACTCCAAGGTGTCTTCGTAGGCGCCGATCTTGAAGGAGACTTGTACTCGGTGCTCGACTTGGATAGTGCCAGAGTCACTAAGCCATTGCACTTTGTATGGATGTGGATGCTTCGTCTTGGGCAATTGGAGCTTGGAGCAAAGTTCTTCACTTGCGAGATTGTGACAACTCCCTCCATCGATGATGACCTTGACGAATCGTCCATTGATGCGGGCCTTGGTGTGGAATATATGGCACCGTTGGTCTTCTTCTTGGTAATGTTGGAGAGTCAAGACTTTGGAGCCAACAAGTGCGGGACTTGAGTCTTCATCACAAAAGACTTGTTCTTCTTGATTGTTCACTTGGCGGTGCATGGCGACTTGCTCGAGGGCTTCCAATTCGCCTTCGTTGATGGAGTCATAAGTGCCATCGTCGTTGAAGACCAGGGTTCGCTTGTTGGTGCACTCGTAGGACTTGTGGCCTCGGCCTCCGCAAGTGAAACACTTGAAGGAACTCGTCTTGACAGTCTCATCAGTTGGGGTTGATGATGATGAAGCTCTCGGCTTGAAGTTGCTCATAGTAGGATTCCTTGTAGTTGGCAAAGCTTTCTTGGAAGTTGACTTGTCGATGTTGGAAGTAGGAGGTCTTGTAGTCGGTGTTGGAGTCGTTGAAGCTTGGTTATTGGAGAAGCCGCGGGACTTGGATGAGAACTTGGCATACTTGAAATCATGTTGCACTTGCCGTTCTACTTTGGTAGCTTGGTGCACTAGCTCGATGAGATTTGAGTATGGATGGAAGTCGGCGATCTTCTTGATAGGATGATTGAGTCCATTCAAGAAACGTGCCATTGTTTGCTCATCATCTTCCGTGACATTGGCTCTTATCATTGCAATCTCCATCTCCTTGTAGTATTCTTCAACACTCTTGGTTCCTTGCTTGAGTTGTTGGAGTTTCTTGAAGAGATCGCAGTTGTAGTAGGTAGGTACGAAGCGTGCTCTCATGACATCCTTCATTTGCGCCCAAGTAGTGATGGGTGGTTCACCTCTTGCCTCTCGGCGCTCAATGACCTGTTCCCACCAAATGAGCACATAGTCTTGGAACTCAAGGGATGCCATTGCAATCTTCTTCTCTTCTTCATAATTGTGCAAACGAAAAATCTTGTCAACTTTCAATGCCCATGAAAGGTACTCTTCGGGATCGTTGCTTCCGTTGAACTTGGGCATGGTGAACTTGAGCTTGCCGTAGCGTTGCTCTTCATTGTGTTGGGGTCGGGGATGATGACACCCATGTTGTAGATGATTGTTCAACTCGTATTGCTCTTGGCGCGGAGGGTTGTTATCCTCATGTTGCTATTGTCGTGGAGGATTTCCATTGTCTTCATGCTCTCGATGAACTTGATGGTGTTGGCGAGCTTGTGGAGGATCGTCGCGAGCTTGATGAGGAACTTGACGATGCACGCGAGCGTGAAATCTTTGTTCTTGAATTTCTTCGTGATGTGATTCCTCTTGTTCACGGGCTTGTCGGCTTCGGTCGGCAACGGCTCGACTCGAATCGCGTAGAGCTTGTTGCACCGCAAGTGCTTGAGCATCACGGAGTTGTTGTTCTTGACGTTGTGCCCCGGCATCTTGGGCATTTTGGTGTAGACGCGCTCACTATTCCTCTTCATGTTGGCGTTGTCGTTGCCATTCTCGTGCAAGCGCAAAGGCTTCTTGAGTTTGACGTTGACGGCGCTCTTGAGAGTCGGTGTCTCTTAGGGGATTGAGGCTTGCATGACGGTCGGCGCGCGCGGATCGACAAAGCACGAATTTCGTCCATCTTTGCGTCATTCTCTTGCTTGTGATCGTTGAGCTTGTGGTCGAAGTAGTCCTTTGTATGTTGCTCAGAAAGTCACACATTGGCGGCAAGGTTGTTGATGCATTCACTCATCGCTTGTTGCTCTTGATGCAAAGCACATTGTGCACCGAAGAGGTGACTCTTGGTGACGAAGGAGTTCATGTCGTCGTCTTGCTCCATGAAGAGTGGGTTGGTAGAAGTACTTGGCCTATCCATTATTCCAAGACAAATGTGAGTGGCAGAAAGAGAAGAACGAGTACCAAATGTACCTTGACCGAAGTTGAAAGTGGATCGAGGATCACTCCAATGTAGGACAGGGAAATAGCACAATTGGTACGAGTTCTTGTCGGTTTCTCACACATACACAAGTAAAAGCTTTTGGTGGAGCTTGGTTAGGATGGTGGCACAAAATTTGATGCAATTGTAAGTGAGCTTCAATAATGTTGGAAAAGATTCTAAAGATGCAATGTAACAAGTAGACCAAGCATATAGGGTACACGGAAACACACGCGCAAAAAGATAAGTGGGGTTGTGCAACCAAGGGTGAGCCAAAATGTGGAATCCACGAAAATGCTCTTGTTGCACAACACTAGAGACACGCTAGCACGATTGCACGATAGGTGGATACAAGAACTTGTGATGCGGAGCATCCCAAGATCATCCCCATGGAAGCACCCACACCTCCAACGGCACCACTCGGACCAATGACACGAGTCCGAGCCAAAGCTATCGAAGATAAGGTGAACTCACTCCTCTCCAAACTTCCACTTTCTATGCATGAGACATGGCTACTACCTAAGTCCGAGATGTTGTGCATGATTAGGTACCAAGAGTGTCCTCCTGAAGATACGCATGAAGACGGAGAAGTCCCCAAGTCCACGGATGAGGAGAACCAACGGAAGGAGCCAAGAACATCTCCCAGGCCCCGGACATCCGGCCCCTAGAACGCCTTCCTATACATCTTCTCAACCACCAAGTACCTACAGGCCCCGGACATCCGGCCCCGCAAACCCGGACATCCGGCACTTCCCAAGGTCCCGGATATTCGGCCCCTGCCAGGAAATCTGGACCCCCTCCAACCCGAGAGCAACATGGCCAGCTTCACCAGCCCGGACATCCGGCCTCCACAGCCCGGACATCCGGCCCGACGCCCAGATGTCCGGCCTCCCTGTCTGCGAACAGTAAAGGGACGAGGCCCGTGTACCCCTTCTACCCCCTAGACTATATATACTTTATCCTGTATAACTTTCTAGGGTTAGCGTTGGTTTAGCTCATACTTCGAGATAGAGCTTCGCTCATCCATCCGGATCTACTCCACGAGAGAGACCGCAGCCCCTCTTCGGAGAAGATCCACTTGGATTCAAGACCTCCTCACGGAGAAGATCCCCTTGTGGATTCAAGACCTCCTCGCGGAGAAGAACATCAAGACCTCTTCACAGAGAAAAACCGGCTACCCTTGTATCGTCCTTATTTGTCCGTGGATTCGTGTATCTCTCCCTATGTACTCGAGGATCTAGCCCATGTGTGACTTGTTCTTGTTAGGTTGAGTGTTTCTCTCGTGTTTCCCCTCGTGATTTCCCTCGTTTTCCCCTCGTGTTCCTCGTGTTCTTCACGGGATCCGCTCCTTTTGTGAAAGATCGGGCGATTAGGGTTCTACCCTACATCATCTTGGTATCTAGAGCAAGGTTCATCATGATTTCAGAGCCTCCCCATTGTGTTTCTAGCCTAATTTTGTTGTTTTTCGTCCTAATTCGAAAATTCCCCACCAAAAATAACCCCAAATATTTTTTGTGATTTGTTGGTGTGTTGAGATTTTGTTGGTTTGGATCCGTGGATTTGCTTTGTTTTGAGTGGATCTAGCTTCCCATCCTTTTTCCCAAATTTCCATCCACAAATTCCTCCGAATTTCGCCCGAATTTAACCTCCCCACGCGGTGTTCATCCGGTTCGTCCCCGGATCCAGAGCCCGGACATCCGGCCCGCAGAGCCCAGACATCCGGCCCCTCGCAGCAACTTCTCCATCCACCGCCCCATTTTTCCGCCCAATTTCCACCAATTTTTGTTCCGGTGTTCACCATATTGATAGAGGCAAAGGTGTCCCGATGTTTCGATGAGATGGTGGCTATCGTTTTCTGTGAGAGTCGACCTTGACGATACGACTACGAACGTGCGAGACGTTGCGCCTTAGCAATCGCTAAACCAACTTCCAAGGGTTATTGACCACACCGGAGCACGATCAACCTAACCACGAGGGTCTGTTTCCTGCAAGCAAACGAAGAACAAGCAAGAAACTGAGATTGTAATCTGGATATTGCGAATATAAGATGAAAAATTTATTGATCAAGGTGGGGTTCTGTGACGCCTTGGTCTGGTCGTTGAACACAAACAAAGTACGCGAAGTTGCAGCTATGGCGAACTCTTAATCTAAACAAAACCCCCTAAGCCTAAACGATGCCCTAAGGGCTGTATATATGGAGGAGAGATGGGGAATTTCGTGGCCCTTAGTGGAGGGGTCCGAAACCAACCCTAACTCTTGTTTCCCCACACATACGGACTCTAACAACAGCCTATACTTAAGTACTTCGAAAATACATGGGCTGGCCCAATAATAAGGTGACGCAACACCTAAAATAGCCTCTGGACGAAATTTATGAAGTGGGATCTTGTATATTTCGTCCCATGTTGCATGCACTCATTATGGTGGCTTCAGAGTCCTGGAATCATCACTTGTAACTCCGTTCTTGTTCCCCTTGCGCATGCCATCATCTCCATGCTTGAACTTGCTCGAAGGTTCATCTTTCTTGTCCAAGCTAGGCCCTTCATTTGTAAGCAAAACAAATGTATCCAGTTTAGGCAGCATCATATTCTCATGAACACTAGAATCGTTACCAAGAAACGAAAGTACCTGATAATTCAATAGGCGTGTGTGAGCTCTAGTAATCGGTCCAGTATGTATAGCAGTAGGGGCTGTGGGTGTAACAATGGTATTGATGTCCGCATCATCCTCCCCTTCTTGAAATGAAGTTGTCCTCGACGAAAGTTCATCGTCCTCACCCAAATAAGGCTTCAAATCTGCAATGTTAAAAGTGGGACTAACCCCAAAATCTGCAGGCAGCTCAAGTTTATATGCGTTATCATTTATTTTCTCTAACACCTTAAAAGGACCATCATCACGTGGCATTAGCTTTGATTTGCGCAAATTAGGAAATCTATCCTTACGCAAATGTAACCAAACAAGATCTCCAGGTGCAAACACAACATGTTTTCTACCCTTATCTCCAGCAAGTTTATATTTAGCATTCATACGCTCAATGTTTTCCTTAGTTAACTCATGCATTTTTAAAATCAATTCAGCACGTTCTTTAGCATCAAAATTAACCTTCTCCGAAGATGGAAGAGGCAACAAATCAATAGGTGCACGAGGTAGGAAACCATACACAATTTCAAAAGGGCACATCTTAGTAGTAGAATGCAATGAACGATTATAAGAAAATTCAATATGAGGCAAGGATTCTTCCCACATTTTCTTGTTATTCTTCAAAAGAGCCCTAAGCATAGTAGACAATGTTTTATTGACTACTTCAGTTTGTCCATCATTTTGGGGGTGACAAGTAGTACTTAAAATCAGCTTAGTCCCCAACTTAGCCCATAAACATCTCCAAAAGTGGCTAAGAAATTTAGTATCACGATCTGAAACAATAGTATTTGGCACACCATGCAAGCGAATAATTTCATGAAAGAACAAATCAGCAACATTAACAGCATCATCGCTTTTATGACATGGTATAAAGTGTGCCATTTTCGAGAACCTATCCACGACAACAAATATGCTATCCCTCCCCTTCTTTCTTTGAGGTAAACCTAAAACAAAGTCCATAGATATATCCTCCCAAGGAACACTAGGTACAGGCAAAGGCATATATAAACCATGAGGATTGGGTCGTGACTTAGCTTTTTGACAAGTAGTGCAGCGAGCAACAAAACGCTCAACATCCCGTCTCATCTTTGGCTAAAAGAAATGTGTAGCAAGTATATCCTTCATCTTCTTGACGCCAAAGTGTCCCATTAATCCTCCTCCATGCGCCTCTTGCAACAACAAAAGACGAACGGAGCTAGCTGGAATGCATAGATTATTAGCACGAAACACAAATCCATCGTTAAGAACGAATTTGTTCCAAGTTCTCCCTTCCTTACAATTCTGCAATACATCTTTAAATTCAGCATCATGAACATATTGATCTTTGATGGTCTCTAAACCAAATATTTTAAAGTCAAGCTGTGAAAGCATAGTATAACGATGAGACAATGCATCAGCAATAACATTTTCTTTACCCTTCTTGTGTTTAATGACATAAGGGAAAGTCTCAATGAATTCAACCCATTTAGCATGTCTACGGTTTAGTCTTGCTTGACTTTTAATGTGTTTCAAAGATTCATGATCAGAATGTATAACAAATTCCTTGGGCCATAAATAATGTTGCCATGTTTCTAAGGTCCGAACAAGAGCATATAATTCTTTATCATAAGTAGAATAGTTCAGACTAGGCCCACTCAATTTTTCAGAAAAGTATGCAAAAGGTTTGACATCTTGTAATAACACACCTCCTAATCCAATTCCACTAGCATCACATTCAAGCTCAAAAGTCTTATTGAAATTAGGAAGTTGGAGTAAAGGAGCATGTGTCAACTTATCTTTCAATACCGTGAAGGCTTCTTCCTGTGCGGTACCCCAAACAAAAGGCACATCCTTCTTTGTAAGCTCGTTGAGAGGTGTAGCAATGCTGCTGAAATCTCGCACAAAACGCCTATAGAAACCAGCGAGGCCAAGGAAACTCCTCACTTGTGTGACCGTTTTGGGCAGCGGCCAACTCTCAATAGCTTCAATCTTGGCTTTATCTACTTCAATTCCCTGTGGAGTAACAACATAGTGAAGAAAAGATACTCGGTTGGTGCAAAAGGTGCACTTTCCAAGGTTACCAAACAAACATGCATGACGTAGAGCAATTAAAACAGCACGTAAATGTTCCAAATGTTCCTCCAAAGATTTGCTATAAATCAATATGTCATCAAAGTAAACTACCACAAATCGTCCAATGAAAGCACGTAAAACTTTGTTCATTAACCTCATGAAAGTACTAGGTGCATTAGTTAACCCAAAAGGCATGACTAACCACTCATATAATCCAAACTTAGTTTTAAATGTTGTTTTCCATTCTTCTCCCAATTTCATACGAATTTTATGGTATCGACTACGCAAATCAACTTTGGAGAATATTGTAGAGCCACTCAATTCATCAAGCATATCATCTAGCCTAGGAATAGGATGACGATAACGAATAGTAATATTATTAATGCCTATATAATAAACGCACATACGCGACGTACCATCCTTTTTCGGCACTAAAATGATAGGAACAACACAAGGACTAAGGGATTCGCGTATATAACCTTTGTCGAGCAGTTCTTGTACTTCACGCATAATCTCCTTAGTCTCCTCTGGATTGGTACGGTATGGTGCACGGTTGGTTAATGATGCTCTGGGAATTAAGTCAATTTGATGCTCAATCCCTCGAATAGGTGGTAATCCCGGTGGCACGTCTTGTGGAAAGACGTCAGCGAACTCCTGCAAAATGTTAGTGACAGCAGGAGGCAAAGAGGAAGGCACGTCCTCGAATGAAAATAATGCCTCTTTGCACACAAAAGCATAGCAAACAGATTTGCTAAAATCTAAATCATCAATATCAGATTTGGTGGCAATTAAACATGCACATTTCAATTTAATTTCAGAAGCAACAATAGATGGTTTATTATTAGGTTGCATTTGTGGCTCAAAGTCTTTTGCCACAATCTGATTTTCACTTTTCTTTTTCTCCTGTTTTGCTTTATTAGCTCTATTAATATCATCTTTCAAAATGGAATCAGGAGTCATAGGAAGCAAAGTAATATTTTTATCCTTATGAACAAGAGTATACTGATTGTTTCTACCATGGTGTACATAATTTTTATCAAATTGCCATGGTCTACCAAGTAATAAGGAACATGCTTGCATAGGTACCACATCACAATCAACATAATCAGCATATGTGGAGATACTAAAATGCACACAAACAGTACGTGTTACCTTAACCTTGCCGCTGTTGTTGAACCATTGGATGTAGTAAGGATGTGGATGTGGTCGTGTGGTGAGAGATAGCTTCTCCACCATCTCCATGCTAGCCAAGTTATTGCAGCTCCCTCCATCTATGATGACACGAACGGAACGTTCCTTCACAACTCCCTTTGTATGGAACAAATTATGCCTTTGATTTTGCTCAGCTTGTGTAACCTGCACACTCAAAACACGTTGAGCAACTAAACATTCATACCTATCAGCATCTTCAGCAGCCATGTATTGCGTCTCATGATCAAAATCATCTCCACCGTGTTCTTCACGTGTAATAAGAGCCAAAGTCTCCTCATCATAGTCACTAGCGGACTCATACCCACCACCCTCAGTAGAAATCATCACACGCTGAGATTGGCATTCTCTCACAAAATGTCCTCTTCCCTTACAACGACGACAAATAATATCACTTGTGTGCCCTGTTGATGCCATGGAAGAAGAAGAGCTCTGCACAGGTCCAGCAGGTGTGATCTTGGTAGATAGTGGTGGTTGTGCCTGCTTTCTTGTATCATGGCTGGAGGTGGCACCTGATGGAGGTGCTGGTGGAGTGGAAGTAGAGGATGCACGTGGTGTCCATGATGAAGATCGACCTGTAGAAAAGTTAGTTCGCGCCAATGCCTGTCGATCCTGCACTTCACGTTCAGCTTTACAAGCAAGAGGAAAAAATGAGTGATATTATTATACTCCTTATACTCTAGGATGGTCTGAATCTCTCTATTTAATCCACCCATAAAACGTGCATGCATAGCTTCATTTTCCTCAACAATACCACATCTAATCATGCCAGTTTGTAATTCCTGATAATATTCTTCTACAGAATTTTTTCCTTGTCTTAAACGCTGCAATTTTTGAAGTAATTCATGTTGTTAATATGGTGGAACCCAACGAGTACGTATAGCAGTTTTCAAAGCAGCCCAAGTAGCTGGAATAGGATATAATCTACAATGCTCAGACCACCAAACACGTGCAAAACTAGTGAATGCACAAACAGCAGCAGGAACACGTCTCTCCTCGGGATATTGTAAACATGTAAATCGTTGTTAAGTTTCTAACTCCCAAGTAAGATATATATCAGGAACATATCTACCCTTAAATGGTGGAGTATTCAATTTAGTTTAGGGAGATGGTCATGATCTCGTACCTGAGGGTGAGCCCTACCATTGCCATTATTTGCATGTGGACGACCTGGTGGTTGCTGTGCTGGTGGTGGAACGTAGTTCTGATTTTGATCAACCTCATCCTCGTAATCTCCGGCAAAATCATCCTCCTCCACATCAGCAGCAGGAGCCACAGAAGTATCAACAGCACCACCAAAAGTTTGGCCAGGTGCAAGAGGAAGACGGCTCGCTCGGCGGAGTGCTGTTTCATGATGTGTAGGTAGTCGTCGTTGTTGTTGTTGTAGAGGTGAGTTAGGTGCAGCCGGTGGTGGTGGTGGAAGACGCGCGAGCAATTCATTAAACTTGTTATCGAGCTTTGTTTCGAACGTTTTCTCCATGCCATCTATCTTCTCCATGGCCTCTTCAAATCTGTTTAGCACATCTTGCACCTGTCCACTCATCATTTGCTGAAATATATCATGCAACTCCTTATTCGTCATGTTCTCCCAGTCAGTCTCGTCAGCTTGTGATCCTGCCATGGTTAGCAACAATAGAAACACACAAGAATATGATCCTACAGAATACTAACAAGAGGTGGTGGTGGTGTCACAAATCCGTCAAGCAAATCTCAAATTCTTACCAGTTCTTACCCAGCAGCAGGTGGTGATCGGCAACCGTCGTAGTCAAAACTCTCAAAGCTTGGATAGAGCGATTACTAGGGAGAGTCAAACGCACGACGTAGATGTATGTGGAGCTGGGAAGGCTTATAATATGGTAGCAAAAAGGGTCAGCAATAATCAATTCAGAGATGCAAAGTTGAATAAACACTCAACGACAGTACTGTGCTGGTCCTAGGCTAAACCGTGCTAAAGACGCGAGCCTAGAACACGAACAAAATCACGACGCTGCACGTAAACAATGGAGGAGCACACTCAGGATTTTTTCCTGTTTTTCACTTTTTTTTGCTCCGCAACAAATTTTTTTTTCGAAAAAGTCTACAAATGGTCTAAAAACTGCCTAGCCAGATTTTTTTTTTGAGTTTGGAACTATTCTTCTTCTGTGGGTAGCACGGAATCTTGGTAGTCCTACTCTGGCACGACTCGGAGTATGGCGTGATCTGGAACTCGAAAACAATGCAACAATTACTGGACTCGGACTAGGACTGGTTGCGAGGATGAATCTGGTGGAATCTCGGACTGGTGGTGGCGATGAATCTGGTGGAAATTGGACTGGTGGCGGATATATGTTGCAGGTGAACTCGGATTGGCATGATGGCGGCATATATGGACTCGGATTGGTGGTGAATATGGCAACGACGATGAAGTTGGTGTGGTGGTGGTATATGGCAGCAGTGATGATGAAGATGCAGTGGTGATATATGGCAGCGGTGACGTGACAACCTGTGAACAGAACTCGAAACTCTAAAGGACTAGACGCTAAGACCAGCAACTTGACACGACGATGCAACCACAAATTCAACAAAGCAAATACAGAAAAGATTATACAAAGGCTCAGATTGGTTCGGATAAGATGAACTAACCCTAATTTTTTTTGGGTTTTTCGTGGACTATAGGTACGAAGAATAGACTCGATCTAAACTACGAAAAACTGTAAAATCTCACCGAGCAACCTAAAAATCTGATACCACTTGATAGAGGCAAAGGTGTTGATGTAGGGTGGAACCCTAGATGGCCGATCTTTCACGAAAGGAGCGGATCCCTACGAGGAACACGAAGAACACGAGGGGGAAAACAAGGGGAAACACAAGAGAAACACTCAACCAACAAGAAATAGATCACACATGTGCTAGATCCTCGAAACACAAAGAGAGATACAAGATCCAAAGTCAACAACGGACGATACACGGTAACCGGTTCTTCTCCGTGAGGAGGTCTTGATGGCGCCACCCAAGAGGGGGTCTTGAATCCAAGGGGATCTTCTCCGTAGAGGGGCCGCGGTCTCTCTCGTGGAGTAGATCCGTAATGGATGAGCGTAGCTCTATCTCTCAAATGAGCTATCACAACGCTAACCCTAACTATGAGGAGGTGGAGGAGTATATATAGTCTAGGTCCACGAAGTGTTAGGTGGGAGAGGCATACATGGGCCTCGGGCCCGATCTCTGTACGCAGACCGGTACCGGACGTCCGCTGGGGACCGGTTGTCCGGTGGCTCGTGGGCTTCCAGGCGTCCGGTAGTCGCGGACTTCCGCTCACTTTGGCTCGGTTGAGGTGGCACCGGACGTCCGGTAGCTGGCGGTCGTCCGGTCTCCGGTCGTCCGGTGTCGCCGGTCTTCCACTGATTTGGCTCGGGTGTAGATGTGCCGGTCGTCCGGTGGGGGCCGGACGTCCGCTCGCTGAGAGGGGCCGGTCGTCCGGACGTCCGCTCGCTGGAGCTTCATTGGCAGCTCTTCTTCTTGCGTCTTCGTTTCCAAGCTTCCGTTGCGGATGGTGTAGTTGTACACTTGCGCTCGCACTCCTCCTTGTCGTCCATAGCATTCCGACAATACCTATGCATGCACTTGAGTGGAGTGTCAAGTAGTATACCATCCTCGAAGGGGTCAAGTGAACACGTGTAAAGGAGATGATTCACCTTTGTCTATGTGAAGTGGATGTCGAACGTGTCACTTGCCAAATGGACTCTTGACATGGTGATGTCGGTAGGATGCTCCGCATCATCTCCCCTCCCTTGGGAAAGATCCGACCACGGATCGAAATCCAAATCACCATGGGAAAGAGATGTCGTCGTCGTGTAGGAGTGGTCGATCACCAAGTTCTCGTCATCTTGAAGACCAAAATGGGCACTCTCCAATGTCGCACCATCTTGTGATTCCTTCAAAAGGAGCAAGGAGAACAAACACTTGGAAAAACAAATGCGGTTAGCGTTAGTGCAAAACCAAGCATTCAAGAGGTGATTCACCCAACAAGTGTTGTCATCAATCATAGCATATGGTGTGACAAAGGATTGTGACATGGCATGTAAGCACATAAATTGAGCATAATCAAGGATATCATGGGGACAAGCATGTAAATGTGAGGTAGTGATGCAAATATGTGTAACAAGAGAATAAGCATCTACCTCAAGATCATAGCAAGCATGGGCAAATTGCTCAATGAAAGGTCTATGGTAGGCATACGAATCATTCACAACACCAAATAAAATGAAGTGTCTAAACACATGGGTCAAGTGCAAGACAATCCAAGCATAATGTGCATCGTGTGGCACTCAACACAATGGAAAGAGCAATTGTTCATCATGTGTGAGGCAATCAAGGCAAGCATGTAGCAGTCAATGGGACATGGCATATGTGAAGTGATGACATTGTTGCAACCAAACATGTGATAGGAGCAAGTAATCCAAGAATTGGATGCAACACACAAGGCAGATATATCATGATGCATGGAATTGTGAAAATGACAAGTGGAAGCAAGATCTCTAACATGTGCGCATGAAAGGGGTCCAAGATGACAAATAAGTCGCATGGTGCAAGCAACACAAGTAGTATGATCCACAATATGCATGCTCATGGTTTGGGGGTTCTCAAAAGAGAAGGATATCACCTTGAAAGCATGTTCTTGTGCGTCCTTCAAAATGCCGAAGTACAAGCAAGTGCGATGTAGAATCGTCGTGGTAGAAGGTGGTTCGCTCTCAAGAGCTCGGATTGTCAACTCACATGACGTGGAAGTTGACACGAAGTCCAAGTATCCTACACATGCACACAACAAAAGAAAGAATGTATGTGCATGGTAGATAAACACATCATCCATCAGCATGGTAGATAAACACATCATCCATCATGATGGTTCTCTTCTCTTGCATATAACCATCAGAAGCACAAGTGCGTGAAGAATATGATGCAAAAATGGCAATATTCATGGCACTAGGTATATGGTGCAAAGAGGTAAGACAAGCATGCTTCATAAGGAATATGTCCAAAATCTCCAAATATATGTGAGAATGTATGGGGGCAAACTCATTATCAAGACTAAATGCATAATTGCACTCAATACATGGCAAATCATCTAGCATGAGAGAGGCAACATATGGAGAGATATGGCAAGAAGAAATAATCATGTCGTGCAAACTAGTGGAGCGAAGATGCAACACACTAGAGGAAATCATGGCAATGATGTCATGTGAGTAAATAATAGGCATAGGCAATGCACATGACATATCGCAAGAAGAACACAAAGCAAGATCATAGTATAATCATAGGCATGGGGCACAAAGCAAACATGGCAATAACAAGTGATATCGCCACCAGCTTGCAAATACACATACAGTATGAGAATCAATCATCATAGTGTAATGCAAAGCATGGGTCACAAATGCATGGCAAAATCATGTGAATGAGCATATCATGCAAAGTGAACATGGCAAGATGGGCAAAGGATATATAATGGACAACAACCCATAGCCAAGTGAGGGCCATGTAGAAGAAATGTGCGAAGTATTTGCCCAGAGAGCGGTGGGAAAGACACTCCATGGGATCCCAAGCCATCATTGCTCTCTAGAGCTCGTTTTGTCAACTCGTGGGATTGCGAGGTTGACAAGAATTCATGGGTACCTACACAAAAGAGACACAAATGGAAGAAATTGTGTGTGTGGTAAATGTACACATAATCCATCATGATGTGTATGTGCACGTGAGAGTTAGTACAAGATAAGAATCGGTCAAAGAAATTTGATGCATGGTATATGATAGAGGCAAAGGTGTCGCGATGTTTTGATGAGATGGTGGCTATCATTTCTGTGGGAGTTGACCTTGACGATCCGACTACGAACGTGCGAGACGTCGCGCCTTAGCAATGGCTAAACCAACTTCCGAGGGGTTATTGACCACGCTTGAGCACAATCAACCTGACCACGAGGGTATGTTTCCTGCAAGCAAACGAAGAACAAGCAAGAAACTGAGATTGCAATCTGGATATTGCGAATATAGGATGAAAGCTTTATTGATCAAGGTGGGGTTCTGTGACGTCTTGGTCTAGTCGTTGGACACAAACGAAGTACAAGAAGTTGCAGCTATGGCGAACTTTTAATCTAAACAAAACCCAAAGTCTAAATGACACCCTAAGGGCTGTATATATGGAGGAAGAGGGGGGAATTTCATGGCCCTTGTGGGTGGGGTCCGAAACCAACCCTAACTCTTGTTTCCCCACACATACGGACTCTAAAAATAGCCTATACTTAAGTATTTCGAAATTACATGGGCCTGGCCCAATAATAAGGTGACGCAGCACCTAGAATAGCCTATGGACGAATATTATGAAGTGGCATCTTGTATATTTCGTCCAAGGCTTCATGCACTCCTTATGGTGGCTTCAAAGTCCTAAAATCATCACTTGTAACTCCGTTCTTGATCCCCTTGCGCATGCCATCAACTCCATGCGTGTTCTTGCTCCAATGTTCATCCTTCTCCAAGCTAGGCCCTTCATTTGTAAGCAAAACAAATGTATCCAATTTAGGCAGCATCATATTCTCATGAACATTAGAATCATTACCAAGAAACGAAAGTACCTGGTAATTTAATTGGCGTGTGCGAGCTCTAGTAATTGGTCCAGTATATGTAACAGTAGGGGATGTGGATGTAACAATGGTATTGATGTCCTCATCAGTATAAGAACATGTCATCCATCATGAAAGAGTAGTTATTGTGTATAACATGATGGGGATGCAAATTGAGCATACAAGTATATGGCACATCAATAGCATGTTTATTCATGGGAAGCATATTGTGCACATAAGTATGAGGATCATGAATGGATGGGAGTGATCAAAATCTCCTAAAATGTATGAGGAAACTATGGGGGTCTCCTCATGAGCAATATTGGAAACATCATATGGAGAAAATGGGCAACACCCAAAACAATGCATATCCGAAGCTAGGTGGTCATGGCATGGCATAGAGATAAATGATGCAAAGGGAGCATATCAATATCATCACAAGAAAAACAAATGCCAATAACCATGGGCTTGTCATCTATGCCATATGTGCAAATTGGGTTCATTTTATTAGCATATGCATAGTCACTATGAAGAGATTGCAAATATGACATATGATTGATCTCATGCATAGCATATGACAAGTCAAGCGGATTGGCAAACATGATGTGACCGAGAGAATTAGCACAAGAAATCCTATATAACATGGCACAACTAATAGACTCCACATGGCAATCATCATACTCATCATAAATGGGTAAATCATCGCATGGGGAAATCATACTAGCATGAAGCATGTCAATAGGGGATCAACATCATGCAAGCAATCAATGTCATGAATGTCCACTAGTGGGACTAGAGCATCACCTTCACCTATGTTACCTTGTTATTCCACTCAAGTGGTGTAGGTGAGGTGGGAAAGACCAAATGGTGGTCATCTTCATCTTGATGGAACCATGTGGGGGGTGAATCATATTCCACCATGGCCATCGTCTTGTCCAAAGGTAGGACGAAGTCATTGAGAAGCGGCGCATCATCATATAAGGGTGAGAAGACACAATAGAGGTAGAGGTCAAGTCGTTAGTGTTAAAAGTGGCCTCACATGACCTATCAACTATCTCACTCTCTCTATGTGGTGGTTCACTCACTCCCTCAAAATAGGTGCACTCAAACTCACATATGGTGGAGTCACTCATCTCACTCAAGTGGTGGGGGTTGTGGCTCTCCTCACATGGGAATTGGGGTAACACATCTATGGGGCTAGTGGTGAAGTCACTCTTCACTCTCAATATGGTGGCACAAGTCACTCAAGTCATCATACGTCGCCGTGGTCGAAGGGAAAATCCCATGCTCAACCATCTCGTTGTTGTCGCCGTGGATGAAGGCCGAAGATGGCACATCATCACTCTCGCCTCCTAAGATGGAAGCATCATCCTTGCTCGCACCTTGTCGCTCGCCTCCAAAGCTTGGTCCTTGAGGGTCTCCGTAGTCGTACTCGTCGCCGCACCATCTTGAAAAAGAGTCATGGAGGACTCGGCATCGTCAATGCCACAAAGAGGGATGGCGTCGAACTTGGGAGTACATCGTCTTGGACCCTCATGCTCGTTCTCAGGGAGCTTGTCGTCGCGAAGTGAGCTTGGGGTGGAGAAACTTTGGCCTTCATGAGTTCTTGTTCCGCCTTGAGAGCACCAATGTAGTTGTCGTCGAGGGACTTGTAGTTCTCGAGGAAGATCGTCTTGGAGATGTCGTTGTGCAATCCCATCATGAAGTGGAACTTCATCGAAATGGGGTCGTCCACGCCGGCTCGTCGCAAGGCAATCTTCATCTCCTTGAAGTACTCGTCGATGGACTTGGATCCTTGGATGGTGTTCTCCAATTGGCGTTGAAGTTGTTCCGTGTAGGTTGGAGGCACAAACTCTCGCCGCAAAGCTCTCTTTGTCTTGGGCCAACTCATGTCGTAGCTCTCTGAAGGTATGTGAAGCCACCATGTGGACGCGTAGTCGTGGAAGTTCTTTGTGGCGCACTTCACTTGATCTGTTCCTTGTGGCGCACTTCACTTGATCTTCGGGAGGGACTTGATGTAGCTTGAGGTAGTCGTCCATCAAACGCTCCCACTCGAGATACTCCTCGGGTTCTTGAGTCCCATAGAAAGGAATCGCGTGGTTGATGTCGAGGTCGTAGTAGCTCGTGGAAGTCGTGGACTTGAGCTTGGGGAGCTTCTCTTGAGCGTAGTCTTGAGGTGCTTGTTGGCAAAGATGCCATATATCCGAAGGCGAAGATGCCTTGAAGTCGCTTGGCGAAGATGCCAAAGTGGTTGGTGTAGCCGTAGCTCCGTCTTGGTGTTGCTTGTCTCGCGGTCTTCTCTTGTGGTCATGAAGTTTGGACTTGGCGTGAAGTAGGGCTTGTTGCGACTTGTAGGTAGGCGCTTGTGGAGCATCATCATGATGATGTTGTCGTTGTCGTGCTTGAGCTCGATGTAGATGTCGTTTGTCGTCGTCTTGCACATGTTGATTGGAGGTGAATTGCCCTTCGTGACGAGGTGGATCACGAACATGATGGTGGTCGCCATGGAGATGTGGACGTGGACGACTTGAGCTTGCATCATTTTTGCGCTCCGAAGACTTGTGACTTGAACGTCGCCGCCTTGAGGATGATGAAGGGGAAGAACGGTTGATCAACAATGTCCGAATCTCCTCCATCCTTGCATCTTGCTCCTCCTTTTGTGTGGAAAGCTTGTTGTTGATGTAGTTGTACACGCCATCGTTGTTGTGGAAGACCGGAGATGAAATTCCTTGCCTATCCATCACAAGATTCGAGCCAATATGAGTGAAGAAAGAGAAGAACGAATACCAAATGTACCTTGACCGAAGTTGAAAGTGGATCAATGATCACTCCAATGTGGAACAAGGAAATAGCACAATTGGTACCAATTCTTGTTGGTTTCTCACACCTACACAAATAAGGATTATGGTGGAGCTCGGTGAGGATAGTGGCACAAAAATTTAATGCAAAATGTTAGCAAGAGTCAATAATGTTGAAAGAGATTCACAAATTTGCAAGTGTAACAAGTAGACCAATAGCAATATGTGGCACACGGAAACACACACACGGATAGATAAATGGGGTCGTGCAACCAAGGATGAGCACAAAATGTGGAATCCATGGAAAACGCTCGTGTTACACAACTCAAGAGAGACGCTAGCACGATTGCTCTATAGGAGGATATGACACTTGTGCACAACCTATGATATGCAAAATGGATAAACTTTCTATCCCAAGTATGCTATGTATGTATGGTTCCCGATGTTTGATCCAAGATGATTGGATATGACAATCTTATGCAATGTGGTGGATGCTATGGCTATTGCTTACAAGCTCTTTGTTCACTCTTTTTCTTTGCTTAAAAGCTTTATTCTCTTTTTTTGTTGTATGGCCACTTTGCGAAATGCACAAACCAAGGTAGAAATTGTATATATGCGGGAACAAACTTGAGGCACACGAGATGATATGATAACAAGATGATACCTATGGTATGGTATGTATGCAATGGGAGGTGTAGGTCGATGATCACTAATGTGCACAAGTAATGTTGCCGGCAATACTCAAATGGCTAGTATCGATAGGCAAGTGACGCAAAATGGGCTAGGGGTTAACAATGCAATTGCAAGGGGAATGTATAATGGAGGGGTACCACGATACCAAGATGATATGGAGGTTACTGTCTGCGGTGATGATCGAAAATGGCACACTTTATACCATGTCATAAAAGCGATGATGCTGTTAATGTTGCTGATTTGTTCTTTCGTGAAATTATTCTTGCATGGTGTGCCAAATACTATTGTTTCAGATCGTGATACTAAATTTCTTAACTTTTGGAGATGTTTATGGGCTAAGTTGGGGACTAAACTGCTTTCTAGTACTACTTGCACCCCCAACTCACAAACCTAACAGTATCACATAAACTGTCACTCTGCTTAGGGATTTTGAGAATAATAACAGAAAGATGGAAAGTAATGCTCCTCATATTGAATTGCTATATAATCGTAATTCTTATTACTACTAAATGTCCTTTTGAATAGGTATCTATTCCTCCTCGTGCACCTATTGATTTGTTGCCTCTTCCATCTTCGGAGAAGGTTAATTTTGATGCTAAAGAACGTGCTGAATTGATTTTAAAAATGCATGAGTTAACTAAGGAAAACATTGAGCGTATGAATGCTAAATATAAACTTGCTGGAGATAAGGGTAGAAAACATGTTGTGTTTGCACCTGGAGATCTTGTTTGGTTACATTTGCGTAAGGATAGATTTCCTAATTTGCGCAAATCAAAGCTAATGCCACGTGCTGATGGTCCTTTTAGTGTTAGAGAAAATAAATGATAATGCATATAAACTTGAGCTGCCTGCAGATTTTGGGGTTAGTCCCACTTTTAACATTGCAGATTTGAGCCTTATTTGGGTGAGGATGATGCTTCCGATGGACGACTTCATTTCAAGAAGGGGGATGATGAGGACATCAATACCATTGTTACACCCACAGCCCCTACTGTTACATATACTGGACCAATTACTAGAGCTCGCGCACGCCAATTAAATTACCAGGTACTTTCGTTTCTTGGTAATGATTCTAATGTTCATGAGATTATGATGCTGCCTAAATTGGATACATTTGTTTTGCTTTCAAATGAAGGGCCTAGCTTGGAGAAGGATGAACATTGGAGCAAGAACACGCATGGAGTTGATGGCATGCGCAAGGGGATCAAGAACGGAGTTACAAGTGATGATTTCAGGACTTTGAAGCCACCATAAGGAGTGCATGAAGCCTTGGACGAAATATACAAGATGCCACTTCATAATATTCGTCCATAGGCTATTCTAGGTGCTGCGTCACCTTATTAATGGGCCAGGCCCATGTAATTTCGAAATACTTAAGTATAGGCTATTTTAGAGTCCGTATGTGTGGGGAAACAAGAGTTAGGGTTGGTTTCGGACCCCTCCTCCAAGGGCCACGAAATTCCCCCTCTTCCTCCATATATACAGCCCTTAGGGCATCGTTTAGACTTTGGGTTTTGTTTAGATTAAAAGTTCGCCATAGCTGCAACTTCGCGTACTTCGTTTGTGTCCAACGACCAGACAAAGACGTCACAGAACCCCACCTTGATCAATAAAGCTTTCATCTTATATTCGCAATATCCAGATTGCAATCTCAGTTTCTTGCTTGTTCTTCGTTTGCTCGCAGGAAACAGGCCCTCGTGGTCAGGTTGATCGTGCTCCGGCGTGGTCAATAACCCCTCGGAAGTTGGTTTAGCGATTGCTAAGGCGCGACGTCTCGCACGTTCGTAGTCGGATCGTCAAGGTCGACTCCCACAGAAAACGATAGCCACCATCTCATCGAAACATCGGGACACCTTTGCCTCTATCAGCAATAATCAATTCAGAGATGCAAAGTTGAATAAACGCTCAACGACGGTACTGTGCTGGTCCTAGGCTAGACCGTGCTAGAGACGCGAGCCTAGAACACTAACAAAATCACGGCGCTGCACGTAAACAATGGAGGAGCACACTCTATTTTTTTTTCACTTTTTTTTGCACTTTTTTCCTCTTTTTTTTGCTCCGCAACAATTTTTCGAAAAAGTCTACAAATGGTCTAAAAACTGCCTAGCCAGAATTTTCCAGACTTAGTTTTTTTTGAGTTTGGAACTATTTTTCTTCTGCGGGTAGCACGGAATCTCGAGGAGTCCTACTCTGTCACGACTCGAGTATCGCGTGATCTGGAACTCGAAAACAAAGCAACAAATACTGGACTCGACTAGGACTGGTGCGGAGATGAATCTGGTGGAACTCGATTCTGGTGGAACTCGGATTCGTGTGGCGGATAGTGGTATATGACCGGATTGGGAACTATCAGGCACGAGTATGGCTTCGGTCGGTAGGTATCTGATGCAACGATTCATATGCGGTATTCATGCAGCGTCTACTCTGAAAACCTTAACAAAACTCGAAACTCTAAACTTACCTAACCCACGCAACTTGACACGACGATTCAACCAAAAATCAAAACAAATACAGAAAAAGCTTTCAAACTCAGATTGGTTCGATGGGATAACTCTTTTTTGTGGCTTTTTCTTGGACTATATTAAATAGATCTAATCTACGAAAAACTGTAATCTCACCGAGCAACCTGAAATTCTGACCACTTGATAGAGGCTAAGGTGTCCCGATGTTTCGATGAGATGGTGGCTATCGTTTTCTGTGGGAGTCGACCTTGACGATCCGACTACGAACGTGCGAGACGTCGCGCCTTAGCAATCGCTAAACCAACTTCCGAGGGTTATTGACCACGCCGGAGCACGATCAACCTGACCACGAGGGTCTGTTTCCTGCGAGCAAACGAAGAACAAGCAAGAAACTGAGATTGCAATCTGGATATTGCGAATATAAGATGAAAGCTTTATTGATCAAGGTGGGGTTCTGTGACGTCTTGGTCTGGTCGTTGGACACAAACGAAGTACGCGAAGTTGCAGCTATGGCGAACTTTTAATCTAAACAAAACCCAAAGTCTAAACGACGCCCTAAGGGCTGTATATATGGAGGAAGAGGGGGGAATTTCGTGGCCCTTGAGGGTGGGGTCCGAAACCAACCCTAACTCTTGTTTCCCCACACATACGGACTCTAAAAATAGCCTATACTTAAGTATTTCGAAATACATGGGCCTGGCCCAATAATAAGGTGACGCAGCACCTAGAAATAGCCTCTGACGAAATTTATGAAGTGGCATCTTGTATATTTCGTCCCATGCTTCATGCACTCATTATGGTGGCTTCAGAGTCCTGGAATCATCACTTGTAACTCCGTTCTTGTTCCCCTTGCGCATGCCATCATCTCCATGCTTGAACTTGCTCCAAGGTTCATCTTTCTTGTCCAAGCTAGGCCCTTCATTTGTAAGCAAAACAAATGTATCCAATTTAGGCAGCATCATATTCTCATGAACATTAGAATCGTTACCAAGAAACGAAAGTACCTGATAATTCAATTGGCGTGCGCGAGCTCTAGTAATCTCCAGTATGTATAGCAGCAGGGGCTGTGGGTGTAACAATGGTATTGATGTCCTCATCATCCCATATCCACCCAATTAGTTATATATGCTTGTGATTTACTCCATCATTTTCTAATGATCTAAACATCAACCATACACACAAGCTGTATGACTGAACCACGCATCAACAAAGGTGTTTTCAGAGTAGTCATTTGCCTAGTACTCTGACGCCCGGCAATTTATCGCCTCATGATCATGCTTTCGCCCCCATTGGCTATATTTTTTGTTATTTGATGCTCTCTGTTCTACACATCTATCAATAGCATTCACCATTTCCTCGCGCTTTTTGTGCAAACTATTGGAAGAGCTTCTCTATGCTAATAGAAATGCCTTATGTGTTTGATAGTCGTTTCTTCGTGGTTTTTGCTCTTCTAAGGGTTTATGTAGTGAGTCCAAAAGATCTCATTTCAACTCCGACAACAACCAACTTGCACAAGTGTATTCTTGTCTGTGTTTCTTCATCCTTTGAAGATTTAACACATGCTTCGGCTTGCATGCTTCAAGAAAAGCCCGTGTATGACCATCCAATACGCTTCAATCTAAGAATGCTTACTCATGCTCCCGTGCTTGCTTTACCCAACTTCGCACAACCTTTGAAATCATTGCGATGCAGTGGTAATGGCATAGGAGGTGTGTTAACGCAAGAGAAGCGCCCCATAGCTTTATTGAGAAACTTTCAGCGCAACTCAATTATCCCATCTATGACAAAGCTATATGCTACTGTTGTTTAGTGAATGGGAACACTACCTTCGTCCCCATTTATCATTCATACCGATCATGAGACTCTCAAGTATCTTAAGGGACAAACTAAGTTGAACAAGCGTCATGCTAAATGGAGTGAATTTATTGAGTCTTTTCCCTATGTCATCAAGTACATCAAGGGTAAAGAAAACATAGTAGCGGATGCTCTTTCCCGCATTTGCATGCTTGTCACGCAACTTGAGTTAGATGTCATTGGCTTCGAGCATATCAAAGACTTATATGAGCATGATGCAACTTTTGCCATCCTTATGCCAAGTGTTTGTCGAATACATCTTGGGAACGCTATTACATCAAAGATGGCTACCTTATGAGAGCTAACAAACTTTGCATTCCCGAGTCCTCGCTTCGTTTGTTGCTTTTGCAGGAATCTCATGGAGGAGGCTTAATGGGACACTTCGGACGCGACAAGACGTTCGCCACGCTCTCGAAGAGCTACTTTTGCCTAAGATGTTTCGGGATGTCAATCGTTTCACCAACCGGTGTTCTACATGTCGCAAAGCTAAGTCCAAAGCTCAATCTCATGGTCTCTATATGCCTTTACCGATTCCATACCAACCTTGGGAAGACATTAGCATGGACTTTGTACTTGGTTTGCCTAGACTCGCAATGGGAAAGATTCCATATTTGTCGTTGTGGACCGTTTCTCAAAATGGCACATTTATTCCTTGTCAACAAGATAGACGATGCTTCACATGTTGCTAATCTCTTTTGTAGGGAAATATTGCGTCTACATGGAGTGCCAAAGACATTCTCGGACCGCGACGTCAAGTTCCTTAGCTACTTTTGGAAGACCCTATGCGCCAAGCTCGGAATCAAGCTACTCTTCTCCACGGCTATCATCCACAAACCGACGGCCAAACGGAGGTGACCAACCACACACTCTCCGCTCTACTTCGAGTACTCATCAAGAAGAACATCAAGGAGTGGGAGGAGTGCTACCTATCACCGAGTTCGCCTACAACCGAGCAAGACACTCAACAACCGGCAAGTCCCCCTTCGAGGTCGTCTACGGATTCAACCCATTGTCACCATTGGACATTCTCCCTCTACCACTCCAAGAGCGCATCAATTTGGACGCAAGTGCGAGAGACCATCTCAAGAAGGTGCATGAAGATACAAGAAACACCATCGAGCGCCAAGTACAACGCCTTGCGACCAAGCTCAACGTCAACAAGCAACCTATGGTCTTCAACATTGGTGATCTCGTGTGGCTACACCTTCGCAAGGAGCGCTTTCCACAAGAACGCAAGTCTAAGCTTCGACCACGAGCCGATGGACCCTTCAAGGTGCTCGCACGCTACAACGACAACGCTTACAAGATCGACCTCCCGCGCAAATACAACGTGAGCGACATCTTCAACATCAAAGATCTCTCTCCCTTCCATGGTGATGAAGAACTCGATCCGAGGACGGATCTTCCCCAAGGGAGGGATGATGCGGAGCATCCCACGACCATCCCCATGGACCACCTCAACTATCCAAGCTCCAAGTGGACCAATGACAAGGGCTAGGGCACGTGCTATTCAATCCGAGGTGACATCACTCCTACTTGAGTTTTCCCCCTCTTCAAGTGAGACATGGCTACTGCCTAAGTCCGAGATACTATGTGTCATCAGGTACAACGCTCAAGACTCGGAGCCGAGGACTGTAGAAGAAGAGACAGGCGTCAACACTCTGGACAGCCCGGAACTTCCGGCCAGAGCCCGGAACTTCCCCGGACCTTCCGGCCGACCCGGAGCTTCCGGCCGCCGATGACTTCGACCAGCCCAGGCGTGCCAACTCTCGGGTTAGCCCGGACCCCGTCCCGGACCTTCCGGCGCCCGGAACCTCCGGCCTGCCCGGACCTTCCGGCCCCCGGATGCCAGCACATCTCCACCGCGCCAACTCTCTGGTTAGGCCGGACCCTCCCCGGAACCTCCGGCGCCCGGAACTTCCGGCCCTGCCTGCGCGCAGCCTTGGGCCGAGGCCCGTGTACCCTTTCGTCACCTAGACTATATATACTCTATCCCGTACAACTTTCTAGGGTTAGCGTTGGTTTAGCTCATACTCAGAGATAGAGCTTCGCTCATCCATCCGATCTACTCCACGAGAGAGACCGCGGCCCCTCTTCGGAGAAGATCCACTTGGATTCAAGACCTCCTCGCGGAGAAGATCCCCCTGGATTCAAGACCTCCTCACGGAGAAGAACCGGCTACCCTTGTATCGTCCTTAGTTGTCCGTGGATTCGTGTATCGTTCTATGTACCCGAGGATCTAGCACATGTGTGACTTGTTCTTGTTAGTTTGAGTGTTCCTCTTGTGTTTCCCCTTTGTTTTCCCTCGTTTCCCCTCTTTCTTCGTGTTCCGCGGATCCGCTCCTTTCGTGAAAGATCGGCGATAGGGTTCTACCCTACATCAGACCTACCATTTGTGTGTACTCCTATCAACTACCATTTGGTATGCGCACTACATTCATCTTGTATCATACCATCTTGTGCCTCATTGTCCGCATACCAATTGCTATCTTGTTTGTGCATCGTTGTAAAAGTGGCCATACGAAAAAAGAATAAGCTTTTAAGAAAGAAAAAGAGTGAACAAAGAGCTTGTAAGCAAGTGCCATAGCATCATACCACATTGCATAAGATTGTCATATCCGATCATCTTGGATCATACCACCGGAACATCATACATATATCATACTTGGGATAGAAAGTTCATACATTTTGCATCTTATAGGTTGTGCACAAGTGTCGTATCCGCCTATTGAGCAATCGTGCTAGCGTCTCTCTTGAGTTGTGCAACACGAGCGTTTTCCGTGGATTCCACATTTTGTGCTCATCCTTGGTTGCACGACCCCATTTATCTATCCGTGTGTGTTTCCGTGTGCCACCCATATTGCTATTGGTCTACTTGTTTCACTTGCGAATTTGTGAATCTCTTCAACATTATTGACTCTTGCTAACATTTCATCAAATTTTTGTGCCACTATCCTCACCGAGCTCCACCATAAGCCTTATTTGTGTAGGTGTGAGAAACCGAACAAGAATTGGTACCAATTGTGCTATTTCCTTGTCCACATTGGAGTGATCATTGATCCACTTTCAACTTCGGTCAAGGTACATTGTATTCGTTCTTCTCTTTCTCCCACTCATATTGCTCGAATCTTGTGATGGATAGGCAAGGCATTTCATCTTGGTCTTGATAGAGGCAAAGGTGTCCCGATGTTTCGATGAGATGGTGGCTATCGTTTTCTGTGGGAGTCGACCTTGACGATCCGACTACGAACGTGCGAGACGTCGCGCCTTAGCAATCGCTAAACCAACTTCCGAGGGGTTATTGACCACGCCGGAGCACGATCAACCTGACCACGAGGGTCTGTTTCCTGCGAGCAAACGAAGAACAAGCAAGAAACTGAGATTGCAATCGGGATATTGCGAATATAAGATGAAAGCTTTATTGATCAAGGTGGGGTTCTGTGACGTCTTCGTTGGACACAAACGAAGTACGCGAAGTTGCAGCTATGGCGAACTTTTAATCTAAACAAAACCCAAAGTCTAAACGACGCCCTAAGGGCTGTATATATGGAGGAAGAGAGGGGAATTTCGTGGCCCTTGAGGGTGGGGTCCGAAACCAACCCTAACTCTGGTTTCCCCACACATACGGACTCTAAAAATAGCCTATACTTAAGTATTTCGAAATTACATGGGCCTGGCCCATTAATAAGGTGACGCAGCACCTAGAATAGCCTATGGACGAATATTATGAAGTGGCATCTTGTATATTTCGTCCATGGCTTCATGCACTCCTTATGGCGGCTTCAAAGTCCTGAAATCATCACTTGTAACTCCGTTCTTGATCCCCTTGC
Organism: Triticum urartu; assembly: GCF_003073215.2. Taxonomy (NCBI): domain Eukaryota; kingdom Viridiplantae; phylum Streptophyta; class Magnoliopsida; order Poales; family Poaceae; genus Triticum; species Triticum urartu. The sequence goes on along the minus strand of NC_053022.1, from coordinate 84,998,736 downwards.
GCATGCCATCAACTCCATGCGTGTTCTTGCTCCAAGTTCATCTTCTTCTCCAAGCTAGGCCCTTCATTTGTAAGCAAAACAATGTATCCAATTTAGGCAGCATCATATTCTCATGAACATTAGAATCGTTACCAAGAAACGAAAGTACCTGAATTCAATTGCGTGCGTGCGCTCTAGTAATTGGTCCAGTATGTATAACACAGCGTTGTGGTGTAACAATGGTATTGATGTCACTCATCTACACACTTCATCGTCCCAGACATCCACCGACGCCAAAGCAAGCTCAAATAGAGACAATCAGCTCATCAGTCCTACAAGCGGTCTTCCTCATCTTCGAGAAGACGTCAAGAGCACATGCCCGAGCTACCATCTCCACAATCACATCGGCATCACACCACAACACGTGAAGGTCAAGAGCTCAACACCAACAACCGCTCAACGACTTCACCATCCCTTGGCATCTTCGCCAAGCGACTTCAAGGCATCTTCGCCTACGGAAACATACGGCATCTTCGCCCACAACCTCAAGAGAAGCTCCCCAAGCTCAAGTCCCGACTTCCACGAGCTACTATGACCTCGACATCGACCATGAGATTCCTTTCTATGGGACTCAAAACCCGAGGAGTATCTCGAGTGGGAGCGTTTGATGGACGACTACCTCAAGCTACATCAAGTTCCTCCCGAAGATCAAGTGAAGTGCGCCACAAGGAACTTCCACGACTACGCGTCCACATGGTGGCTTCACGCACCTTCGGAGACCTACGACATGAGTTGGCCCAAGACGAAGAGAGCTTTGCGGCGAGAGTTTGTGCCTCCAACCTACACGGAACAACTTCAACGCCAATTGGAGAACACCATCCAAGGATCCAAGTCCATCGACGAGTACTTCAAGGAGATGAAGATTGCCTTGCGACGAGCCGGCGTGGACGACCCCATTTCGATGAAGTTCCACTTCATGATGGGATTGACAACGACATCTCCAAGACGATCTTCCTCGAGAACTACAAGTCCCTCGACGACAACTACATTGGTGCTCTCAAGGCGGAACAAGAACTCATGAAGGCCAAGGCTTCTCGACCCCAAGCACACTTCTCACCAAGCTCCAAGAAGACGAGCATGAGGATAGTACCACCAAGATGTCCAAGCCCGACGAGCTCCAAGACGATGCTCCCAAGTTCGACTTCACCGCCATCCCTCTTTGTGGCATTGATGATGCCGAGTCTACTTCGACTCTTTTTCAAGATGGTGCGGCGAACAAGTACGACTACAGACACCTCAAGGACCAAGCTTTGGAGGCGAGCGACATGGTGACGAGCAAGGATGATGCTTCCATCTTAGGAGGCGAGAGTGATGATGTGCCATCTTCGGCCTTCATCACCGACAACACATGAGATGGTTGAGCATGGGATTTTCCCTTCGACCACGGTATGATGACTTGAGTGATGTGCCACCATATTGAGTGAGAGTGACTCACCACAGCCCGATATATATGTGTTCCACGAATTCCAGTGGGAGCTGACGGAGCATCCCAGGTCCATCCCATGACTACCATCTCTCTCAATGCCTAGTCCCAGACTCCAACGTGCAAGAGCTCTTAACGAGACATCTCCTCTACAATGCCACTTCATGCACATGAACAATGCTAACCTTCATATGGACACTTGGCAACTCACAGTACCAGGAGAGCTAAGGAGCAAGGACAGAAGAAGAGGAAGATGGACGAGAAGACGAAGAAGAGAGGAAAGTCCCAGCCACGGACGACCGCCGGGAGGACGTCCTGGCGCCTGAAGCATCAGCGCCCCAGCGAGCGGATCCGGTCCAGACCGGACGACTGGTGCCCCTACACCCGAAGCAAACGAGCGGACGTCCGGTCCGGACCGGACGACCGGCGCACCTGCATCCGAACCAACATCAGCGGAAGTCCGTGCCACGATTCCCATGTGAGGAGAGTGATGCGGAGCATCCCAAGGTCATCCCCATAGACCTACCATCGTCTCATCAAGTGCCTAGTGGACCCATGACTCGATCACGTGCAAGAGCTCTTGAAACCGAGGTGACATTTCTCCTCTCACAATTCCACTTCGATGCACATGAAGCATTGCTACTACCTCATATGGACACTTTGTGCATACTCAGGTACCATGGAGAAGCTAAGGAGCAGGGACAAGAAGAAGAGGAAGATGGACGAGAAGACGGAGAGGAAGGAAGGCTGAAGGAAAAGTCCCAGCCACCGGACGACCGGCCAGGACCGGACGTCCGGCGCATGAAGCGTCAGCCGAGCCCCAGCGAGCGGACGTCCGGTCCAGGCCGGACGACCGGTGCCCCGGCACCCGAAGCAAACGAGCGGACGTCCGGTCCGGACCGGACGACCGGTGCACCTGCATCCGAACCAACATCAGCGGAAGTCCAACGTTTCCGGACGTCCAGCACCCCCATCACAGAGCAGAACCAGCGGACGTCCGGAGGACACCGGACGACCGGCCGCTCCTGAGACACCGGACGACTGGCCACCAGCGGACGTCCGATATCTAGCTGCGTCCAGATTCGGGCCCGAGGCCCATGTACCCCTACTTTCGCCCCCGTTTGCACTTAGACTATAAATAAACCTCTCCCACCTCCTTTCTAGGGTTAGCAAATGTTTAGCTCATAGTTGTGAGAGAGCTTTGCTCATCCACTTGGTTACCTTCTCCTCGGAGATTCGAGCCTCCACCGGAGAAGATCCCCCAAGCGGATTCAAGGCCCCTTTACGGGAAGATCCCCTTGTGGATTCAAGACCTCCTCACGGAGAAGAACCAGTTACCGTGTATCGTCCTTAGTTGTCCGTGGATTCGTGTATCTCTACCTATGTACTCGAGGATCTAGCCCATGTGTTACTTATTCGTGTCGGTTTAGTGATTTACTCTTGTGTTTTCCCTCCGTTATTCCCCGTGTTCTTCGTGTTTTCCCCGGGATCTGCTCCTTTCATGAAAGATCGGGCGATTAGGGTCTCTACCCTACACCATCTTGGTATCAGAGTAAGGTTGATCACGATTTCGGAGCCCCCTCTACATTTTCTAGCTTGATTTTGTTGTTTTTCGTCCTAATCCAAAAATCCCCACAAAAATAGCCCCAAATATTTTTCTTGTGTTTTGTTAGTTTTGATGATGTTTTGTTGGTTTTGATCCGTGAATTTGTTGTGTTGCAAGTGGATATAGCCTTTCCCCCACCATCTCCATCTCCACCTCGACATCCATCCAAAATCCACGAAAGCATATCAATTTTGACCCTGACCCACCAGACGACCGCAACTTACCGGACGTCTGGAGCCGCAGGAACCACTGGACGTCCGACCTTACCGGACGACCGGAACCTCTAAACCGAGCTGAAATTAGCGGATTTCCGAACCGACCGGACGTCCGACGACCGGACATCCGTCCTTTTCCGGACGACCGCTACTCCAAAACTGATTTCGCTCAAATTTTTTTTTAGGCTTCCACCACATCATCCGCTACACCACCACCGACTTCCGCAAACATTTCCAATATCCCAACCCACACCGCCACTTACCCGCTACCTACTCCGACGCTTTTGGTCGCCCTTGGTTTTGAGAATTTGAGTTGTGGTACCGTATCCTTTTGTGTTTCGGCTATCTAGGTACGGTTCGACATCGACATCACCGCCGCTCATTTTCGCCACGGACGCGTCATCAACAACGACCACCTCGACTACGACTTGGTATTCGTGCCACCATTTTGACACCTTACCGGAAGCAAGACCGATAACCTCATCTTGGTATTGGACATATCACTCTTGCCATTACATGGATAGCCATCATAGCCTTACTCCTTTGCATTGCTTACCCATCGAGACTAGCCATTGAATATTGCCGGGAACGAGACTTGTGCACATTAGTGATCATACTTCCCATAGCATACATACATCATTGTTGCCTATATTGGTATCATTTCTTGTGTCACAAAGTTGTCACCGCATACTCACTTGCTATCTTGGTTCGTCAAGCAGTGCATGAGAAAAGAGCTCAAAAAACAAGGAGCCAAACAAGCTTTTAAGAAAATAGGAAAGATAAGCAAAGAGCTTTTAAGCAAGAACCATAGCATCATACAACAGATTGTCATACTCGATCATCTTGGATAATATCATAGCAACACCTTGCATAGAACATATTTGGGATAGAAGTCGTTGCATTTTTGCTAAGTAGGTTGTGCACAAGTTCTTGTATCTGCCTATCATGCAATCGTGCTAGCGTCTCTCTAGTGTTGTGCAACAAGAGCATTTTTGTGGATTCCACATTTTGGCTCACCCTTGGTTGCACAACCCCACTTAGCTTTTTGCATGTGTGTTTCCGTGTACCTTATATGCTTGGTCTACTTGTTACATTGCATCTTGCGAATCTTCCCCAACATTATTGAATCTTGCTTACATTCACATTAAAAATTGTGCCACCATCCTAACCAAGCTCCACCATAAGCTTTTACTTGTGTAGGTGTGAGAAAACAACGAGAATTCGTACCAATTGGGCTATTTCCTTGTCCTATATTGGAGTGATCATCGATTCACTTTCAACTTCGGTCAAGGTACATTTGGTATTCGTTCTTCTCTTTCTACCACTCACATTTGTCTTGGAATGATGGATAGGCCAAGTACTTCTACCAACCCACTGTTCACGGAGCAAGACGACGACATGAACTCCTTCGTCACCAAGAGTCACCTCTTTGGTGCACAACGTGCTTTGCATCAAGAGCAACAAGCTATGAGTGAACACATCGACAATCTTGCCGCCGACTTGCAACTTTCCGAGGAACGTACAAGGGACTACTTAGACAACAAGCTTGATGATCACAAGCAAGAGAACGACGCAAGGATGGACGAGATTCGCGCTTTGTTGCTCAACCGCTCTTCTTCCACTTCAAGAAGGAGCCGTTCAAGTCGCGATTCCGACTTTACCCTCTCCGGCTCAAGTACACCGTCTTCAAATACTCTTCGACGTTCTGTGCGCAATGAGTGTCAAGCAAATCTCAATCCACTTCGAGACACCGACTCGCAAGAACATCAACGACGTCAAGCCGAAGAAGCCTTTGCGCTAGCTCGAGAATGGCAACAACAACGCCAACATGAAGAGGAAGAACGCGCGCGTCTACACCGAAATGCACAAGATGCCGAGGCTCAACGTCAAGAACAACAACTCCGTGACGCTCAAGCACTCGAGGCACAATTTGCTCTATGCGTTTCGGGTTGAGCCGTTGCCGACTGAGGCCGACAAGCCCGTGAACAAGAGGAAGCACTTCGCGAAGAAATTCATGAATGACGATTTAAAGCTCGCCTGCGTCGTCTAGTTCCTCCTCGAGCTCGACGCGCTCCTCCACAAGCTCGTGAAGACCATCAAGTTCATCAAGAGCATGAAGACAATGGGAATCCTCCGCGGGAAGTGCAACACGAGGTTGACAACCCTCCGCGTCAAGAGCACCACGAGTTGAACAATAATCTACAACATGGGCGTCATCATCCCCGACCCCAACACATTGAAGAGCAACGCTACGGCAAGCTCAAGTTCACCATGCCCAAGTTCAACGGAAGCAACGATCCCGACGAATACCTTTCATGGGCATTGAAAGTTGACAAAATCTTCCGTTTGCACAATTATGAAGAAGATAAGAAGATCGTGATGGCATCCCTTGAGTTGCAAGACTATGTCCTCATTTGGTGCGAACAAATCATAGAGCGCCGCGAGGCAAGAGGTGAACCACCCATCACTAATTGGGCACAAATGAAGGATGTCATGAGAGCATGCTTCATGCCTAACTACTACAACCGCGACCTCGTCAAGAAACTCCAACAACTCAAGCAAGGAACCAAGAGCGTTGAAGAATACTACAAGGAGATAGAGATTGCAATGATAAGAGCCAATGTGACGGAAGATGATGAGCAAACAATGGCACGTTTCTTGAATGGACTCAATCATCCAATCAAGAAGATCGCCGACTTCCAACCATACTCAAATCTCATCGATCTCGTGCACCAAGCTACCAAAGCGGAACGCCAAGTGCAAGATGATTTCAAGTATGCCAAGTTCTCATCCAAGTCCTACGGTTTCTCCAATAACCAAGCTTCAACGACTCCAACACCGACTACAAGACCCTCTGCTTCCAACATCGACAAGTCAACTTCCAAGAAAGCTTCACCAACTACAAGCAATCCTAATACGAACAACTTCAAGCCGAGAGCTTCATCATCATCAACCCCTACCAATGGGACCGTCAAGACGAGCTCCTTCAAGTGTTTCACTTGCGGCGGCCGAGGCCACAAGTCCTATGAGTGCACCAACAAGCGCACCATGATCTTCAATGACGATGGCACTTATGATTCCATGAGCGAAGGAGAAATGGAAGCCCTTGAGCAAGTCGCCATGCACTACCACGTGAACAATGAAGAAGAACAAGTCTTTTGTGATGAAGATTCAAGTCCCGCACTTGTTGTCTCCAAAGTCTTGACTCTCCAACATCACCAAGAAGAAGACCAACGATGCCACATATTCCACACCAAGGCCGGCATCAATGGACGATCGTCAAGGTCATCATCGATGGAGGGAGTTGTCATAATCTCGCAAGTGAAGAACTTTGCTCCAAGCTCTAATTGCCCAAGACGAAGCATCCATATCCATACAAAGTGCAATGGCTTAGTAACTCCGGTACCATCCGAGTCGAGCACCGAGTGCAAGTCTCCTTCAAGATCGGCACCTACGAAGACACCTTGGAGTGCGACGTCATCCCAATGACCGTTTGTCATCTTCTCCTTGGACGACCATGGCAATTCGATAGGGGAGTCGTCCATAATGGGCGTACAAACCACTATAGCTTCAAGATGCAAGGAAAGGAGTTTGTGTTACGACCTATGTCCCCAAGCCAAGTGATCACCGATAAGCAAGCCACCCATCATGGAGAGAATGGTGAGAGAGTGAGCCACCAAAAAGAGAGTGAGCGCCACAAGCCCAAATTGAGTGCCTCCACGATGAGCGAAAACAAGAACCTCGTTCTATTTGCCACCAAACGTGAGATGAGAGAAGTATGTGAGAACACATCTAGTGTCCTACACTACGTCCTCGTGTGCAAGGACAATGCACCACAAACTAACACTTCTCACACTCTTCCTCTAGTGTTGTCTTCTCTCTTGTAGGAATTTCAAGATGTTTTTCCCGATGAGCTACCTCCGGGACTACCTCCACTACGAGGCATTGAGCGCCGCATCGACCTCATCCCCGGAGCACCGCTTCCGAACAAAGCTCCCTACCGCGTCAACCCTAAAGAAACCAAAGATATTCAAAGGCAAGTAAAGCATCTCATAGACCATGGTCATGTGCGTGAAAGTTTGAGTCCTTGTGCCGTACCGGTCATTCTTGTGCCAAAACGTGACGGTAGTTTTCGCATGTGCTCCGATTGTAGACCTATCAATGCTACCACCGTTTGCTATAGGTACCCCATTCCACACCTAGATGATATGCTTGATGAACTTAGTGGTGCCACTATATTTTCCAAAATTGATCTTAAGAGTGGTTACTATGAAATCTGTATACAAGAGGGCGATGAATGGAAAACGGCCTTCAAAACCAAGTTTGGTTTGTATGAGTGGTTAGTCATGCCTATGGGTCTCTCGGAAGCACCGGGCACTTTTATGCGCCTTATGAATCATGTCTTTCGCCCTTACATTGGTATATTTGTTGTGGTTTACTTCGATGACATTCTTGTGTTTAGCAAATCTATCAAAGAGCATGTCACCCATGTCCGCACCGTTTTGCAAACTCTTAGGAAAGAGCGTCTCTATGCTAATATGGAGAAATGCCTTTTTGGTGTTGATAAGCTCGGTTTCTTGGGTTTTGTTTTCTCTTCTAAGGGTGTTTATGTAGATGAGTCCAAGATCAATGCTACTAAGACTTAGCCGCAACCAACCAACTTGCATCAAGTGTGTAGTTTCCTTGGTCTTGTGGGTTTCTATCATCGCTTTGTGAAGGATCTTAGCACCATTGCTTCGCCTTTGCATGCTTTGAGCAAGAAGAATGTGCCATTTGTTTGGGGACCATCCCAAGATACCGCATTCAATGAGCTTAAGAATTTGCTTACTCATGCTACCGTGCTTGCTTTACCCAACTTCGGCAAGCCTTTTGAGATTCATTGTGATGCTAGCGGTAATGGCACAGGAGGTGTGTTAACGCAGGAGAAGCGCCCCATAGCTTACTTTAGTGAGAAACTTTCCTGAGCGCAACTTAACTATCCCATCTATGACAAAGAGCTATATGCTTTAGTCCGCATTTTACATGAATGGGAACATTACCTTCGTCCCCATGAGTTTACGATTCATACCGATCATGAGACTCTCAAGTATCTTAAAGGTCAAACTAAGTTGAACAAGCGTCATGCTAAATGGAGTGAATTCATTGAGTCTTTTCCCTATGTCATGAAGTATATCAAGGGTAAAGAAAACATTGTAGCGGATGCCCTTTCCCACATTTGCATGCTTGTCACGCAACTTGAGTTAGATGTCATTGGCTTCGAGCATATCAAAGAATTGTATGAGCATGATGAAACTTCTGCCAGTCCTTATGTGAATTGTTTGTTGAATACATCTTGGGAACGCTATTTCATCAAAGATGGCTATCTTATGAGAGCTAACAAACTTTGCATCGCCAAGTCGTCCCTTAATTTATTGCATTTGCAGGAATCACATGGAGGAGGATTAATGGGACATTTCGGACGCGACAAGACGTTCGCCACGCTCTCGAAGAGCTACTTTTGGCCAAAGATGTTTCGGGACGTCAATCGCTTCACCAACCGATGTTTGACATGCCGCAAACCTAAGTCCAAAGCTCAATCTCATGGCCTCTATATGTCTCTACCGATTCCATACCAACCATGGGAAGACATTAGCATGGACTTCGTACTTGGTTTTCCTAGGACTCACAAATGGGAAAGACTCCATATTTGTCGTTGTGGACCATTTCTCCAAAATGGCACATTTTATTCCTTGTCACAAGATAGACAATGCTTCACATTTTGCTAATGTCTTTTGTAGGGAAATATTGCGTCTCCATGGTGTGCCAAAGACAATTGTCTCGGACCGCGACATCAAGTTCCTTAGCTACTTTTGGAAGACCCCATGCGCCAAGCTCGGAATCAAGCTACTCTTCTCCACGGCGTACCGTCCTCAAACTGACGGCCAAACGGAGGTGACAAACCGCACACTCTCCGCTCTACTTCGAGTACTCATCAAGAAGAACATCAAGGAGTGGGAGGAGTGCCTTCCTATCACCGAGTTCACCCACAACCGAGCAAGACACTCAACAACTGGCAAGTCTCCTTTCGAGGTCGTTTACGGATTCAACCCATTGTCACCATTCGACATTCTTCCTCTACCACTCCAAGAGCGCATCAATTTGGACGCAAGTGCACATGTGACACATCTCAAGAAGGTGCATGAAGATACAAGAAACACCATCGATCGCCAAGTTCAATGCCTTGCGACCAAGCTCAACTTCAACAAGCAACCTATGGTCTTCAACATTGGTGATCTCGTGTGGATACACCTTCGCAAGGACCGCTTTCCACAAGAACGCAAGTCCAAGCTTCGACCACGAGCGGATGGACCCTTCAAGGTGCTTGCACGCTACAACAACAACGCATACAAGATAGACATCCCACGTGACAAGTACTCCGTGAGCGACATCTTCAACATCAACAATCTCTCCCCATACCATGGTGATGAGGATTTCGATCCGAGGTCGGATCTTCCCAATCAGAGGGGAGATGATGCGGAGCATCCCAAGGTCATCCCCATGGACCTACCATCGTCTCATCAACTGCCTAGTGGACCCATGACTTGATCACGTGCAAGAGCTCTTGAAACCGAGGTGACATCTCTCCTCTCACAATTCCAGTTCGATGCACATGAAGCATGGCTACTACCTGATATGGACACTTTGTGCATACTCAGGTACGATGGAGAATCTAAGGAGCAGGGACAAGAAGAAGAGGAAGATGGACGAGAAGACGGAGAGGAAGGAAGGCTGAAGGAAAAGTCCTAGCCACCGGACGACCGGCCGGGACCGGACGTCCGGCGCCTGAAGCGTCAGCCGAGCCCTAGCGAGCGGACGTCCGGTCCAGACCGGACGACCGGTACCCCGGCACCCGAAGCAAACGAGCGGACGTCCGGTCCGGACCGGACGACCAGCGCACCTGCATCCGAACCAACATCAGCGGAAGTCCGATGTTTCCGGACGTCCGGCACCCCCATCACAGAGCAGAACTAGCGGACGTCCGGAGGACACCGGACGACTGGCCGCTCTTGAGACACCGGACGACCGGCCACCAGCGGACGTCCGGTACCTGGCTGCGTCCAGATTCGGGCCCGAGGCCCATGTACCCCTACTTTCGCCCCCATTTTCACTTAGACTATAAATAGACCTCTCCCACCTCCTTTCTAGGTTTAGCAAATGTTTAGCTCATAGTTGTGAGAGTGCTTTGCTCATCCACTTGGTTACCTTCTCCTCAGAGATTCGAGCCTCCACCGGAGAAGATCCCCCAAGCGGATTCAAGGCCCCTTTACAGGAAGATCCCCTTGTGGATTCAAGACCTCCTCACGGAGAAGAACCGGTTACCGTGTATCGTCCTTAGTTGTCCATGGATTCGTGTATCTCTACCTATGTACTCGAGGATCTAGCCCATGTGTGACTTATTCGTGTCGGTTTAGTGATTTCCTCTTGTGTTTTCCCTCCGTTCTTCCCCGTGTTCTTCGTGTTTTCCCCGGGATCCGCTTCTTTCGTGAAAGATCGGGCAATTAGGGTCTCTACCCTACACCAGAGAGCCACAACCCCCACCACTTGAGTGAGATGAGTGATTCCACCATATGTGACATTGAGTGCACCTACCTTGAGCGAGTGAGTGAACCACCACATAGAGAGAGTGAGAGAGTTGATAGGTCATGTGAGGCCACTTTCAACACTAACGACTTGACCTCTACCTCTATTGTGTCTTCTCATTTGGTGCTAGGTCCCATCTATGATGACACACCGATTCGCGATGACTTCGTCCTCCCTTTCGACAAGATGATGGCCATGGTGGAATATGATGCACCCCCCACATGGTTCCATCAAGATGAAGATGACCACCATTTGGTCTTTCCCACCTCACCTACAACACTTGAGTGGAATGAAAATGGTAACATATGTGACGGTGATGCTCTAGTACCACTAGTGGACATTCTTGACATTGATTGCTTGCATGATGTTGATCAACCTATTTCCATGCTTCATGCTAGTGTGACTTCCCCATGCGATGATTTACTCATTTATGATGAGTATGATGATTGCCATGTGGAGTCTATTAGTTGTGATGCCATGTTACATAGGATTTCTTGTGCTAATTCTCTCGGTCACATAATGTTTGCCAATCCGCTTGACTTATCATATGCTATGCATGAGATCAATCATATGTCATATTTGCAATCTCTTCGTAGTGAGACTATGAAAGTGCCATTAAAATTAACCCAATTTGCACATATGACATAGATGACAAGCCTATGGTTATTGGCATTTGTTTCTCTTGTGATGATATTGACATGCTACCTTTGCATTATTTATCCGATATGCCATGCCATAACCATCTAGCTACGGATATGCATTGTTTTGGATGTTGTCCATTTTCTCCATATTATGTTTCCTATATTTCTCATGAGGAGACCCCCATAGTTTCCTCATACATTTTAGGAGATTTTGATCACCCCCATCCCTTGCATGATCCTCATACTTATGTGCACAATATGCTCCCCATGAATACACATGATATTGATGTGCCATATATTTGTATGCTCAATTTGCATCCCCATCGTGTTATACACAATTCTTCCATGATGGATGACATGTTCTTATACCATGCATCAAATTTCTTTGAGCAACGCTTATCTTGTGCTAACTCTCACGTGCACATACACATCATGATGGATGATGTGTACGTTTAGCACACACACAATCTCTTTCGTTTGTGTCTCTTTTGTGTAGGTACCCACGAATTCTTGTCAACCTCGCAATCCCACGAGTTGACAAAACGAGCTCTAGAGAGCAATGATGACTTGGGATCACATGGATTGACTTTCCCACCGCTCTCTTCATGCGAAGTCTTCGCACATTTCTTCTACATGACCCTCACTTGGCTATGGGTTATTGTCCATTATATATCATTCTATGCCCATCTTGCCATGTTCACTTTGCATGATATGCTTATTCCTATGCCTTTGCCATGCATTTGTGACCCATGCTTTGCATCACACATGATGATTTATTTTCATACTTGTATGTGTATTTGCAAGCTTGGTGGAGATATTCCTTGCTGTTGCCATGTTTGCTTTGTGCCCCATGCCTATAATGATACTATGATCTTGCTTTGTGTTCATGCTCGCGATATGTCATGTGCATTGTTTATTGTTCTAGTATGGTGCATCTTCGCACTACTAGCTTGCACAACTTGATTACTATGATTGCTTATGTTGCATCTCCGATGTCTCAAACTTGCTCGCTTCATGCGGTTGATGACAACCATCTACATGCTTTGCACATGTGATAGATGCGAAGGTGTCCTGATGTTTCGATGAGATGGTGGCTATCGTTTTCTGTGGAAGTCGACCTTGACGATCCGACTACGAACGTAAGAGACGTCGCGCCTTAGCAATAGCTAAACCAACTTCCTAGGGTTATTGACCACGCCGGAGCACGATCAACCTGACCACGAGGGTTTGTTTCCTGCGAGCAAACGAAGAACAAGCAAGAAACTGAGATTGCAATCTGGATATTGCGAATATAAGATAAAAGCTTTATTGATCAAGGTGGGGTTCTGTGACGTCTTGGTCTGGTCGTTGGATACAAACGAAGTACGCGAAGTTGCAGCTATGGCGAACTTTTAATCTAAACAAAACCCAAGTCTAAACGACGCCCTAAGGGCTGTATATATGGAGGAAGAGGGGGGAATTTTGTGGCCCTTGGAGGAGGGGTCCGAAACCAACCCTAACTCTTGTTTCCCCACACATACAGACTCTAAAAACAGCCTATACTTAAGTATTTCGAAAATACATGGGCCTGGCCCAATAATAAGGTGACACAGCACCTAAAATAGCCTCTGGACGAAATTTATGAAGTGGCATCTTGTATATTTCGTCCAAGGCTTCATGCACTCCTGATGGTGGCTTCAAAGTCCTGAAATCATCACATGTAACTTCGTTCTGGATCCTCTTGCGCATGCCATCAACTCCACGCTTGAACTTGTTCCAAGGTTCATCTTTCTTGATGCGGAGCATCCTATGGACATCACCATGTCAAGAGTTCATTCGGCAAGTGACACATGCGACATCTACTTCACATACATAAAGGTGAATCCTCTCCTTTACACGTGCTCACTTGACCCCTTCAAGGATGGTATACTACTTGACCCTCCATCGTGGATGCATAGGTATTGTCGGAGCTTCACGGATGACGAGGAGTGCAAGCGCCAAGGATCACCTGGAAGCGTGGAAGAGAAGGAAGAAGAAGCTTGGACAAGTTTCTGGAAAGCCCGGAACTTCCGGCCGCTGCCCGGAACTTCCGGCCACCGGACCCTCCGGCCATCCCGGAGCTTCCGGCCCTGCTGCACCGAAGCCGTCCGAGACTGTGCCAACTCTCTGGATAGCCCGGACCCTACCCGGACCTTCGCCTGGAACCTCCGGCGCCCGGACCTTCCGGCCGTCCCCGGAACTTCCGTCCCTGCCTGTGCGCAGACACTCGGGCTGAAGCCCATGTACCCTTTCGCCCCTCACTTACCCCTTCGTGGACCTAGACTATATATACTCCTCCACCTCCTCCTTTCTAGGGTAGCGTTGTGATAGCTCATTTGAGAGATAGAGCTACGCTCATCCATATCGGATCTACTCCTTGAGAGAGACCGCGGCCCCTCTTCGGAGAAGATCCACCTTGGATTCAAGACCTCCTTGCGGAGAAGATCCCCTTGTGGGTTCAATACCTCCGCACGGAGAAGAACCGGCTACCTCTTGTATCATCCGTTGTTGACTTTGGATCTTGTATCTCCCTTTGTGATCATGGATCTAGCGCATGTGTGATCATTCTTGTTGGTTTGAGTGTTCTCTTGTCTTCCCCTCATTTCCCTCCTCGTGTTCTTCGCGTTCTTCGCGGGATCCGCTCCTTTCGTGAACGATCAGGCCACTAGGGTTCTACGCTACATGATCTTGGTATCATGAGCCACGTTGATCACGAATTCGGAGCCTCCCCTCTTTGTTTGCTAGCCTAATTTTGTTGATTTCGTCCTAAATTCGATAGTCCCCACCAAAAATAGCCCCAAATTTTTTTTTGATTTGTTGGTTTTGATGATGTTTTGTTGATTTTGATCCATGGATTCGTTGTGTCTCAAGTGGATCTAGCATTCCCCATCTTTTCCCCCATTTCTATACATGAAATCTTCCCAATTTTGACCCTGTAAATCAAGTTTTTCCGCCCACATTCTCAGTTCTGGAATTTAGGGTTCGTCCCGGAAGAAATTCCACGACCCCCGGAACTTCCGTACTCCCCCGGAACTTCCGTCCCAGCCCCGGAACTTCCGGGCTAAATAGAGAGTTTACCCAAAATTCCCCGGCTTTCCCGAGACTTTTTCCGCGACCCCCGGAACTTCCGGCCACCCCCCGGAACTTCGGGAGCCCGGAACTTCCGGCCCTAGGCCCGGAACTTCCGGCCTAACCAGAAACATTCCCCGAAATTTCAGCATCAGGCTCTTTCACCGTTTTGGTCACAACTCTTCGCTCCGAACTCCGATTTGAGTGTTCTTTCGCTCGTTTTCAAGCTATCGACGTGCCCGAGGACCTCAACTTGGTTTCATCACCTTTTGACACCATCAAATTTTGTGCATTTTGGCATCTTTGCCTAGGGTTTCCACCACATCATCCGCTACACCTCCGCAGACTTCCGCAACCTAACCAATTTTGTTCCCCGTCACATATGTGGTTGCTTGAGGAGTGATTTGAGTCTCCTAATGTGTCTAGGCTACCTAGGGATGGTTGCTTCTTCATCAAGCACCACCACCACCATAACTTCCGCATAGGCTTACCAACCATACACTTCTTCCACCCCAACTTAACCCAATTTTGTTTGTGTTGTGAGTTGTGTCTCCTAAGGTGTTTCGGCTACTTAGGGACCGTGCTTCCAACTCCGACTCACATAACCCAATAACCCTCCACTTCCGCATTGCCTACTCGCATAACCCATCATTGCATTGTCGCAATCCATTGAGCTTCCGCAACACCACCACCGCATCCCACTACCACCATTTTGACATTTCAGATTTTGAGTTCGCGGTTTTTCCGTTTCCTAAGGTGTTTCGGCTACTTAGGGACGAGTCTCCATCATCTTGGTATCTCCATCAAGATCACCGCCACTCATCATCGACAAGGACGGTAACCTCCATATCATCTTGGTATCATGGTATCCCTCCATTGTATATTCCCTTACCATTGCATTGATAACCCCTAGACCATTTTGCGTCACTTTCCTATCAAGACTAGTCATTTGAGTATTGCCGGCAACGTTACTTGTGCACATTAGTGGTCTACGCCTTCCATTGCATACATACCATACAATAGGTATCATCTTGTTATCATATCATCTCGTGTGCCTCAAGTTTGTTCCCGCATATACACAATAGCTATCTTGGTTTGTGCATTGTGCAAAAGTGGCCATACAAAAAAAGAATAAGCTTTTAAGAAAAGAAAAAGAGAGAGCAAGAAGCTTTTAAGCAAGTGCCATAGCATCATACCACATTGCATAAGATTGTCATATCCGATCATCTTGGATCATACCACCGGAACATCATATACATAGCATACTTGGGATAGAAGTCGTTGCATTTTTGTCTCCTATAGGTTGTGCACAAGTGTCGTATCCGCCTATTGAGCAATTGTGCTAGCGTCTCTCTAGAGTTGTGCAACAAGAGCATTTTCCGTGGATTCCACATTTTGAGCTCATCCTTGGTTGCACGACCCCATTTATCTATCAGTGTGTGTGTGATGAGGACATCAATACCATTGTTACATCCACATCCCCTACTGTTACATATACTGGACCAATTACTAGAGCTCGCGCACGCCAATTAAATTACAAGGTACTTTCGTTTCTTGGTAATGATTCTAATGTTCATGAGAATTTGATGCTGCCTAAATTGGATACATTTGTTTTGCTTACAAATGAAGGGCCTAGTTTGGAGAAGGATGAACATTGGAGCAAGAACATGCATGGAGTTGATGGCATGCGCAAGGGGATCAAGAACGGAGTTACAAGTGATGATTTCAGGACTTTGAAGCCACCATAAGGAGTGCATGAAGCCTTGGACGAAATATACAAGATGCCACTTCATAGTATTCGTCCATAGGCTATTCTAGGTGCTGCATCACCTTATTATTGGGCCAGGCCCATGTAATTTCGAAATACTTAAGTATAGGCTATTTTTAGAGTCCGTATGTGTGGGGAAACAGGAGTTAGGGTTGGTTTTGGACCCCACCCTCAAGGGCCACGAAATTCCCCGCCCTCTTCCTCCATATATACAGCCCTTAGGGCGTCGTTTAGACATCGTTTGTGTCCAACGACCAGACGAAGACGTCACCGAACCCCACCTTGATCAATAAAGCTTTCATCCTATATTCGCAATATCTAGATTGCAATCTCAGTTTCTTGCTTGTTCTTCGTTTGCTTGCAGGAAACAGACCCTCGTGGTCAGGTTGATCGTGCTCCGGCATGGTCAATAACCCCTCGAAAGTTGGTTTAGCGATTGCTAAGGCGCGACGTCTTGCACGTTCGTAGTCGGATCGTCAAGGTCGACTCCCACAGAAACGATAGCCACCATCTCATCGAAACATCGGGACACCTTTGCCTCTATCAAGTGGTATCAGATATCCAGGTTGCTCGGTGAGATTTTACAGTTTTTCGTAGATTAGATCGAGTCTGTTCTTCATACCTACAGTCCATGAAAAAGCCACAAAAAAATTAGGGTTAGTTCATCATATACGAACCAATCTGAGCCTTTGCATAATCTTTTTAGGGTTTTTGCTTTCTTGAATTTGCGGTTGCATCGTCGTGTCAAGTTGCTAGTCTTAGAGTCTAGTCTTTTAGAGTTTCGAGTTCTGGTCATAAGTTGTCACGCCGCCGCCGCACCATCATCATCGCCTTGCCATCTACCACCATTGCTTATCCGCCACCGCTCTGAATCCGTATCCATATACCACCACCAATCCGTATCCATATACCACCACAAATCTGTATCCATATACCACCACTGCTACCATATACCACCACCGCTGCCATATACCACAACCATATATCCACCACCAATCCGAGTTCTTCTCATATTAGGTTTGTTTTTGAGATCAATCTAAATTCCGATTCGTGTTTCCTTGCCTGCGTAGGTCTGGAGACCCCCGGGCAGTTTTTAGGCCAAAATTTCGGCGACCAAAAATATTTTTTCCCTATCCTATTTTTAGGCTTTTCTGAGTCTTTTGAGCCACGTGCCATCATAGTGATTTTTTGTCGCACTTTTTCGTCGTCGCTGCCCTGATTTCCGGAAAAAAAAAGTCGAAAAAAAATTTCGTGCCCATCCTATCAGTTTGACGAGGGAAGAGTTTTGAGACACTCTCCATTATAGTGATTTTTCGCAAAAAAAAGAGGAGCGCAAAAAAAGGAGCGCAAAAAAAATAGCGAATTTTTTTCAGAGTGTGCTTTTCCCTTTGTTTACGTGCAGCGCCATGATTTTGTTAGTGTTCTAGGCTCGCGTCTCTAGCACGGTCTAGCCTAGGACTAGCACAGTACCGTCGTTGAGCGTTTATTCAACTTTGCATCTCTGAATTAATTATTGCTGACCCTTTTTGCTACCATACTATAAGCCTTCCCAGCTCCACATACATCTACGTCGTGCGTTTGACTCTCCCTGGCAATCGCTCTATCCAAGCTTTTGAGAGTTTTAACTACAACGGTTGCCGATCACCGCCTGCTTCTGGGTAAGAACTGGTAAGAATTTGAGATTTGCTTGATGGATTTGTGACACCCGCCACCACCACTACTTGTTAGTAGTCTGTAGGATCATATTCTTGTGTGTTTCTATTGCTGCTAACCATGCCAGGATCACAAGCCGACGAGACTGACTCGCAGAACTTGATGAACGAGGAGCTTCATAATAAGTTTCAGCAAATGATGAGTGGACAGGTGCAAGATGTGCTAAACAGATTTGAAGAGGCCACGGAGAGGACGTTTGAAACAAAGCTCGATAACAAGTTTGCTGAATTGCTTTCGTGTTTTCCACCACCACCACCGGCTGCTCCTGCTGCACCTCTGCAACAACAGCAACAACACCGACTACTCCACGTCGGGAAACAGCCCTCCGCCGGGCGAGCCGTGTCCCTCTTCAGCCGGGCCAAACTGCTGGTGCTGCTGTTGATACTTCTGTGGCTCCTACTGCTGATGTGGAGGAGGATGACTATGTGGGAGATTACGAGGATGAGGTTGATCAAAATCAGAACTACGTGCCACCACCAGCACAACCACCACCAGGTCATCCACATGCAAATAATGGCAATGGTAGGGCTCACCCTCAGGTACGAGATCATGACCATCTCCCTAAACTAAAATTGAATATTCCACCATTTGAGGGTAGATATGTTCATGATATATATCTTACTTGGGAGTTAGAAACTGAACAACGATTTACATGTTTACAATATCCCGAGGAGAGACGTGTTCCTGCTGCTGTTTGTGCATTCACTAGTTTTGCATGTGTTTGGTGGTCTGAGGATTGTAGATTACATCCTATTCCAGCTACTTGGGCTGCTTTGAAAACTGCTATGCATACTCGTTGGGTTCCACCATATTATCAACGTGAATTACTTCAAAAATTGCAGTGATTAAGACAATGAAAAAATTCTGTAGAAGAATATTATCAGGAATTGCAAACTGGCATGATTAGATGTGGTATTGTTGAGGAGAATGAAGCTATGCTTGCACGTTTTATGGGTGGATTAAATAGAGAGATTCAGACCATTCTAGAGTATAAGGATTATACTAATATCACTCGTTTATTCCATCTTGCATGTAAAGCTGAACGTGAAGTGTAGGATCGACAGGCATTGGCGCGTACTAACTTTTCTGCAGGTCGACCTTCATCCTGGACACCACGTGCAACATCTACTTCCACACGTTCAGCTACACCGGCACCTCCGTCGGCTGCCACCTCCAACCGTGATACAATAAAGCAGGAACAATCACCACTATGTGCCAAGAGGACACCTTCTGGGCCTGCAAAGAGCTCTTCTTCATCCATGGCATCAACAGGGCAAACACATGATATTATTTGTCGACGTTGCAAGGGTGGAGGTCATTATGCGAGAGAATGCCCATCTAAGCGTGTGATGATTGTTACTGAGGATGGTGGGTATGAGTCCGCTAGTGACTATGATGAGGAGACTTTGGCTCTTATTACAAATGACGAACACGGTGGAGACGATTCTAATCATGAGACGCAATACATGGCTCCTGAAGTTGCTGATAGGTATGAATGTTTAGTTACTCAACGTGTTTTGAGTGTGCAGGTTACACAAGCTGAGAAAAATCAGAGGCATAATTTGTTCCATACCAAGGGAGTTGTGAAGGAACGTTCTGTTCGCGTGATCATAGATGGAGGGAGTTGCAACAACTTGGCTAGCATGGAGATGGTGGAGAAGCTATCTCTCACCACAAGACCACATCCACATCCTTACTACATCCAATGGTTCAACAACAGCGGCAAGGTTAAGGTAACACGTACTGTTCATGTGCATTTTAGTATCTCTACATATGTTGATTATGTTGATTGTGATGTGGTACCTATGCAAGCATGTTCCTTATTACTTGGTAGACCATGGCAATTTGATAAAAATTCTGTACACCATGGTAGAAACAATCAGTATACTCTTGTTCATAACGATAAAAATATTACTTTGCTTCCTACGACTCCTGATTCCATTTTGAAAGATGATATTAATAGAGCTAATAAAGCAAAACAGGAGACAAATAAGAGTGAAAATCAGATTGTGGCAAAAGAATTTGAGCAGTAAATGAAGCCTAATAATAAACCATCTACTGTTGTTTCTGAAATTAAATTGAAAAGTGCATGTTTACTTGCCACCAAATCTGATATTGATGAGCTAGATTTTAGCAAATCTATTTGCTATGCTTTTGTGTGCAAAGAGGCATTATTTTCATTCGAGGACGTGCCTTCCTCTTTGCCCCCTGCTGTCACTAACATTTTCTAGGAGTTCGCTGACGTCTTTCCACAAGACGTGCCACCGGGATTACCACCTATTCGAGGGATTGAGCATCAAATTGACTTAATTCCCGGGATTCATGGGATTACCACCGCTCTTCTTCCACTTCAAGAAGGAGCCATTCAAGTCGCCATTCCAACTCAAGTACACCGACATCGAACACTCCTCGTCAAGCCGCGCGCACCGACTGTCAAGCAAACCTCAATCCGCTTCGGGATACTGACTCACAAGAGCGCCGACGACGTCAAGCCGAAGAAGCCTTTGCGCTGGCTCGCGAACGACAACAACAATGCCAACATGAAGAGGAAGAACGTGCGCGTCTACACCAAAATGCACACGATGCCGAGGCTCAACGTCAAGCACAACAACTCCGTGACGCTCAAGCACTTGAGGTGCAACAAGCTCTACGCGATGCGAGTCGAGCCGTTTCCGACCGAGGCCGACAAGCCCGTGAAGAAGAGGAAGCACTTCGCGATGAAATTCACGAGCGGTGATTTCAAGCTCGCAGGCACCATCTAGTGCCCCCTCGAGCTCGACAGGTTCCTCCACAGGCTCGCCAAGACCATCAAGTTTATCAAGAGCATGAAAACAATGGGAATCCTCCACGATAAGATCAACATGAGGTTGACTACCCTCTGCATCAAGAGCACCACAAGTTGGACAATCATCTTCAACATGGGCGTCATCATCCCCGACCCCAACACAATGAAGAGCAACGCTACGGCAAGCTCAAGTTCACCATGCCCAAGTTCAACGGAAGAAACGATCCTGAAGAATACCTTTCATGGGCATTGAAAGTTGACAAGACCTTCCGTTTGCACAATTATGAAGAAGAGAAGAAGATCGCGATGGCATCCCTTGAGTTCCAAGACTACGTCCTCATTTGGTGGGAACAAGTCATTGAGCGCCGCGAGGCAAGAGGAGATCCACCCATCACTAGTTGGGCACAAAGGAAGGATGTCATGAGAGCACGCTTCGTGCTTACCTTCTACAACCGCGACCTCTTCAAGAAACTCCAACAACTCAAGCAAGGAACCAAGAGCGTTGAAGAATACGACAAAGAGAGGGAGATTGCAATGATAAGGGCCAATATGACGGAAGATGATGAGCAAACTGTGGCACGTTTCTTGAATGGACTCAATCATCCTATCAAGAAGATCGCCGACTTCCAGCCATACTGAAATCTCATCGAGCTCGTGCACCAAGCTACCAAAGCGGAACGCCAAGTGCAAGATGATTTCAAGTATGCCAAGTTCTCATCCAAGTCCTACGGTTTCTCCAATAACCAAGATTCAACGACTCCAACAGCGACTACAAGATCATCTACTTCCAACATCAACAAGTCGACTTCCAAGAAAGCTTCGCCTACTACAAGCAAGTTCAAGCCGAGAGCTTCATCATCATCAACCCCTACCGATGAGACCGTCAAGATGAGCTCCCTCAAGTGTTTCACTTGCGGAGGCCGAGGCCACAAGTCCTATGAGTACACCAACAAGCGCACCATGATCTCCAACGACGATGGCACTTATGATTCCATGAGCGAAGGAGAAATGGATGCCCTTGAGCAAGTCGCCATGCACCGCCAAGTGAACAATGAAGAAGAACAAGTCTTTTGTGATGAAGACTCAAGCCCTGCACTTGTTGTCTCCAAAGTCTTGACTCTCCAACATCACTGATGTGGAGCATCCCACGACCATCCACATGGACGCCACCTCAACTATCCAAGCTCGAAGTGGACCAATGACAAGGGCTAGGGCACGTGCTATTCAATCCGAGGTGACATCAATCCTACTTGAGTTTTCCCCCTCTTCAAGTGAGACATGGCTACTGCCTAACTCTGAGATACTATGTGTCATTAGGTACAATGCTCAAGACTTGGAGCTGAGGACTGTAGAAGAAGAGACAGGCGTCAACACTCTGGACAACTCGGAACTTCCGGCCAGAGCCCGGAACTTTCGGCTCCCGGACCTTCCGGCCGACCCGGAGCATCCGGCCACCGATGACTTCGACCAGCCCAGGCGTGCCAACTCTCGGGTTAGCCCGAATCCTGATGCGGACCATCCCACGACCATCCCCATGGACGCCACCTCAACTATCCAAGCTCCAAGTGGACCAATGACAAGGGCTAGGACACGTGCTATGCAATCCGAGGTGACATCACTCCTTCTTGAGTTTTCTCCCTCTTCAATTGAGACATGGCGACTGCCTAAGTCCGAGATACTATGTGTCATCAGGTACAACGCTCAAGACTCGAAGCTGAGGACTGTAGATGAAGAGACATGCGTCAACACTCTGGACAGCCCGAAACTTCCGGCCAGAGCCCGGAACTTCCAGCCCTTGGACCTTCCGGCCGCCGATGACTTCGACCAGCCTAGGCATGCCAACTCTCGGGTTAGCCCGGACCCCGTCCCGGACATTCCGGCGCCCGGAACCTCCGGCCGGCCCGGACCTTCCGGGCCCCGGATGCTAGCACATCTCCTCCGCGCCAACTCTCTGGTTAGGCCGGACCCTCCCCGGAACCTCCGGCGCCCGGAACTTCCGGCCCTGCCTGCGCGCAGCCACTTGGGCCGAGGCCCGTGTACCCTTTCGTCACCTAGACTATATATACTCTATCCCGTACAACTTTCTAGCGTTGTGATAGCTCATTTGAGAGATAGAGCTTCGCTCATCCATATCGGATCTACTCCTTGAGAGAGACAGCGGCCCCTCTTCGGAGAAGATCCACCTTGGATTCAAGACCCCTTTACGGGAAGATCCCCTTGTGGATTCAAGACCTCCTCATGGAGAAGAACCAGTTACCCTATGTATCGTCCTTTGTTGGATTTGGATCGTGTATCTCTTTGTGTTTCGAGGATCTAGCACATGTGTGACTATTTCTTGTTGGTTGAGTGATTCTCTCGTGTTTCCCCTCGTGATTTCCCTCGTTTTCCACCTCGTGTTCTTCGCGGGATCTGCTCCTTTCGTGAAAGATCGAGCGAATAGGGTTCTACCCTACATCATCTTGGTATCTAGAGCAAGGTTGATCACGATTTCGGAGCCTCCCCGTTATGTTTCTAGCCTAATTTTTTTGTTTTTCGTCCTAATCCGAAAATCCCCACCAAAAATAGCCCCAATTTTTTTTGTGATTTGTTCGTGTGTTGAGATTTTGTTGGTTTTGATATGTGAATTTTGTGTGTGGCTCGTAGATCTAGCCTCCCCAGCGTTCTTTTCCTCCAATTTCTTCTTTCTCCCCTTCGGATTTGGGCTTTTTCCCCAAGTTTTTCCGCCCAAACCCACATTCTCCAAGTCTCTGTTCTTGGCAGAATCCCGACCACCGGAACTTCCGGTCCAGCCCGGACATTCCGGCTCCCGGACCTTCCGGCCTTCCCCGGAACCTCCGGACCCCGGACCCTCCGTCTTGCCCGGAACTTCCGGCTTCGACGGAAAGTTTGCACTACTTCCACAACTCCGCCCAAATTCCACCAAATTTTGTTCCGGTGCTCACCATATACCATATATACTTCCGCATACCTCCACCATTTCCGCATAACCCAACTATTTTTGGACGCTCTCTGACACACAATTGCTACTTTGAGGTTTGAGAATTTGATTTGTGGTACCGTATCCTTTTGTGTTTCGGCTATCTAGGTATGGTTCGACATCGACATCACCGCCGCTCATTTTCGCCACGGACGCATCATCAACATCGGTCATCAACAACGACCACCTCGACTACGACTTGGTATTCGTGCCAGCATTTTGACACCATACCAGAAGCAAGACCGGTAACCTCGTCTTGGTATTGCACATATCACTCTTGCCATTACATTGATAGCCATCATAGCCTTACTCCTTTTCGTTGCTTACCCATCGAGACTAGCCATTGAGTATTGCTGGCAACAAGACTTGTGCACATTAGTGATCATACTTCCCATAGCATACATACATCATTGTTTCCTATATTTGTATCATCTCTTGTGTCACAAAGTTGTCATCGCATACTCACTTGCTATCTTGGTTCGTCAAGCATTGCATGAGAAAAGAGCTCAAACATCAAAGAGCCAAACAAGCTTTTAAGCAAAGAGGAAAGATAAGCAAAGAGCTTTTAAGCAAGAACCATAGCATCATACAACATTAAGATTGTCATACTCGATCATCTTGGATCATATCATACAACACCTTGCATACAAAGTATTTGGGATAGAAGTCGTTACATTTTTGCTAAGTAGGTTGTGCACAAGTTCTTGTATCCGCCTATCATGCAATCGTGCTAGCATCTCTCTAGTGTTGTGCAACAAGAGCATTTTCGTGGATTCCACATTTTGGCTCACCCTTGGTTGCACAACCCCACTTATCTTTTTGCGTGTGTGTTTCCGTGTACCTTATATGCTTGGTCTACTTGTTACATTGCATCTTGCGAATCTTTTCCAACATTATTGAAGCTCACTTATAATTACATCAAATTTTGTGCCACCATCCTAACCAAGCTCCACCAAAAGCTTTTACATGTGTAGGTGTGAGAAACCGACAAGAACTCGTACCAATTGTGCTATTTCCTTGTCCTACATTGGAGTGATCCTCGATCCACTTTCAACTTCGGTGAAGGTACATTTGGTACTCGTTCTTCTCTTTCTACCACTCTCTGATAGAGGCAAAGGTGTCCCGATGTTTCGATGAGATGGTGGCTATCGTTTTCTGTGGGAGTCGACCTTGACGATCTGACTACGAACGTGCGAGACGTCGCGCCTTAGCAATCGCTAAACCAACTTCCGAGGGTTATTGACCACGCCGGAGCATGATCAACCTGACCACGACGGTATGTTTCCTGCAAGCACACAAAGAACAAGCAAGAAACTGAGATTGCAATCTGGATATTGCGAATATAAGATGAAAGCTTTATTGATCAAGGTGGGGTTCTTTGACGCCTTGGTCTGGTCGTTGAACACAAACGAAGTACGCGAAGTTGCAGCTATGGCGAACGTTTAATCTAAACAAAACCCAAAGCCTAAACAATGCCCTAAGGGCTGTATATATGGAGGAGAGAGGGGGAATTTCGTGGCCCTTGGTGGAGGGGTCCAAAACCAACCCTAACTCTTGTTACCCCACACATACGGACTCTAAAAACAGCATATACTTAAGTACTTCGAAAATACATGGGCCTGGCCCAATAATAAGGTGACGCAGCACCAAAAATAGCCTCTGGACAAAATTTATGAAGTGGCATCTTGTATATTTCGTCCCATGCTTCATGCACTCATTATGGTGGAATCATCACTTGTAACTCCGTTCTTGTTCCCCTTGCGCATGCCATCATCTCCATGCTTGAACTTGCTCCAAGGTTCATCTTTCTTGTCCAAGCTAGGCCCTTCATTTGTAAGCAAAACAAATTTATCCAATTTAGGCAGCATCATATTCTCATGAACATTAGAATCGTTACCAAGAAATGAAAGTACCTGATAATTCAAATGGCATGCGCGAGCTCTAGTAATCGGTCCAGTATGTATAGGAACAGGGGTTGTCGGTGTAACAATGGTATTGATGTCCTCATCATCCTCCCCTTCTTGAAATGAAGTCGTCTCGATGAAATTTCATCATCCTCACCCAAATAAGGCTTCAAATCTGCAATGTTAAAAGTGGGACTAACCCCAAAATCTGCAGGTAGCTCAAGTTTATATGCATTATCATTTATTTTCTCTAACACCTTAAAAGGACCATCAGCACATGGCATTAGCTTTGATTTGCGCAAATTAGGAAATCTATCCTTACACAAATGAAACCAAACAAGATATCCAGGTGTAAACACATGTTTTCTACCCTTATCTCCAGCAAGTTTATATTTAGCATTCATACTCTCAATGTTTTCCTTAGTTAACTCATGCATTTTTAAAATCAATTCAGCACGTTTTTAGCATCAAAATTAACCTTCTCCGAAGATGGAAGATGATGCGGAGCATCCCAAGGTCATCCCCATGGACCTACCATCGTCTCACCAAGTGGCTACCGGGCCCATGACTCGATCACGTGCAAGAGCCCTTGAAACCGAGGTGACATCTCTCCTCTCACAATTCTACTCCGATGCACATGAAGCATGGCTACTACCTCATATGGATACATTACACATACTCAGGTACAATGGAGAATCTAAGGAGCAAGGACAAGAAGAAGAGGAAGATGGACGAGAAGACGGAGAAGAAGAAGAGCTGCAGGAAATTTCCCAGCCACCGGACGACCGGCCGGGACCGGACGTCCGACGCCTGAAGCATCAGCCGAGCTCCAGCCAGTGGACGTCCGGCCCAGACCGGACGACCGGTGCCCCTGCACCCGAAGCGAACGAGCGGACGTCCGGTCTGGACCGGACGACCGGTGCCCCAGCACCCGAGCCAACATCAGCGGAAGTCCAGAGCCTGCGGACGTCTGGCACCCCCATCACAGAGCAGAACCAGCAGATGACCGGAGGACACCGGACGTCTGGCATCTCTAGAGACACCGGACGACCGGCCCCCAGCGGACGTCCGGTACCTGGCTGCGTCCAGATTCGGGCCCGAGGCTCACGTACCCCTTCACTTCGCCCCTTTTTGCACTTAGACTATAAATAGACCCCCCATTCATCCTAGCTAGGGTTAGCGTTGGTTTAGCTCATACTTCGAGATAGAGCTTCGCTCATCCATACCGATCTCCTCCTCGAGAGAGACTGCGGCCCCTCTTCGGAGAAGATCAACTTGGATTCAAGACCACCTCTTGGGCGGCCCCATCAAGACCTCCTTCTAGGAGAAGAACCGGTTACTTGTATCGTCCTTTGTTGACCTTGGATCATCGTGTATCTATTTGTGTTTCGGGGATCTATCACATGTGTGATCTATTTCTTGTTGGTTGAGTGTTTCTCTTGTGTTTCCCCTCGTTTTCCCCCTCGTGTTCATCGTGTTCCTCGTAGGTATCCGCTCCTTTCGTGAAAGATCAGCCATCTAGGGTTCCACCCTACATCATCTTGGTATCATGACCAAGGTTGATCACGATTTCGGAGCCCCCTCTTCGTTTTTCTAGCTTGATTTTGTTGTTTTTCGTCCTAATCCGAAAATCCCCACAAAAATAGCCCCAAAAATTTTTCTTGTGTTTTGTGAGTTTTGATGATGTTTTGTTGGTTTTGATCCGTGAATTTGTTGCGTTGTAAGTAGATCTAGCCTTCCCCCACCATCTCCACCTCGAAACCCCTCCCAAATCCCCCATATTCCCCCCAAAATCACCTCCCGGATCTAAAATCTTGCGTTCACCCCAACCACCGGACGTCCGGCGACCCAGGAAGCTCCGGACGTCCGACGTTACTGGATGACCGGCGACCGGACATCCATTCGCGCCCGGACGACCGCTACTTCCACAACATCATCCGCTACGCCACCTCCAACTTCCGCAAAACCGTGCTAATATCCCTACCCACACCACCACCTAACCGCCACCTACTCCGACGATTTTGGTCGCCTTTGGTTTTGAGAATTTGAGTTGCGGTACCGTATCCTTTTGTGTTTCGGCTATCTAGGTACGGTTCGACATCGACATCACCGCCGCTCATTTTCGCCACGGACGCGTCATCAACATCGGTCATCAACAACGACCACCTCGACTATGACTTGGTATTCGTGCCACCATTTTGACACCATACCGGAAGCAAGACCAGTAACCTCATCTTGGTATTGGACATAACATTCTTGCCCTCACATTGTTAGCCATCATCGCCTGAGTCCTTTGCGTTGCTTACCCATCGAGACTAGCCATTGAGTATTGTCGGCAACAAGACTTGTGCACTTTAGTGATCATACTTCCCCATAGCATACATAGATGCATCATTGTTGATTATATTGTTATCGTCTCTTGTGTCACAAAGTTGTCATCGCATACTCACTTACTATCTTGGTCCGTCAAGCGTCGCATAAGAAAAGAGCTCAAACATCAAAGAGCCAACCAAGCTTTTAAGCAAAGAGGAAAGATAAGCAAAGAGGTTTCAAGCAAGACCATAGCATCATACAACATTAATATTGTCATACTCTATCATCTTGGATCATATCATAGCAACACCGTGCATAAAACATATTTGGGATAGAAGCCGTTACATTTTTGCTAAGTGTGCACAAGTTCTTGTATCCGCCAATCATGCAATCGTGCTAGCGTCTCTCTAGTGTTGTGCAACAAGAGCATTTTTGTGGATTCCACATTTTGGCTCACCCTTGGTTGCTCAACCCCGCTTATCTTTTTGCGTGTGTGTTTTCGTTTACCGTATATGCTTGGTCTACTTGTTACATTGCATCTTGCGAATCTTTTCCAACATTCTTGAATCTTTCTTACATTCACATTAAAAATTGTGCCACCATCCTAACCAAGCTCCACCAAAAGTTTTTACTTGTGTAGGTGTGAGAACCGACAAGAACTGGTACCAATTGTGCTATTTCCTTGTTACATATTGGAGTCATCTTTGATCCATTGTCAACATCGGTCAAGGTACATTTGATATTGGTTCTTCACTTTCTTCCACTCACACTTGTCTTGGAATGATGGATAGGCCAAGTACTTCTACCAACCCACTCTTCATGGAGCAAGACGATGACATGAACTCCTTCGTCACCAAGAGTCACCTCTTTGGTGCAAAACGTGCTTTGCATCAAGAGCAACAAGCTATGAGTGAACGCATCGACAACCTTGCCGCCGACTTGCGACTTTCCGAGCAATGTACAAGGGACTACTTTGACAACAAGCTCGATGATCACAAGCAAGAGAATGATGCAAGGATGGACGAGATTCGCGCTTTGTTGCTCAACTACTCTTCTTCCACTTCAAGAAGGAGCCGTTCAAGTCGACACTCCGACGACACCCATCTTCCGGTTCCAAGGTACACCATCATCGAACACTTCTCCATCGAGCCGCGCCCAACGAGCGTCAAGCAAACCTCAATCCACTTCGAGACACCGACTCGCAAGAACATCAACGACGTCAAGCCGAAGAAGCCTTTGTGCTAGCCCAAGAACGGCATCGCCAACGTCAACACGAACAAGAGGAGCGAGCGCGACAACATCAAGATGCACAAGACGCCGAGGCGGAACGCCAAGAACAAAAACTACGTGAAGCTCAAGCACTTGAAGCGCAACAGGCCCTTCATGAATCAAGTCGTGCCGTAGCCGACCGAAGCCGACAAGCTCGACTACATCGAGAAGCACTTCGCGATGAAGCTCAAGAAAGAATTTACCAAAGACGTGTGCGTCAACAAGCTCCTCGTCAAGATAGACAAGCGCCTTGTCAAGATAGACAAGCTCCCCCTCAAGCTCGCCAAGACCATCAAGTTCACCAAGAGCATGAAAACAATGGGAATCCTCCACGGCAAGAGCAACACGAGGTTGACAACCCTCCGCGTCAAGAGTACCACGAGTTGGACAATCATCTACAACATGGGCGTCATCATCCCCGACCCCAACACAATGAAGAGCAATGCTACGGCAAGCTCAAGTTCACCATGCCCAAGTTCAATGGAAGCAACGATCCCGAAGAATACCTTTCATGGGCATTGAAAGTTGACAAGATCTTCCGTTTGCACAATTATGAAGAAGAGAAGAAGATGGCATCCCTTGATTTCCAAGATTATGTCCTCATTTGGTGGGAACAAGTCATTGAGCTCCACGAGGCAAGAGGTGATCCACCCATCACTACTTGGGCACAAATGAAGGATGTCATGAGGGCACGCTTCGTGCCTACCTACTACAACCGCGACCTCTTCAAGAAACTCCAACAACTCAAGCAAGGAATCAATAGCGTTGAAGAGTACTACAAGGAAATGGAGATTGCCATGATACGAGCCAATGTCAAAGAAGATGATGAGAAAACTATGGCAAGGTTCTTGAATGGACTCAATCATCCTATCAAGAAGATTGCCGACATCCAACCATGCTCGAACCTCATCGAACTAGTGCATCAAGATACCAAAGCGGAATGGCAAGTACAAGATGACTTCAAGTATGCCAAGTTCTCATCCAAGTCCTATGGCCTCTCCAACAATCAAGCTTCAACGACTCCAACACCTTCTACCTCAACCAAGCCTTCTATAAGCAATGGCGACAAGTCAAGTTACAAGAAAGCTTCGACAAGCTCAAGTCGTCCTCCTACTACAAGAAACTTCAAGAAAGCTCCATCATCATTTACTCCACCCGATGAGATCATCAAAACAAGTTCTATCAAATGCTTCACATGCGGCGGCTGAGGCCACAAGTCCTTCGAGTGCACCAACAAACGCACAATGATCTTCAACGATGATGGAACTTATGATTCCATGAGCGAAGGAGAAATGGAAGCCCTTGAGCAAGTGACCATGCACCGCCAAGTGAACAATGAAGAAGAACAAGTCTTTTGTGATGAAGACTCATGTCCCGCACTTGTTGTCTCAAAAGTCTTGACTCTCCAACATCAACAAGAAGAAGACCATAGATGCACCATATTCCACACAAAGGCCGGCATCAATGGACGATCCGTCAAGGTCATCATCGATGGAGGGAGTTGCCACAACTTAGCAAGTGAAGAACTATGCTGCAAGCTCCAATTGGTCAAGATGAAGCACCCTCACCCCTACAAGGTTCAATGGCTAAGCGACACCAGCACCATACAAGTCGAGCATAGAGTACAAGTCTCTTTCAAGATCGGCGCCTATGTAGACACATTGGAATGTGATGTCCTTCCGATGACCGTTTTCCACGTCCTCCTTGGACGGCCATGGCAATTTGACCGAGGTGTCATTCACAATGGGAGTACAAATCACTACAGCTTCAAGATGAAAGGGAAAGAGTTCGTGCTACGTCCTATGTCTCCAAGCCAAGTGCTCGCCGACAAGCAGGCCACCCATCATGGAGAAAATAGTGAGAGAGCGATCCACCAAAAAGAGAGTGAGCACCACAAGCCCAAATTGAGTGACTCCACGATGAATGACAAGAAAAACTTCATTCTCTTTGCCACCAAACGTGAGATGAGAGAAGTGTGTGAGAACCCATCAAGTGTCCTACATTATGTCTTATTGTGCAAGGACGAGGTCACACAAACTAACAACTCTCACGATCTACCTTTGGTGTTATCTTCTCTATTGCAGGAATTCCAAGATGTTTTCCCCGATGAGCTACCTCCGGGTCTCCCTCCACTACGAGGCATTGAGCACCGAATTGATCTCAGCCCCGGAGCGCCGCTTCCCAACAAAGCTCCATACCGCGTCAACCCCGAAGAAACCAAAGAAATACAAAGGCAAGTAAAGCATCTCATAGACCATGGTCATGTGCGTGAAAGTTTGAGTCCTTGTGCCGTACCGGTCATTCTTGTGCCAAAACATGACGGTAGCTTTCGCATGTGCTCCGATTGTAGACCTATCAATGCTATCACCGTTAGATATAGGTACCCCATTCCACGCCTTGATGATATGCTTGATGAACTTAGCGGTGCCACTATATTTTCCAAAATTGATCTTAAGAGTGGTTACTATCAAATCCGCATACAAGAGGGTGATGAATGGAAAACTGCCTTCAAAACCAAGTTTGGTTTGTATGAGTGGTTAGTCATGCCTATGGGTATCTCGGAAGCACCAGGCACTTTTATGCGCCTTATGAATCATGTCTTTCGCCCTTACATTGGTATATTTGTTGTGGTTTACTTCGATGACATTCTTGTGTTTAGCAAATCTATCCAAGAACATGTCACCCATGTCCGCACTATTTTGCAAACTCTTAGAAAAGAGCTTCTCTATGCTAATTTGGAGAAATGCCTATTTGGTGTTGATAAGCTCGTTTTCTTCGGTTTTGTGGTCTCTTCTAAGGGTGTTCATGTTGATGAATCTAAGATCAATGCTATTAAAACATGGCCCCAACCAACCAATTTGCAACAAGTGCGTAGTTTTCTTGGTTTAGCCGGTTTCTACCATAGATTTGTGAAGGATTTTAGAACCATTGCATCACCTTTGCATGCTTTGAGCAAGAAGAACGCGCCTTTTGTTTGGGGACCATCTCAAGATATTGATTTCAATGAGCTTAAGAATTTGCTTACTCATGCTCCCGTGCTTGCTTTACCCAACTTCGAAAAGCCTTTTGAAATTCATTGTGATGCTAGCGGTAACGGCATAGGAGGTGTGTTAACGCAAGAGAAGCGCCCCATAGCTCACTTTAGTGAGAAACTTTTCGGAGCGCAACTCAACTATCCCATCTATGACAAAGAGCTATATGCTTTAGTCTGCGTTTTACATGAATGGGAACATTACCTCCGCCCACATGAGTTCATCATCCATACCAACCATGAAACACTTAAAAACCTTAAGGGTCAAAATAAGTTGAACAAGCGTCATGCTAAATGGAGTGAATTTATTGAGTCTTTTCCTTATGTCATCAAGTACATTAAGGGTAAAGAAAATGTTGTGGCGGATGCGCTTTCCCGTATATGCATGCTAGTCACGCAACTTGAGTTAGATGTCATTGGCCTCGAGCATATCAAAGAATTGTATGCGCATGGTGAGACTTTTGCCATTCCTTATGCCAAGTGTTTGTCACATACATCGCGGGAACGCTATTACATTAAAGACGGCTACCTTATGAGAGCTAACAAACTTTGCATCCCCAAGTCGTCCCTTCGTTTATTGCTTTTGCAGGAATCACATGGAGGAGGATTAATGGGACACTTTGGACGTGATAAGACATTCGCCACGCTCTCGAAGAGCTACTTTTGGCCAAAGATGTTTCGGGACGTCAATCGTTTCACCAACCGATGTTCGACATGCCGCAAAGCTAAGTCCAAAGCTCAATCTCATGGCCTCTATATGCCTCTACCAATTCCATACCAACCATGGGAAGATATTAGCATGGACTTTGTGCTTGGCTTACCTAAAACTCGAAATGGCAACGATTCAGTTTTTGTTGTCATGGACCATTTCTCCAAAATGGCTCATTTCATTCCTTGCAACAAGATAGACAATGCTTCACATATTGCAAATTTGTTTTGTAGGGAAATCTTGCGCCTTCATGGAGTGCCAAAGACTATCGTCTCGGACCGCAATGTCAAGTTCCTTAGCTACTTTTGGAAGACTCTATGCGCAAAGCTCGGAATCAAGCTACTCTTCTCCACGGCATACCATCCTCAAACCGACGGCCAAACGGAGGTGACCAACCGCACACTCTCCGCTCTACTTCGAGTACTCATCAAGAAGAACATCAAGGAGTGGGAGGAATGTCTACCCATCGCCGAGTTCGCCTACAACCGAGCAAGACACTCAACAACCGGCAAGTCCCCTTTCGAGGTCGTCTACGGATTTAACCCTTTGTCACCATTGGATATTCTTCCTCTACCACTCCAAGAGCGCATCAATTTGGACGCAAGTGCGCGTGTGACACATCTCAAGAAGATGCATAAAGATACAAGAAACACCATCGAGCGCCAAGTTCAACGCCTTCCGACCAAGATCAACTTCAACAAGCAACCTATGTTCTTCAACATTGGTGATCAAGTGTGGCTACACCTTCGCAAGGACTGCTTCCCACAAGAACGCAAATCCAAGCTTTGTCCACGAGCGGATGGAACCTTCAAGGTGCTTACACGCTACAACGACAACGCTTACAAGATCGAACTTCCATGCGACAAGTACAATGTGAGCGACATCTTCAACGTCAAAGATCTCTCTCCTTTCCATGGTGATGAAGATTTTGATCCGAGGACGGATCTTCCCCAAGGGAGGGGAGATGATGCGGAGCATCCCAAGGTCCTCCCCATGGACCTACCATCGTCTCACCAAGTGTCTACCGGGCCCATGACTCGATCACGTGCAAGAGCCCTTG
Source organism: Triticum urartu (assembly GCF_003073215.2). Classification (NCBI taxonomy): domain Eukaryota; kingdom Viridiplantae; phylum Streptophyta; class Magnoliopsida; order Poales; family Poaceae; genus Triticum; species Triticum urartu. The sequence continues at coordinate 84,964,576 of NC_053022.1, read as the reverse complement.
AAACCGAGGTGACATCTCTCCTCTCACAATTCTACTCCGATGCACATGAAGCATGGCTACTACCTCATATGGATACATTATGCATACTCAGGTACAATGGAGAATTTAAGGAGCAAGGACAAGAAGAAGAGGAAGATGGACGAGAAGACGGAGAAGAAGAAGAGCTGCAGTAAATTTCCCAGCCACCGGACGACCGGACAGGACCGGACGTCCGGCGCCTGAAGCTTCAGCGGAGCTCCAGCCAGCGGACGTCCGGCCCAGACCGGACGACCGGTGCCCCTGCACCCAAAGCGAATGAGCAGACGTCCGGTCTGCACCGGACGACCGGCGCCGCAGCATCCGAGCCAACATCAGCTGAAGTACGGAGCCTCCAGACGTCCGGCACCCCCATCACAGAGCAGAACCAGCGGACGACCGGAGGACACGGGACGTCCGGCAGCTCCTGAGACACTGGACGACCGGCCCCCAGCGGACATCCGGTACCTGGCTGCATCCAGATTCGGGCCCGAGGCCCATGTACCCCTTCACTTCTCCTATTTTTGCACTTAGACTATAAATAGACCCCCCATTCATCCTAGCTAGGGTTAGCGTTGGTTTAGCTCATACTTCGAGATAGAGCTTCGCTCATCCATACCGATCTCCTCCTCGAGAGAGACTGCAGCCCCTCTTCGGAGAAGATCAACTTGGATTCAAGACCCCCTCTTGGGAGGCCCCATCAAGACCTCCTTCTAGGAGAAGAACCGGTTACTTGTATCGTCCTTTGTTGACCTTGGATCATCGTGTATCTGTTTGTGTTTCGGGATCTAGCACATGTGTGATCTATTTCTTGTTGGTTGAGTGTTTCTCTTGTGTTTCCCCTCGTTTTCCCCCTCATGTTCATCGTGTTCCTCGTAGGGATCCGCTCCTTTCGTGAAAGATCGGCCATCTACGGTTCCACCCTACATCAGAAGAGGCAACAAATGAATATGTGCACGAGGTAGGAAACCATACACAGTTTCAAAAGGGCACATCTTAGTAGTAGAATGCAATGAACGATTATAAGCAAATTCAATATGAGGCAAGCATTCTTCCCACATTTTCTTGTTATTCTTTAGAACAGCCCTAAGCATAGTAGACAATGTTCTATTGACTACTTTAGTTTGTCCATCAATTTGGGGGTGACAAGTAGTACTAAAAAGCAGCTTAGTCCCCAACTTAGCCCATAAACATCTCCAAAAGTGGCTAAGAAATTTAGTATCACGATCTGAAACAATAGTATTTGGCACACCATGCAAGCGAATAATTTCACGAAAGAACAAATCAGCAACATTAACAACATCATCGCTCTTATGACATGGTATAAAGTGTGCCATTTTCGAGAACCTATCCACGACAACAAATATGCTATCCCTCCCCTTCTTCATTCGCGGTAAACCTAAAACAAAGTCCATAGATATATCCTCCCAAGGAACACTAGGTATAGGCAAAGGCATATATAAACAATGAGGATTGAGTCGTGACTTAGCTTTTTGACATGTAGTGCAGCGAGCAACAAAACACTCAACATCCCGTCTCATCTTTGGCCAAAATAAATGTGTAGCAAGTATATCCTCCGTCTTCTTGACGCCAAAGTGTCCCATTAATCCTCCTCCATGCACCTCCTGCAACAACAAAAGACGAACGGAGCTAGCTGTAATGCATAGCTTGTTAGCACGAAACACAAATCCATCGTTAAGAACAAACTTGTTCCAAGTTCTCCCTTCCTTACAATTCTGCAATACATCTTTAAATTCAGCATCATGCATATATTGATCTTTGATGGTCTCCAAACCAAATATTTTAAAGTCAAGTTGTGAAAGCATAGTATTATGACGAGACAATGCATCAGCCATAACATTTTCTTTACCCTTCTTGTGTTTAATGACATAAGGGAAAGTCTCAATGAATTCAACCCATTTAGCATGTCTACGGTTCAGTTTTGCTTGACTTTTAATGTGTTTCAATGATTCATGATCAGAATGTGATGAGGACATCAATACCATTGTTACACCCACAGCCACTGTTGCTATACATACTGGACCAATTACTAGAGCTCGCGCACGCCAATTGAATTATCAGGTACTTTCGTTTCTTGGTAATGATTCTAATGTTCATGAGAATATGATGCTGCCTAAATTGGATACATTTGTTTTGCTTAAAAATGAAGGGCCTAGCTTGGACAAGAAAGATGAACCTTGGAGTAAGATCAAGCATGGAGATGATGGCATGCGCAAGGGAATCAAGAATGGAGTTACAAATGATGATTTCAGGACTTTGAAGCCACCATAAGGAGTGCATGAAGCCTTGGACGAAATACACAAGATGCCACTTCATAAGTTTCGTCCAGAGGCTATTTTAGGTGTTGCGTCACCTTATTATTGGGCCAGGCCCATGTATTTTCGAAATACTTAAGTATAGGCTGTTTTTAGAGTCTGTATGTGTGGGGAAACAAGAGTTAGGGTTGGTTTCGGACCCCTCCTCCAAGGGCCACGAAATTCCCCCCTCTTCCTCCATATATACAACCCTTAGGGCATCGTTTAGACTTTGGGTTTTGTTTAGATGAAAAGTTTGCCATAGCTGCAACTTCGCATACTTCGTTTGTGTCCAACGACCAAACCAAGACGTCACAGAACCCCACCTTGATCAATAAAGCTTTCATCTTATATTCGCAATAACTAGATTGCAATCTCAGTTTCTTGCTTGTTCTTTGTTTTCCTGCAGGAAACATACCTTCGTGGTCAGGTTTATCGTGCTCCGGCGTGGTCAATAACCTCTCGGATTTGGTTTAGCGATTGCTAAGGCGTGACGTCCTCGCACGTTCGTAGTCGGATCGTCAAAGTCGACTTCCTCCAAAACGATAGCCACCATCTCATCGAAAGACGGGACACCTTTGCCCCTATCAAGTGGTATCAGATTTCCAGGTTGCTCAGTGAGATTTTATAGTTTTTCGTAGTTTAGATCGAGTCTGTTCTTCGTACCTATAGTCCACGAAAAAGCCAAAAAAAATAGGGTTAGTTCATCCTATCCGAACCAATCTGAGCCTTTGCATAATCTTTTCTGTATTTGCTTTGTTGAATTTGCTGTTAAATCGTCGTGTCAAGTTGCTGGTCTTCGCATCTAGTCCTTTAGAGTTTCGAGTTCTGTTCACAGGTTGTCACATCGCCGAAGCCATATATCACCACCGCATCATCATCATCGCTGCTGCCATATTCACCACCAATCCAAGTCCATATACGCCACCACATATCCGCCGCCATCACGCCAATCTGAGTCCACCTGCAACATATATCCGCCACCAGTCCGATTTCCACCAGATTCATCGCTGCCACTAGTTCGAGATTCCACCAGATTCATCTCCGCCACCAGTCCTAGTCCGAGTCCAGTAACTGTTGCATTGTTTTCGATTTCCGGATCACGCGATACTCCGAGTAGTGATAGAGTAGGACTCCCCAACTTTCGAGCCACCCGCAGAAGAAAAATAGTTCCAAACTCAAAAAAAACTAAGTCTGGAAAATTCTGGCTAGGCAGTTTTTAGGACATTTGTAGACTTTTTCAAAAAAAATTTGTTGCGGAGGAAAAAAAAGAGGAAAAAAAGTGAAAAAAAAGAAAAAAAAATATTCAGAGTGTGCTCCTCCCTTGTTTACGTGAAGCGTAGTGATTTTGTTAGTGTTCTAGGCTTGTGTCTCTAGTACGGTCTAGCCTAGGACCAGCACAGTACCGTCATTGAGCGTTTACTCAACTTTGCATCTCTGAATTGATTATTGCTGACCCTTTTTGCTACCATATTATAAGCCTTCCCGGCTCCACATACATCTACGTCGCGCGTTTGACTCTCCCTGGTAATCGCTCTATCCAAGATTTGAGAGTTTTGACTATGACGGTTGCCAATCACCGCTTGCTGCTGGGTAAGGACTGGTAAGAATTTGGTATTTGCTTGACGAATTTGTGATTGTCCACAATTTACTAGTAGTCTGTAGGATCATATTCTTGTGTGTTTCTATTGCTGCTAACCATGGCAGGAGCACAAGCCGATGAGACTGACTGGGAGAACAAGACGAACAAAGAGTTACATGATAAGTTTCAGTAAATGATGTGTGGACAGGTGAAAGATGTGCTAAATAGATTTGAAGAGGACATGGAGAAGATAGATCGCATTGAGAAGGCATTCGAAACAAAGCTCGATCACAAGTTTAATGAATTGCTCGCGCGTCTTCCACCGCCCGCTGCACCTGTCGCACCTCTACAACAACAACAACAACATCGTCTTCCAAATCAAGTGGGACGAGCACAATGCATTCCCATTGAGCCTGGTCAAACTTATGGTGCTGCTATACCTACTGTTGGTGCTTCTGTCACTCCTGCTGGTACTGCCGAGGTGGAAGACCATTACGAGGATGAGGTTGATCAAAATCAGAACTACGTGCAACCACCAGCACCAGCACCACCAGGTCGTCCTCATGCATATCATCGCAACGGTAGGGCTGCACCACCACCTGAGGTACAAGACCATCTCCCTAAACTAAAATTGAATATTCCACCATTTGAGGGTAGATATGTTCCTGATATATATCTTACTTGGGAGTTAGAAACTGAACAACGATTTACATGTTTACAATATCCTGAGGAGAGACATGTTCCTGCTGCTGTTTGTGCTTTCACTAGCTTTGCATGTGTTTGGTGGTCTGAACATTGTAGATTATATCCTATTCCAGCTACTTGGGCTGCTTTGAAAACTGCTATGCGTACTCGTTGGGTTCCACCATATTATCAACGTGAAGTACTTCAAAAATTGCAGCTTTAAGACAAGGAAAAAATTCTGTAGAAGAATATTATCAGGAATTACAAACTGGCATGATTAGATGTGGTATAGTTGAGGAGAATGAAGCTATGCTTGCACGTTTTATGGGTGGATTAAATAGGGAGATTCAGACCATTCTAGAGTATAAGGAGTATACTAATATCACTTGTTCATTCCATCTTGCTTGTAAAGCTGAACGTGAAGTGCAGGATCGACAAGCATTGGCGCGAACTAACTTTTCTGCAAGTCGATCTTCATTGTGGACACCACGTGCATCCTCTACTTCCACTCCACCAGCACCTCCATCAGGTGCCACCTCCAGCCGTGATACAAGAAAGCAGGCACAACCACCACTATCTGCCAAGAGCACAACTGCCGGACCTGCGCAGAGCTCTTCTTCTTCCATGGCATCAACAGGGCACACAAGTGATATTATTTGTCGTTGTTGTAAGGGAAGAGGACATTTTGCGAGAGAATGCCAATCTCAGTGCGTGATGGTTGCTACTGAGGATGGTGGGTATGAGTCCGCTAGTGACTATGATGAGGAGACTTTGGCTCTTATTACACATGAAGAACACGGTGGAGAGGATTCTGATCATGAGACACAATACATGGCTGCTGAAGATGCTGACTGGTATGAATGTTTAGTTGCTCAACGTGTTTTGAGTGTGCAGGTTACACAAGCTGAGAAAAATCAGAGGCATAATTTGTTCCATACAAAGGGCGTTGTGAAGGAACGTTCTGTTCGCGTCATCATAGATGGAGGGAGCTGCAATAACTTGGCTAGCATGGAGATGGTGGAGAAGCTATCTCTCACCACAAGACCACATCCACATCCATACTATATCCAATGGTTCAACAACAGCGGCAAGGTTAAGGTAACACGTACTGTTCATGTGCATTTTAGTATCTCTACATATGCTGATTATGTTGATTTTGATGTGGTACCCATGCAAGCATGTTCCTTATTACTTGGTAGACCATGGCAATTTGATAAAAATTCTGTACACCATGGTAGAAACAATCAGTATACTCTTGTTCATAAGGATAAAAATATTACTTTGCTTCCTATGACTCCTAAATCCATTTTGAAAGATGATATTAATAGAGCTAATAAAGCAAAACAGGAGAAAAATAAGAGTGAAAATCAGATTGTGGCAAAAGAAATTGAGAAACAAATGAAACCTAATAATAAACCATCTAGTGTTGCTTCTGAAATTAAATTGAAAAGTGCATGTTTACTTGCCACAAAATCAGATATTGATGATCTAGATTTCAGCAAATCTGTTTGCTATGCTTTTGTTTGCAAAGAGGCATTATTTTCATTCGAGGACGTGCCTTCCTCTTTGCCTCCTTCTGTCACTAACATTTTGCAGGAGTTTGCTGACGTCTTTCCAGAAGACGTGCCACCGGGATTACCACCTATTCGAAGGATTGAGCATCAAATTGACTTAATTCCCGGTGCATCATTACCCAACCGTGCACCATACTGTACCAATCCAGAGGAGACGAAGGAGATTATGCGTCAAGTACAAGAACTGCTCGACAAAGGTTATGTAAGGGCATATTTATCCCTAAGTGTTTTGGTGATTGATGACAACGCATTTGCGGACTAATCGTGTGCCTTGAGTATTCCAGAAACTTCATTGCTAGGCACAAGACGATTGGGTGCCCCTCGAAGGCTGATGAAGATGACGTCTTTTCTATGTTTCTTTTTGGTGGATTTGAGTCGTAGGAAAGCCGTACTATTAAGAGGGGGTCCGCACTGGAAAGGTTTGGGTGGAATCATCACGTACACGTCTCCTTCTTGTCCCCTCCTTTTTTTTTCCTTGGAGCTTCCTCCGTTTTCTTGCCTCCCTTGTCTGGCTGCTGTGGTTGGTCGCGGTAGTATTGCTGCCAGGAAAACGGTAGTACCGTAGGCATCCACGGTAGTACCGCGCTGTGGCGCGGTAGTACCGCAGGTTCCCACGGTAGTACCGCTCCCTTGGAGCCGCACTACCGCTGCCCACCAGGCTAGTGCCGCCCCTTTGTGGTAGTAGGGGCGGATGTAATTTTTTACATCCGCATCTACCGCGGTAGTACCTTTTCGCCGAGCGGTAGTACCGCGCTATGCAGTCAGGAAGTAGTACCTCCCCTCGGTGGTACTACTGTGTCGGGTTTTTGCTACTTCCGTTTCTTTGCGGAAGTAGGCACGGAAGTTCCCTTCCCCCTGGCTGGGGGTTTTTCCTTGCGGTAGTACCACATGGGGGGCGCGGTAGTACCGCGCGTGCGGAAGTACCACCCCCTGCTCCTGCGCGTCTGTTTATCTTTTCTGTCGCTAGGGTTGCGGCAGTACCGTGGGTCGGTACGGTAGTACCGCACAGCCGTGCGGTAGTACCGCTTGGTTGCAAGCAGTAGTACCGCGCGGCCTTGCGGTAGTACCACGCGGCCTTGCGGTAGTACCGCTGGCCAGGCGCGGTAGTACCACTGGCCGCGGGCTGGTTGGTGGGTAACGGTTGGGTCCTTTTCCCACACTATATAAGGGGTCCCCTTCTTCCCCATTGACTCACCTCTTCCACCCCTAAGCTCCATTATTGCTCTAAGCTCCATTTTCGCCCGATCTCACTCCCTAGCCAACCAAACTTGTTGATTTGCTCGGGAGTGGTTGAGAAGACCTCAATCTACACTTCCACCAAGAGATATTTGATTCCCCCCATTAATCCCTTGCGGATCTTGTTACTCTTGGGTGTTTGAGCATCCTAGATGGTTGAGGTCACCGCGAAGCCATAGTTCATTGTGGTGAAGCTTCGTGGTGTCGTTGGGAGCCTCCAATTGAGTTGTGGAGATTGCCCCAACCTAGTTTGTAAAGGTTCGGTCGCCGCCTCCAAGGGAACCAATAATGGAATCACGGCATCTCGCATTGTGTGAGGGCGTGAGGAGAATACGGTGGCCCTAGTGGCTTCTTGGGGAGCATTGTGCCTCCACACTGCTCCAACATACTTCCTCTCAAAGGGAAGGAACTTCGGCAACACATCCTCTTCTCCATCGTCTCCACTCTTGGTTATCCCGTGCCTTTACTTGTGCAAGCTTATTTGTTTCATATATCTTGCTTGCTTGTGTTCCTCTCCTTGTTGCATCATATAGGTTGCTCACCCAGTTGCATATGTAGACAACCTACTTTGATGCAAAGTTTAAATTGTTAAAGAAAAGCTAAAAATTGTTAGTTGCCTATTCACCCCCCTCTAGTCAACCATATCGATCCTTTCAATTGGTATCAGAGCCTCGTCTCTTTATTAAGGACTTTACCGTCCAAAGAGTATGGTTGATATCGTAGACGGTGTGGAGGAACACTCCAGTGTGAATCCGACCTCATCTACGGGCGATGGGGGAACCTCGGTCTCTCGTGAGGAGTTCAATGTGGCCTTGGAGACATTGAAAACCTCCATGACGACCGAAGTTGAAAGCATGTTTACTAAATTTCTTGAGGGGCTTAAACTATCCACCGCACCGTTGAAAGTGGGTGACCCCACCGACAAGGTGACGGACGCTATCCCCGACAAAGGGGAAGCTAGTAGTGAAAAGGCTCCTTCTTCTAGTGGTAAAAATGGCACCAGCATCTTGCTCATGTGGAACCACCACTTGTTTATGGTGGACCGGTTCCTTCCACTCATTTGAATCATGCCAGTCCTCCCCCTAAGATTGTGAAAAATGAGGACTTTGATTCTTGGGTTTACCGCTTTAAACGTCATTTAAATCATGTGAACACTAACCTTTGGAGAATCATTGAAGAAGGTTTCTATCCGCATGATCCAAGCAACTTCACTCCTCGAGAAGCCGCGGACAATCAATTCAATGAGAATGCTCTCTTCATCATTCAAGATGTAATTCCACCCGAAGACCTACCTCATCTTCGTCCCTTCGCCTTGGCCAAAGATGCATGGCATTGTGTTGTCTCTCTCTAACGGGGAAGCGCAAGCATTCAACGCTCCAACTATGAAGTGGTGCAAGATGAGGCCGATGAGTTTGCAATGAAAGAAGATGAAGAACCTCGTGAGCTTTATCAGAGAGTAACCAAACTCGCGGTCTCACTACGAGATCACGGGAGCAAGGACACGGATGACAATTGGATCAAGCAAAAATTCATCAAGGCAATGATGCCCTATCACAAGGCCATGTCCTCTGTCATTTGTCAAAGACCGGACTTCCACACTTTGACCTCAAGCGAAGTGTTGGATGAGTTTGTGGCCATGAACATTTTCGACAAGACCGCAGACAATGCAGTGCTTCGTTCTCAAAGGGCAAAGAAGCCTAACCTTGCATTAAAGGCCAAGCTCACCGTTGAAGAAGAAGAGGAAGATGAGGAGAGCATCCCCGAAGATACGAAGTATGCGTATCATGAACACATGGCACTTGCTTCAAGGCAATTTTGGAGCAAGAAAAACTCGAGGCCAAACTTTAGCAAAAACAACTCAAGTGGCACGAAGAGCAAGCAACGTGTAAGGACTTGCTACAATTGTGGCAACGTGAGTCATTTTGTTGCGTAGTGCCCGTATGAGAAGAGGGAAGACAATGGTGGCAAGCTCATCTAAAAGGACAAGGCCAAGTCGTTCCCCAACAAGAGCAACTTCACCAAGAGGACTCCTCCCAAGGCATTGGTTGTACAAGAAGAGTACAATGAGGATGATGACGATGATGAAAGTGATGAGTCGGTTGCCATGGCCTCCGTTGCCATTGCGACGACTCCACGGGTGTCTCTCTTCGACTCACCCAATGAGAGCATCACCGCCAAGTGCCTCATGGCTAAAGCCAGCAACAAGGTAACCTCCAACATCAAAACTACCATCATTAATCATCCTTCTCCGACGGATAACATTAATGAACTTGAGGAAGCTAATGTGGAGGCTAATGAGTTTGAGGCCTTTATGGGCAAACTCAAGGGAAAATCCAAGAAGAACTTTGTTGCTCTCTTGGAACAACTTGGTGAAGCCAATGACATGATCGAGGCTCACGAAAACACCATCACTAAGATGGAAGGGCATAGTCGTGACTATGCCGATGAGATTTCGGATCTTTCCAATGCTCTGGAGGAAGAGCGTGGTCTTCGTTTGTCTCTTGAGGAGTCACACAACGTTGATCATGCTAAGTTAAAGAAATATTATGATCATGTTATCATTGTTTCTCATGTGCTAAACTCCGAGAAGGCCGAACTTTAGGTTGATTTTGCTAGACTCAAAGAGGAATTTGATCTACTTGACAAGGCTCACAAGGTCTTGAAGGGTGCTGATGCTAGCCTCATGATCAACTTCAAGTAAAGCTAACCAAGGAAAAATCCACTTTCCCTCGTATGATGTTAATTGATAATGCAAATGCTACTAACCCATGTTGTGAGCATGTGCATCTCGTTGAGGAGAACGCTAAGCTAAAGGGGCAACTTGAGAGAGGTCTTGCAACTTGCATACAAGGCAAGAAGAACCTCAACGATCTCTTGATCAACCAAAAGGGAGTTGTGGCCAAGGAAGGGGTTGGGTACGTGCCCGACTCCAAGAACAAGAAGAAGAATGACAAGACCAAACGACCTCCCCCTCTCATGCAAACCTTTGCAAAGGAGGGAGAGAGTGCCTCCGAGGAGAAGAAGAAGAACAATGCAAAGGGTGGCAATGTCAAGAAGGGCAATGCCACCCCTCCCAACAAAGTCGGCGATTTTAATCCTTCTTATGTGTTATGCCGTGCTAGTGATGGGCATGTTTATGCCAAATTTGTTGGTTCTCTTCATGAATACATTGAATGGTCTATTTGGGTTCCAAAGACCCTTGTTACTAACATCAAAGGACCCATTACAAAATGGGTACCTAAAACCAAGCATTGATCTCTTGTAGGTGTTTGCTTCCGGTGGGGGATCATGGTTGCTCGATAGCGGAGCTACAAATCATATGACTGGAAGCAAGGACTTGGTGGTGGATGTGCACAAGGTTCCATCTATGCCCACCAATGTCGAGTGGGGTGACGCCTCATCTTCTAAGGTATTGGGACTTGGCAAGGTGGTCATCTCTCATGATCTCACGATCGAGAAGGTCATGCTTATTGAGTCCCTTGCATACAATTTACTTTCCGTTCGTCAACTTGCAACCATGGGCTTTGCCACTTTCTTTGATATCGATACCGTGGCCCACTTGTCGAGCAAGACTCTTAAAGTAGCCTTTGTTGGGCATGTCGAGAATGGTCTATATGTGATTAACTTTTCGGAGCGACCCACTAAGACCGCGACGTGCCTAATGGCTAAAGCTGATGTGGGATGGCTTTGGCATCACCGTTTAGCCCACGTCAATATGAGATCTTTGCAAAGTCTCCTCAAGGGGGACCATGTCCGTGGACTAACGAATGTTAGTTTTGCTAAAGATCGTGCTTGCAGTGCTTGTATCAAAGGAAAGATACATGAGAAGGCTCACCCTCCCACGACTATCATTTATTCAAAGAGGCCTTTGGAGCTCCTGCACATGGATCTCTTTGGGCCTCCATCCTTCGATAGTCTTGGAGGTAGGAAGTATTGCTTGGTGATTGTAGATGACTACTCAAGGTACACATGGGTGTATTTCTTCAAGAGGAAGAGCGAGACCCAACAAACCGTCATTGACTTTCAAAATGAACCACAACGTCAATACAATGCAAAGATCTTGACAATAAGAAGTGACAATGGCACCGAGTTCAAGAACTACACCTTGGATGAGTTTCTTAGTGATGAGGGGATCAAGCATCAATATTCCGCACCTTACACCCCTCAACAAAACGGTGTTGCGGAGAGGAAGAACCGGATGTTGATGGATGCGGCAAGGACCATGATGGCGGAGTTCAAGTCTCCGTACAACTTTTGGACCGAAGCCATCAACACCGCGTGTCATGCTTCCAATCGGCTCTACCTCCGCAAGGGCTTGAACAAGACTCCATATGAGATAATCAACGGTAACAAGCCCAACCTCAAGTACTTCCGGTTGTTCGGGTGTAAGTGTTGCATTCTCAAGAAAGGTGTTCGGTTGTTTAAATTTGAAGCTAGAGCTTATGAGGGCATATTTGTTGGTTATGATACAAACTCTCATTCTTACCGTGTCCTCAATAAATCCACGGGACTTATTCAGGAGACGTGTAACGTGGAATTTGATGAGAATAACGGCTCCCAAGTGGAGCAAAGTGGCACTTGTGATGTAGGTGATGAAATTCCTCCCGAAGCCATAAGAAGAATGTGTGTTGGCTTTATCCTACCCATTGAGGAACCCCTTGTGGCCGAAGGAGAAGGACAAAGCTCCACTCAAGCGGAGCCATCACCAACCCAAGGCCCACACGCTTCCAAAGAACAACATGAAGGCCCTCATCCTCAAGAACATGACCAAGGGCAAGATCACGCTCAAGACGGTGTTGACACATCTAGTGATTCCCAAGGTCAAGTTCTCTCCTCCGAGCAAGTTCAAGAACAAGAACAAGCTCAAGACGACGCTCAAGATGATCAAGTGACCCCTCCTCGTCTCACCCCCGAGGAGGAATTAGAGCGTCGTGCCGCAAAGGTTGCTTCCAAGCTCTCCACCAAGGATCATCTCATGACGAATGTGCTTGGAAGCTTACGAAAGGGGGTAAGCACTCGTAGAAAATTAGCAAATTATTGTGAGCATCACGCGTTTGTCTCTTGTGTGGAACCCCACAATGTCTATGAGGTGCTAGAAGATCCGGATTGGCTCAATGCCATGCATGAAGAACTCAACAACTTCGAGCGCAACAAAGTATGGAGATTGGTGCCAAGACCGACGGGGAACCACAATGTCACTGGAACCAAGTGGATATTTAATAACAAGCAAGATGCCCATGGGATTATCATTCGCAACAAGGCTCGTTTGGTAGCACAAGGCTACTCCCAAGTCGAGGGTATCGACTATGGTGAAACCTTCGCTCCCGTTGCTCGTCTTGAATCTATTCGCATGTTGATTGCCTATGCTTCTCATCATAACTTTAATTTACAACAAATGGATGTGAAGAGTGCTTTTCTTAATGGTCCCATTAATGAATTGGTTTATGTCAAGCAACCCCCCAGGTTCGAGGATCCCTACTTTCCCGATCATGTGTATCAACTCGATAAGGCACTCTATGGCCTTAAACAAGCCCCACGTGCGTGGTATGACCACCTTACCGAGTTGTTACAAGATAGTGGTTTAGAAGTTGGGCTAATCGACCCCACTCTTTTTACTAAGAAGGTCCAAGGGGAGTTGTTTGTGTGCCAATTATATGTTGATGATATTATCTTTGGTTCCCCTAACAAAGCTTTCAATGAGGAATTTGCCGCTCTCATGACCTCAAAGTTCGAGATGTCTTCCATGGGAGAGTTGAAGTTCTTTCTAGGGTTCGAAGTGAAGAAAAGAAGAGAAGGAAACTTCATCAATCAAGCCAAATATACTCAAGACATGCTCAAAAGATTCAAGCTAAGTGATGTCAAGCCGGCTTCCACTCCCATGCCCACCAATGCCAACTTGACATAGATCCCAATGGTAAAGCGGTGGATCAAAAGGTATATCGCTCCATGATAGGTTCCTTGCTTTACCTTTGTGCATCTAGACCGGATATCATGTTGAGTGTGGGAATTTGTGCACATTTTCAAGATGCACCTAAGGAAAGTCACTATGTGGCGGTCAAACGAATCTTTCGATATTTGGCTCATACCCCAAACTTTGGCCTATGGTACCCAAGAGGAGCAAACTTCAAGCTTGTAGGGTATTCAGATTCTGATTGGGCGGGAGACAAAGTGGATAGGAAGTCCACTTCCGGAGGGTGCCAATTTATTGGTTGCTCTTTGGTGAGTTAGTCTTCCAAAAAGCAAAGTTGTTTGTCTCTCTCGTCCACCGAAGCGGAGTATGTGGCGGCCGGTAGTTGTTGTGCACAACTCTTATGGATGAGGCAAACTTTAAAGGATTACAGTGTCATTTGTGACAAAGTGCCTCTTTGGTGTGACAATGAAAGTGCCATCAAGATCTCTCTCAACCCGATGCAACACTTCAAGATGAAGCATATTGAGATTCGGTATCACTTCATCTGGGATCACATTAGGCGAGGAGAGATCGAGCTCAACTATGTCAACACTCATGATAACCTTGCAGATATCTTCACGAAGCCCTTGGATGAAGCCAGATTTCGCGAGTTAAGGCATGAGCTAAATATCATTGATTCGAGCAATGTTGCTTGAACCCTTGCACACCCCACCATACTCAACGTGTTGTCCTGTTTAGATGTAGGCATGGACATAGGGGGAGTGATGTTCTCTCAATGAACTCTCCCTCCCCCCATTATGCATAAATCGATCAAGTCTTTCACATTAGCCAAGTTTTATGGTACTTGTGCTTCAAAGATGAGTTTTGGTCATGGACCCAAGGATAATTCTTCGCGGTGCCATACCAATTGACTCAAACATAGGTGGCTACAGCCACCGCCCTCTCTTTGGAGAGGTGGTGTCTCGTGGTTGTTTCGTTTGTCGTGTGCCTTTCTGGCTTTGTGTGTTGCGTGGTCTTGTGGTGTCGTGTTGGCTCGGAGTGTTTGTGCAAAGACCCAGTTTTTCGTGTGCTCGAAACGTGCATCTTCTTGAGCTCACGGTACTACCGCGGCTGGCCCCGGTACTACCGCTTTGGGAGGCACGGTACTACTGCGCCACAACACGGTACTACCGCTCAGGTGCGGTACTTCGGAAGTACTGCGCCGGGCGGTACTACCGCGTTGGGGCATGGTACTACCGCGCCGTCGAGGGAGCGTGGTGGTTATGACTTGGGCAGGGGAGTTCCAACTCCCCATACCCATTCATTTGTCTCTCTCCCCACGTCTCTCTCTCTCGCTCAAGAACGGCGTCGGTGGCCCTCGCCGGATCTCCGTCTCCGGCCACTCTCCTCGGATTCTGACCGGTGGGATCGTTCCCCACCACTTCCTCTTGCCATGGACCAAGGTTTTTCCCCAAATCCCTCTTTTTCTTGGCTGTTCTCTTGCTTCTAGGTTTTTGGGGAGAAACTTGTTGTTCTTGAGATTCTAGGCCAAATCTATGCAAGAGTAGGATGCAGGAGAGTCGTGATGCGTAGGAATCATACTTGATATGCTGTCTTGTGGTAGCTTTGTCCAACCGTAGTACCGCCGTGGTTTCGCGGGCTTTTCTCAGATTTGAACTTGTTCAGATCTAACGCGGTGCGGTACTACCGCTCGTCAGGTGCAGTACTACCGTGCTAGCTCGTGCGGTACTACCGCTCAGCAGACGCGGTACTACCGCACTAGCCGAGGCGCTAAGGTCGTACTACCGCTCCTAGACCCGGTACTACCGTGACCTTGCACGGTACTACCGCATCTAAGAGCAGTACTACTATCTTAGCTTCGCAGCACTTGGCAGTACTACCGTAGGGATCAAATCTCTCTCTAGGCATTTATCATGTGTGCTTTCTGCTTGTTTCTCTTGCTTTGTTGTGGTCTTTGCATTAATCCCTCTTGGTTGTTGTGGGTGTTTTGCGTTTTTGTGTCTCAGGTGGTGGCTCTCGCCGTTCCAATCCCAGTCGTGACACTCGCTCCAAGCGTCTGCGCAACCCCCAAGATGAAGCCCCAGAGGGCTCCAATGCCCCCAAGCGCAATGTCAAGACCACTGCCAGCAAGAAAAAGGAACCTGCTAAGGACATGGACGAGATTTCTGTCTCTGAGTATGTCGAACGCCGGAGGATCAATCCCTATGTGACTCCTCGGGCTGTGCTCAGAGGCACCGAGAATGTTGCCGAGGACCGTGTTGCTAGGTCCACCACTCCTTCTTCTGAGCCGTCATGGGCCAAGAAGCTAAAGGAAAAGATGAAGACTCTCTTCTGCATGCAGGCAAAGGGACAGTACTGGGCTCACGTGGCAGACAAGGAGAGTCGCCGCCGTGACAAGAAGGTTATGAGGCTCTTTGGAGAGGATGTGTCTGTTGGGTCTGAGGATGTCAAAGCAGGGATACAAGTGGACCAGTTCAGAGGATGACTTCGAGGAGACTATCCCCGCCGCTAAGTCTGACGAGGAGCAGTGGGACGACTTCTTTGCCTGAGCCACCCCGTGTGTGTAGGTGTCCTCTCTGCCTTTTTGGCGTCTCGATGCCAAAGGGGGAGAGAGTGTAAGGATTTGCGTTGTGTCGTGCTTGGTGCGTTTATTTGCTTTGTCTTTTGGACCTCGTTTGTGCTTGTTTGCTCTTGTTTGGTTTGTGCTTTCAAGACCTTTCCTCATATGGTGTAAGACATATGCACTTTATCTATCGTAGTTAACTTATGTGTGTGCTATCTTGTCTAGTGATAGATATGCCTTGTCTCTATAATATAGGGGGAGCTTTGATCCTAGTATTCGTGTGCCGTGCAGTCCAAAGCACTCTTCTAGGTGGCACACATCTAGGGGGAGCCCGTCTATATTCTAGAGAGGAGGGGCTTGCATTTACTTAATTTTATTTTCCTTGTGCAAATCCCATATTGTCATCAATCCACCAAAAAGGGGGAGATTGTAAGGGCATATTTATCCCTAAGTGTTTTGGTGAATGATGACAACGCATTTGCGGACTAATCGTGTGCCTTGAGTATTCCAGACACTTCATTGCTAGGCACAAGACGATTGGGTGCCCCTCGAAGACTGATGAAGACGGCGTCTTTTCTACGTTTCTTTTTGGTGGATTTGAGTCGTAGGAAAGCCGTACTATTAAGAGGGGGTCCACGTTGGAAAGGTTTGGGTGGAATCATCACGTACACGTCTCCTTGTCCCCTCCTTTTTTTTCCTTGGAGCTTTCTCCGTTTTCTTGCCTCCCTTGTCTGGCTGCTGTGGTTGGTCGCGGTAGTACTGCTCCCAGGAAAACGGTAGTACCGTAGGCATCCGCGGTAGTACCGTGCTGTGCCGCGGTAGTACCGCAGGTGCCCACGGTAGTACCGCTCCCCTGGAGCCGCACTACCGCTGCCCACCAGGATAGTGCCGCCCCTTTGCGGTAGTAGGGGCGGATGTAATTTTTTACATCCGCACCTACCGCGGTAGTACCATTTTCGCCAAGCGGTAGTACCACGCTATGCAGTTAGGAAGTAGTATCGCCCCTCGGCGGTACTACTGTGTCGGGTTTTTGCTACTTCCGTTTCTTTGCGGAAGTAGGCACGGAAGTTCCCTTCCCCCTGGCTGGGGGTTTTTGCCTTGCGGTAGTACCGCATGGGGGGCGCGGTAGTACCGCGCGTGCGGAAGTACCGCCCCCAGCTCCTGCGCGTCTGTTTATCTTTTCTATCGCTGGGGTTGTGGCAATACCGTGGGTCGGTACGGTAGTACCGCACAGCCGTGCGGTAGTACCGCTGGCCAGGAGTGGTAGTACCGCTGGCCGCGGGCTGGTTGTTGGGTAATGGTTGGATCCTTTTCCCACACTATATAAGGGGTCCCCTTCTTCCCCGTTGACTCACCTCTTCCACCCCTAAGCTCCATTATTGCTCTAAACTCCATTTTCGCCCGATCTCACTCCCTAGCCGACCAAACTTGTTGATTTGCTCGGGAGTGGTTGAGAAGGCCTCGATCTACACTTCCACCAAGAGATATTTGATTCCCCCCACTAATCCCTTGCGGATCTTGTTACTCTTGGGTGTTTGAGCATCCTAGACGGTTGAGGTCACCGTGAAGCCATAGTCCATTGTGGTGAAGCTTCGTGGTGTCGTTGGGAGCGTACAATTGAGTTGTGGAGATTGCCCCAACCTAGTTTGTAAAGGTTCGGTCGCCGCCTCCAAGGGAACCAATAGTGTAATCACGGCATCTCACATTGTGTGAGGGCGTGAGGAGAATACGGTGGCCCTAGTGGCTTCTTGGGGAGCATTGTGCCTCCACACCGCTCCAACGGAGACATACTTCCTCTCAAAGGGAAGGAACTTCGGCAACACATCCTCGTCTCCACCTTCTCCACTCTTGGTTATCTTGTTCCTTTACTTGTGCAAGCTTATTTGTTTCATATATCTTGCTTGCTTGTGTTCCTATCCTTGTTGCATCATATAGGTTGCTCACCTAGTTGCATATCTAGACAACCTACATTTGATGCAAAGTTTAAATTGTTAAAGAAAAGCTAAAAATTGTTAGTTTCCTATTCACCCCCCCTCTAGTCAACCATATCGATCCTTTCAGGTTATATACGCGAATCCCTTAGTCCTTGTGCTGTTCCTATCATTTTAGTGCCGAAAAAGGATGGTACGTCGCGTATGTGCGTTGATTGTAGAGGCATCAATAATATTACTATTCGTTATCGTCATCCTATTCCTAGGCTAGATGATATGCTTGATGAATTGAGTGGCTCTACAATATTCTCCAAAGTTGATTTGCATAGTGGATACCATCAAATTCGTATGAAATTGGGAGATGAATGGAAAACAAAATTTAAAACTAAGTTTGGATTATATGAGTGGTTAGTCATGCCTTTTGGGTTAACTAATGCACCTAGTACTTTCATGAGGTTAATGAACGAAGTTTTACATGCTTTCGTTGGACGATTTGTGGAAGTTTACTTTGATGACATATTGATTTATAGCAAATCTTTGGAGGAACATTTGCAACATTTACGTGTTGTTTTTATTGCTCTACGTGATGCACGTTTGTTTGGTAACCTTGGAAAGTGCACCTTTTGCACAGACCGAGTATCTTTTCTTGGCTATGTTGTTACTCCATAGGGTATTGAAGTTGATAAAGCTAAGATTGAAGCTATTGAGAGTTGGCCGCAGCCCAAAACGGTCACACAAGTGAGGAGTTTCATTAGCCTCGCTGGTTTCTATAGGCGTTTTGTGAGAGATTTCAGCACCATTGCTGCACCTCTCAACGAGCTTACAAAGAAGGATGTGCCTTTTGTTTGGGGTACCGCACAGGAAGAAGCCTTCACGGTATTGAAAGATAAGTTGACACATGCTCCTTTACTCCAACTTCCAGATTTTAATAAGACTTTTGAGCTTGAATGTGATGCTAGTGGAATTGGATTAGGAGGTGTGTTATTACAAGATGGCAAACATGTTTCATACTTTTCTGAAAAATTGAGTGGGCCTAGTCTGAACTATTATACTTAAGATAAAGAAGTATATGCTCTTGTTCGGACCTTTGAAACTTGGCAACCGAACAAGAGCATATAATTCTTTATCATAAGTAGAATAGTTCAGACTAGGCCCACTCAATTTTTCAGAAAAGTATGCAACAGGTTTGCCATCTTGTAATAACACACCTCCTAATCCAATTCCACTAGCATCACATTCAAGCTCAAAGGTCTTATTGAAATCAGGAAGTTGGAGTGAAGGAGCATGTGTCAACTTATCTTTCAATACCGTGAAGGCTTCTTCCTGTGCGGTACCCCAAACAAAAGGCACATCTTTCTTTGTAAGCTCGTTGAGAGGTGCAGCAACGGTGCTTAAATCTCTCACAAAACGCCTATAGAAACCAGCGAGGCCAAGGAACTCCTCACTTGTGTGACCGTTTTGGGCTGCGGCCAACTCTCAATAGCTACAATCTTGGCTTTATCAACTTCAATTCCCTGTGGAGTAACAACATAGCCAAGAAAAGATACTCGGTCGGTGCAAAAGGTGCACTTTCCAAGGTTACCAAACAAACATGCATCACGTAGAGCAATAAAAACAACACGTAAATGTTCCTCCAAAGATTTTCTATAAATCAATATGTCATCAAAGTAAACTACCACAAATCGTCCGATGAAAGCATGTAAAAGTTCGTTCATTAACCTCATGAAAGTACTAGGTGCATTAGTTAACCCAAAAGGCATGACTAACCACTCATATAATCCAAATTTAGTTTTAAATTCTATTTATTATTCATCTCCTAATTTCATACGAATTTGATGGTATCCACTACGCAAATCATCTTTGTAGAATATTGTAGAGCCACTCAATTCATCAAGCATATCATCTAGCCTAGGAATAGGATGACGATAACAAATAGTAAAATTATTAATGCCTCTACAATCAACGCACATACGCGGCGTACCATCCTTTTTCGGCACTAAAATGATAGGAACAACACAAGGACTAAGGGATTCGTGTATATAACCTTTGTCGAGCAGTTCTTGTACTTGACGCATAATCTCCTTCGTCTCCTCTGGATTGGTATGGTATGGTGCACGGTTGGGTAATGATGCACCGGGAATTAAGTCAATTTGATGCTCAATCCCTCGAATAGGTGGTAATCCCGGTGGCACGTCTTGTGGAAAGACGTCAGCGAACTCCTGCAAAATGTTACTGACAATAGGAGGCAAAGAGGAAGGCACGTCCTCGAATGAAAATAATGCCTCTTTGCACACAAAAGCATAGTAAACAGATTTGCTAAAATCTAGATCATCAATATCAGATTTGGTGGCAAGTAAACATGCACTTTTCAATGTAATTTCAGAAGCAACACTAGATTGTTTATTATTAAGCTGCATTTGTTGCTCAAATTCTTTTGCCACAATCTGATTTTCACTCTTATTTTTCTCATGTTTTTCTTTATTAGCTCCATTAGTATCATCTTTCAAAATGGAATCAAGAGTCATAGGAAGCAAAGTAATATTTTTATCCTGATGAACAAGAGTATACTGATTGTTTCTACCATGGTGTATAGAATTTTTATCAAATTGCCATGGTCTACCAAGTAATAAGGAACATGCTTGAATAGGTACCACATCACAATCAACATAATCAGCATATGTAGAGATACTAAAATGCACACGAACAGTACGTGTCACCTTAACCTTGCCGCTGTTGTTGAACCATTGGAAGTAGTATGGATGTGGATGTGGTCTTGTGGTGAGAGATAGCTTCTCCACCATCTCCATGCTAGCCAAGTTATTGCAGCTCCCTCCATCTATGATGATGCGAACAGAACGTTCCTTCACAACTCCCTTTGTATGGAACAAATTATGCCTCTGATTTTGCTCAGCTTGTGTAACATCCACACTCAAAACACGTTGAGCAACTAAACATTCAAACCTGTCAGCATCTTCAGCAGCCATGTATTGCTTCTCATGATCAGAATCATCTTCACCATGTTCTTCACATGTAATAAGAGCCAAAGTCTCCTCATCATAGTCACTAGCGGACTCATACCCACCATCCTCAGTAGCAATCAACACACGCTGAGATTGGCATTCTCTCGCAAAATGTCCTCTTCCCTTACAACGACGACAAATAATATCACTTGTGTGCCCTGTTGATGCCATGGAAGAAGAAGAGCTCTGCGCAGGTCCAGCAGGTGTGCTCTTGGCAGATAGTGGTGGTTGTGCCTGCTTTCTTGTATCACGGCTGGAGGTGGCACCTGATGGAGGTGCTGGTGTAGTGGAAGTAGAGGATGCACGTGGTATCCATGATGAAGATCGACCAGCAGAAAAGTTAGTTCGCGCCAATGCATGTCGATCCTGCACTTCACGTTCAGCTTTACAAGCAAGATGGAATAAAAGAGTGATATTAGTATACTCCTTATACTCTAGAATGGTCTGAATCTCTGATGCGGAGCATCCCACGACCATCCACATGGACGCCACCTCAACTATCGAAGCTCCAAGTGGACCAATGACAAGGGCTAGGGCACGTGCTATTCAATCCGAGGTGACATCACTCCTACTTGAGTTTTCCCCCTCTTCAAGTGAAACATGGCTACTGCCTAAGTTCAAGATACTATGTGTCATCAGGTACAACGCTGAAGACTCGGAGCTGAGGACTGTATAAGAAGAGACAGGCGTCAACACTCTGGACAACCCGGAACTTCCGGCCAGAGCCCGGAACTTCTGGCTCTCGGACCTTCCGGCTGACCCGGAGCTTCCGGCCGCCGATGACTTCGACCAGCCTAGGCGGGCCAACTCTCGGGTTAGCCCGGATCCCGTCCCGGACCTTCCAGCGTCCGGAACCTCGGGCCTGCCCAGACCTTCCGGCCCCCGGATGCCAACACATCTCCACCGTGCCAACTCTCTGGTTAGGCCGGACCCTCCCCGGAACCTCCGGCGCCCGGAACTTCCGGCCTAGCCCGGAACTTCCAGCCCTGCCTGCGCGCAGCAACTTGGGCCGAGGCTCGTGTACCCTTTCGTCACCTAGACTATATATACTCTATCCCGTACAACTTTCTAGGGTTAGCGTTGGTTTAGCTCATACTCAGAGATAGAGCTTCGCTCATCCATATCATATCAACACCACGAGAGACACCACGGCCCCTCTACGGAGAAGATCCACCTTGGGTTCAAGACCCCTTTACGGGAAGATCCCCTTGTGGATTCAAGACCTCCTCACGGAGAAGAACCGGCTACCCTTTTGTATTGTCCTTAGTTGTCCGTGGATTCGTGTATCGTTCTATGTACCCGAGGATCTAGCACATGTGTGACTTGTTCTTGTTAGTTTGAGTGTTCCTCTTGTGTTTCCCCCGTTTTTCCTCGTTCCCCTCTTCATGTTCATCGTGTTCTTCGCGGGATCCGCTCCTTTCGTGAAAGATCGGGCCACTAGGGTTCTACCCTACATCATCTTGGTATCAGAGCCACGTTGATCACGATTTCGGAGCCTCCCCGTTGTGTTTCTAGCCTAATTTTGTTGTTTTTCGTCCTTATCCAAAAATCCCCACCAAAAATAGCCCCAATTTTTTTTGTGATTTGTTCGTGTGTTGAGATTTTGTTGGTTTTGATCCGTGAAGTTTGTGTGTGGCTCGTAGATCTAGCCTCCCCACCTTATTTTCTTCCAATTTCTTCTTTTTCCCCTTCGGATTTGGGCTTTTCCCCAAGTTTTTCCGCCCAAATCCAAGATCCCCAAGTCTCTGTTCTTGGCAGAATCCCGACCACCGGAACATCCGGTCCAGCCCGGACATTCCGGCCCCCGGACCTTCCGGCCTTCCTCGGAACCTCCGGACCCCGGACCCTCCGTCTTGCCCGGAACTTCTGGCTTCGACAGAAAGTTCGCACTACTTCCACACCTCCGCCCAAATTCCACCAACTTTTGTTCCGGTGTCACCACATACCATATATACTTCCGCATACCTCCACCACTTCCGCGTAACCCAACTATTTTTGGACCGTTTCTCTCTCGAACACAATTGCTACTTTGAGGTTTGACAATTTGAGTTGCGGTACCGTATCCTTTTGTGTTTTGGCTATGACATCGACATCACCGCCGCTCATTTTCGCCACGGACGCGTCATCAACAACGACCACCTCGACTACGACTTGGTATTCGTGCCACCATTTTGACACCTTACCGGAAGCAAGACCGATAACCTCATCTTGGTATTGGACATATCACTCTTGCCATTACATGGATAGCCATCATAGCCTTACTCCTTTGCATTGCTTACCCATCGAGACTAGCCATTGAATATTGCCGGGAACGAGACTTGTGCACATTAGTGATCATACTTCCCATAGCATACATACATCATTGTTGCCTATATTGGTATCATTTCTTGTGTCACAAAGTTGTCACCGCATACTCACTTGCTATCTTGGTTCGTCAAGCAGTGCATGAGAAAAGAGCTCAAAAAACAAGGAGCCAAACAAGCTTTTAAGAAAATAGGAAAGATAAGCAAAGAGCTTTTAAGCAAGAACCATAGCATCATACAACAGATTGTCATACTCGATCATCTTGGATAATATCATAGCAACACCTTGCATAGAACATATTTGGGATAGAAGTCGTTGCATTTTTGCTAAGTAGGTTGTGCACAAGTTCTTGTATCTGCCTATCATGCAATCGTGCTAGCGTCTCTCTAGTGTTGTGCAACAAGAGCATTTTTGTGGATTCCACATTTTGGCTCACCCTTGGTTGCACAACCCCACTTATCTTTTTGCGCTGTGTGTTTCCGTGTACCTTATATGCTTGGTCTACTTGTTACATTGCATCTTGCGAATCTTCTCCAACATTATTGAATCTTGCTTACATTCACATTAAAAATTGTGCCACCATCCTAACCAAGCTCCACCATAAGCTTTTACTTGTGTAGGTGTGAGAAACCGACGAGAATTCGTACCAATTGGGCTATTTCCTTGTCCTACATTGGAGTGATCATCGATTCATTTTCAACTTCGGTCAAGGTACATTTGGTATTCGTTCTTCTCTTTCTACCACTCACATTTGTCTTGGAATGATGGATAGGCCAAGTACTTCTACCAACCCACTCTTCATGGAGCAAGACGACGACATGAACTCCTTCGTCACCAAGAGTCACCTCTTTGGTGCACAACGTGCTTTGCATCAAGAGCAACAAGCTATGAGTGAACGCATCGACAACCTTGCCGCCGACTTGCGACTTTCCGAGCAACGTACAAGGGACTACTTCGACCACAAGCTTCGACGATCACAAGCAAGAGAATGACGCAAGGATGGACGAGATTCGCGCTTTGTTGCTCAACCGCTCTTCTTCCACTTCAAGAAGGAGCCGTTCAAGTCGCCATTCCGACTTTACCCTCTCCGGCTCAAGTACACCGTCTTCGAACACTCTCTTCGACGCGCGCGCAACGAGCGTCAAGCAAACCTCAATCCACTTCGAGACACCGACTCGCAAGAACATCGACGACGTCAAGCCGAAGAAGCCTTTGCGCTAGCTCGAGAACGCAACAACAACGCCAACATGAAGAGGAAGAACGCGCGCGTCTACACCAAAATGCACAAGATGCCGAGGCTCAACGTCAAGAACAACAACTCCGTGACGCTCAAGCACTTGAGGCGCAACAAGCTCTACGCGATGCGAGTCGAGCCGTTGCCGACCGAGGCCGACAAGCCGTGAACAAGAGGAAGCACTTCGCGAAGAACTTCATGAACGACGATTTCAAGCTCGCCTGCATCGTCTAGTTCCTCCTCGAGCTCGACGCGGCTCCTCCACAAGCTCGCCAAGACCATCAAGTTCATCAAGAGCATGAAGACAATGGGAATCCTCCGCGACAAGAGCAACACGAGGTTGACAACCCTCCGCGTCAAGAGCACCACGAGTTGAACAATCATCTACAACATGGGCGTCATCATCCCCGACCCCAACACAATGAAGAGCAACGCTACGGCAAGCTCAAGTTCACCATGCCCAAGTTCAACGGAAGCAACGATCCCGAAGAATACCTTTCATGGGCATTGAAAGTTGACAAGATCTTCCGTTTGCACAATTATGAAGAAGAGAAGAAGATCGCGATGGCATCCCTTGAGTTCCAAGACTATGTCCTCATTTGGTGGGAACAAATCATAGAGCGCCGCGAGGCAAGAGGTGAACCACCCATCACTACTTGGGCACAAATGAAGGATGTCATGAGAGCACGCTTCGTGCCTACCTACTACAACCGCGACCTCTTCAAGAAACTCCAACAACTCAAGCAAGGAACCAAGAGCGTTGAAGAATACTACAAGGAGATGGAGATTGCAATGATAAGAGCCAATGTGACGGAAGATGATGAGCAAACAATGGCACGTTTCTTGAATGGACTCAATCATCCTATCAAGAAGATCGCCGACTTCCAACCATACTCAAATCTCATCGAGCTCGTGCACCAAGCTACCAAAGCGGAACGCCAAGTGCAAGATGATTTCAAGTATGCCAAGTTCTCATCCAAGTCCTACGGTTTCTCCAATAACCAAGCTTCAACGACTCCAACACCGACTACAAGACCCTCTACTTCCAACATCGACAAGTCGACTTCCAAGAAAGCTTCGCCAACTACAAGCAATCCTAATACGAGCAACTTCAAGCCGAGAGCTTCATCATCATCAACCCCTACCGATGAGACCGTCAAGACGAGCTTCCTTCAAGTGTTTCACTTGCGGCGGCCGAGGCCACAAGTCCTATGAGTGCACCAACAAGCGCACCATGATCTTCAACGACGATGGCACTTATGATTCCATGAGCGAAGGAGAAATGGAAGCCCTTGAGCAAGTCGCCATGCACCGCCAAGTGAACAATGAAGAAGAACAAGTCTTTTGTGATGAAGACTCAAGTCCCGCACTTGTTGTCTCCAAAGTCTTGACTCTCCAACATCACCAAGAAGAAGACCAACGATGCCACATATTCCACACCAAGGCCGGCATCAATGGACGATCCGTCAAGGTCATCATCGATGGAGGGAGTTGTCATAATCTCGCAAGTGAAGAACTTTGCTCCAAGCTCCAATTGCCCAAGACGAAGCATCCACATCCATACAAAGTGCAATGGCTTAGTGACTCCGGTACCATCCAAGTCGAGCACCGAGTGCAAGTCTCCTTCAAGATCGGCGCCTACGAAGACACCTTGGAGTGCGACGTCATCCCAATGACCGTTTGTCATCTTCTCCTTGGACGGCCATGGCAATTCGATAGAGGAGTCGTCCACAATGGGCGTACAAACCACTATAGCTTCAAGATGCAAGGAAAGGAGTTTGTGTTACGACCCTATGTCTCCAAGCCAAGTGATCGCCGATAAGCAAGCCACCCATCGTGGAGAGAATGGTGAGAGAGTGAGCCACCAAAAAGAGAGTGAGCGCCACAAGCCCAAATTGAGTGCCTCCACGATGAGCGAAAACAAGAACCTAGTTCTATTTGCCACCAAACGTGAGATGAGAGAAGTGTGTGAGAACCCATCTAGTGTCCTACACTACGTCCTCGTGTGCAAGGACAATGCACCACAAACTAACACTTCTCACACTCTTCCTCTAGTGTTGTCTTCTCTTTTGCAGGAATTTCAAGATGTTTTCCCCGATGAGCTACCTCCGGGACTACCTCCACTACGAGGCATTGAGCACCGCATCGACCTCATCCCCGGAGCACCGCTTCCGAACAAAGCTCCCTACCGCGTCAACCCCGAAGAAACCAAAGAAATTCAAAGGCAAGTAAAGCATCTCATAGACCATGGACATGTGCGTGAAAGTTTGAGCCCTTGTGCCGTACCGGTCATTCTTGTGCCAAAACGTGACGGTAGTTTTCGCATGTGCTCCGATTGTAGACCTATCAATGCTATCACCGTTTGCTATAGGTATCCCATTCCACGCCTAGATGATATGCTAGATGAGCTTAGTGGTGCCACTATATTTTCCAAAATTGATCTTAAGAGTGGTTACTATCAAATCCGCATACAAGAG
Organism: Triticum urartu; assembly: GCF_003073215.2. NCBI lineage: Eukaryota > Viridiplantae > Streptophyta > Magnoliopsida > Poales > Poaceae > Triticum > Triticum urartu. The sequence continues at coordinate 84,937,730 of NC_053022.1, read as the reverse complement.
GGCGATGAATGGAAAACCGCCTTCAAAACCAAGTTTGGTTTGTATGAGTGGTTAGTCATGCCTATGGGTCTCTCGGAAGCACCGGGCACTTTTATGCGCCTTATGAATCATGTCTTTCGCCCTTACATTGGTATATTTGTTGTGGTTTACTTCGATGACATTCTTGTGTTTAGCAAATCTATCAAAGAGCATGTCACCCATGTCGCACCGTTTTGCAAACTCTTAGGAAAAGAGCGTCTCTATGCTAATATGGAGAAATGCCTTTTTGGTGTTGATAAGCTCGTTTTCTTGGGTTTTGTTGTTCTCTTCTAAGGGTGTTCATGTAGATGAGTCCAAGATCAATGCTATTAAGACTTGGCCGCAACCAACCAACTTGCATCAAGTGTGTAGTTTCCTTGGTCTTGCGGGTTTCTATCGTCGCTTTGTGAAGGATTTTAGCACCATTGCTTCGCCTTTGCATGCTTTGAGCAAGAAGAATGCGCCTTTGTTTGGGGACCATCCCAAGATACCGCATTCAATGAGCTTAAGAATTTGCTTACTCATGCTCCCGTGCTTGCTTTACCCAACTTTCGACAAGCCTTTTGAGATTCATTGCGATGCTAGCGGTAATGGCATAGGAGGTGTGTTAACGCAAGAGAAGCGCCCCATAGCTTACTTTAGTGAGAAACTTTCCGGAGCGCAACTCAACTATCCCATCTATGACAAAGAGCTATATGCTTTAGTCCGCGTTTTACATGAATGGGAACATTACCTTCGTCCCCATGAGTTTATCATTCATACCGATCATGAGACTCTCAAGTATCTTAAAGGTCAAACTAAGTTGAACAAGCGTCATGCTAAATGGAGTGAATTCATTGAGTCTTTTCCCTATGTCATGAAGTATATCAAGGGTAAAGAAAACATTGTAGCGGATGCCCTTTCCCACATTTGCATGCTTGTCACGCAACTTGAGTTAGATGTCATTGGCTTCGAGCATATCAAAGAATTGTATGAGCATGATGAAACTTCTGCCAGTCCTTATGTGAATTGTTTGTTGAATACATCTTGGGAACGCTATTTCATCAAAGATGGCTATCTTATGAGAGCTAACAAACTTTGCATCGCCAAGTCGTCCCTTAATTTATTGCATTTGCAGGAATCACATGGAGGAGGATTAATGGGACATTTCGGACGCGACAAGACGTTCGCCACGCTCTCGAAGAGCTACTTTTGGCCAAAGATGTTTCGGGACGTCAATCGCTTCACCAACCGATGTTTGACATGCCGCAAACCTAAGTCCAAAGCTCAATCTCATGGCCTCTATATGTCTCTACCGATTCCATACCAACCATGGGAAGACATTAGCATGGACTTCGTACTTGGTTTTCCTAGGACTCACAAATGGGAAAGACTCCATATTTGTCGTTGTGGACCATTTCTCCAAAATGGCACATTTTATTCCTTGTCACAAGATAGACAATGCTTCACATTTTGCTAATGTCTTTTGTAGGGAAATATTGCGTCTCCATGGTGTGCAAAGACAATTTTCCTGGACCGCGACATCAAGTTCCTTAGCTACTTTTGGAAGACCCCATGCGCCAAGCTCGGAATCAAGCTACTCTTCTCCACGGCGTACCGTCCTCAAACTGACGGCCAAACGGAGGTGACAAACCGCACACTCTCCGCTCTACTTCGAGTACTCATCAAGAAGAACATCAAGGAGTGGGAGGAGTGCCTACCTATCACCGAGTTCCCACAACCGAGCAAGACACTCAACAACCTGGCAAGTCTCCTTTCGAGGTCGTTTACGAATTCAACCCATTGTCACCATTGGACATTCTTCCTCTACCACTCCAAGAGCGCATCAATTTGGACGCAAGTGCACATGTGACACATCTCAAGAAGTGCATGAAGATACAAGAAACACCATCGAGCCAAGTTCAATGCCTTGGCGACCAAGCTCAACTTCAACAGCAACCTATGGTCTTCAAATCAGTGATCGTGTGGTACACCTTCGCAAGGACCGTTTCCACAAGAACGCAATCCAAGCTTCGACCACGAGCGGATGGACCTTCAAGGTGCTTGCACAAACAACGCTTACAAGATAGACCATCCCACGTGACAAGTACCGTGAGCGACATCTTCAACATCAAAATCTCTCTCCCATACCATGGTGATGAAGGATTTGATCCGAGGTCGGATCTTCCCCAGAGGGGAGATGATGCGGAGCATCCCAGGTCATCCCATGGACCTACCATCGTCTCATCAACTGCCTAGTGGACCCAGACTGATCACGTGCAAGAGCTCTTGAAACCGAGGTGACATCTCTCCTCTCACAATTCCAGTTCGATGCACATGAAGCATGGCTACTACCTGATATGGATACTTTGTGCTTACTCAGGTACAATGGAGAATCTAAGGATCAGGGACAAGAAGAAGAGGAAGATGGACGAGAAGACGGAGAGGAAGGAGGGCTGAAGGAAAAGTCCTAGCCACCGGACGACCGGCCGGGACCGGACGTCCGGCCCTGAAGCATCAACCGAGTCCCAGCGAGCGGACGTCCGGTCCAGACCGGACGACCGGTACCCCGGCACCCGAAGCAAACGAGCGGACGTCCGGTCCGGACCGGACGACCAGCGCACCTGCATCCGAACCAACATCAGCGGAAGTCCGATGTTTCCGGACGTCCGGCACCCCCATCACAGAGCAGAACTAGCGGACGTCCGGAGGACACCGGACGACTGGCCGCTCTTGAGACACCGGACGACCGGCCACCAGCGGACGTCCGGTACCTGGCTGCGTCCAGATTCGGGCCCGAGGCCCATGTACCCCTACTTTCGCCCCCATTTTCACTTAGACTATAAATAGACCTCTCCCACCTCCTTTCTAGGTTTAGCAAATGTTTAGCTCATAGTTGTGAGAGTGCTTTGCTCATCCACTTGGTTACCTTCTCCTCAGAGATTCGAGCCTCCACCGGAGAAGATCCCCCAAGCGGATTCAAGGCCCCTTTACAGGAAGATCCCCTTGTGGATTCAAGACCTCCTCACGGAGAAGAACCGGTTACCGTGTATCGTCCTTAGTTGTCCATGGATTCGTGTATCTCTACCTATGTACTCGAGGATCTAGCCCATGTGTGACTTATTCGTGTCGGTTTAGTGATTTCCTCTTGTGTTTTCCCTCCGTTCTTCCCCGTGTTCTTCGTGTTTTCCCCGGGATCCGCTTCTTTCGTGAAAGATCGGGCAATTAGGGTCTCTACCCTACACCGCTCTACTGTACGTATTTCTATATTTGAGCGCTCGCCGGTCGCACATGACCTCATTTTGCCGAACGTGTGTGCCAGGAGGGCATATCCCCGACGGTTTCTGGGTCGTGTGGGCAGGACCCCCCTATCGCCCACACTCACTTGGCGACGGTTCCAGATGCCGTCACAGAAATGGGTTTTAAACCGTTTGTTTAGGAGCTCGTTGTACTAGTGTGTCCCATAAAAAATCTTTGTAAAGTTTCATGTCATTTGGACTCCGTTTGATATTTATTTTAGACGATGTAAAAAACATGGAAAAACAGGAACTGGCACTTGGCACTATGTCAATAGCTTAGTACCAAAAAATGATATAAAATGATTATAAAACATCCAAGATTGATAATATAATAGCATGAAACAATCAAAAATTATAGATACGCTGGAGATGTATCAAACCCCTATGCATAGATTACCCCAATGTCACCTCGGGAATCCGCGAGTTGAGTGCCAAAACACATAGCAAGACATATATCATGTGTTCTCAAATCCATAAAAGTATTCTATCTGATAGGAACGAAATCTCAAAAGGGAAAACTCAACTCATCAGAACAAGATAGAGAGGGGAAAACACCATATGATCCAACTATATAAACAAAGCCCACAATACATCAATATCGTGCCATCTCAAGAACGAGAGAGCGAGAGAGAGAGAGAGAGAGATTAAACACATAGCTACTAATACAAACCCTCAGCCCCAAGGGTGGACTACTCCCTCCTCATCATGGTGTCCGCCCGAATGATGAAGATGGCCACCGATGATGATTTCCTCCTCCGGCGGGGTGCTGGAACAGGGTCTAGATTGGTTTTTCATGACTACAGAGGCTTGGATGCGCAGCAGCCCACGACCATCCCCATGGACGCCACCTCAACTATCCATGCTCCAAGTGGACCAATGACAAGGGCTAGGGCACGTGCTATTCAATCCGAGGTGACATCACTCCTACTTGAGTTTTCTCCCTCTTCAAGTGAGACATGGCTACTGCCTAAGTCCGAGATACTATGTGTCATCAGGTACAACGCTCAAGACTCGGAGCCGAGGGCTGTAGAAGAAGAGACAGGCGTCAACACTCTGGACAGCCCGCAACCTCCGTCCAGAGCCCGGAACATCCAGCCCCCGGACCTTCCGGTCGACCCGGAGCTTCCGGCCGCTGATGACTTCGACCAACCCAGGCGTGCCAACTCTCTGGTTAGCCCGGACCCCGTCCCGGACCTTCCGGCGCCCGGAACCTCCGGCCTGCTCGGACCTTCCGACCCCCGGATGCCAACAAATCTCCACGGCACCAACTCTCTGGTTAGGCCGGACCCTCCCCGGAACGTCCGGCGCCCGAAACTTCCGGCCTAGCCCGGAACTTCCGGCACTGCCTGCGCGCAGCCACTTTGGCCGAGGCCCGAGTACCCTTTCGTCACCTAGACTATATATACTCTATCCCGAACAACTTTCTAGGGTTAGCGTTTGTTTAGCTCATACTTAGAGATAGAGCTTCGCTCATCCACATCGGATCTACTCCTCATGAGAGACCGCGGCCTCTTCAGAGAAGATCCCGTTGGATTCAAGACCTTCTTTTGGAGAAGAACATCAAGACCTCCTTACGGAGAAGCACCGGCTACCCTTGTATCATCCATAGTTGTCCGTGGATTCGTGTATCGTTCTATGTATCCGAGGATCTAGCACATGCGTGACTTGTTCTTGTTAGTTTGAGTGTTCCTCTTGTGTTTCCCCCTTGTGTTTTCCCTCGTTTTCCATCATTTCCTTCTTTGTGTTCCTCGTGTTCTTCGCGGGATCCGCTCCTTTCGTGAAAGATCGGGCGATTAGGGTTCTACCCTCCATCATCTTGGTATCTAGAGCAAGGTTGATCACGATTTCGGAGCCCCCTCTTTGTTTTGTAGCCTAATTTTGTTGTTTTTCGTCCTAATTCGAAAATTCCCCACCAAAAATAGGCCCAATTTTTTTTGTGATTTGTTGGTGTGTTGAGATTTTGTTGGTTTTGATCCGTGAATTTTGTGTATGGCTCGTAGATCTAGCCTCCCCCCACCCTTTCTTTTCCTCCAATTTCTTCTTTTTCCCCTTCGGATTCGGGCTTTTCCCCAAGTTTTTCCACCCAAATCCACGATCCCGAAGTCTCTGTTCCTTGCAGAATCACGACCACCGGAACTTCTGGTCCAGCCCGGACATTCCGGCCCCCTGACCTTCCGGCCTTCCCCGGACCTTTCGTCTTGGCCGGAACTTCCGGCTTAGACAGAAAGTTCGCACTACTTCCACAACTTCGCCCAATTTCCACCAAAATTTGTTTCGGTGCTCACCATATACCATATATACTTCCGCATACCTCCACCACTTCCGCATAGCCCAACTTTTTTTTGGACCATTTCGCTCTCCGACACAATTGCTACTTCGACGTTTGAGAATTTGAGTTGCGGTACCGTATCCTTTTGTGTTTCGGCTATCTACGTACGGTTCGACATCGACATCACCGCCGCTCATCTTCGCCATGGATGCATCATCAACAACAACCACCTCGACTACATCTTTGTATTTGTGCCACCATTTTCACACCATACCAGAAGCAAGACCGGTAACCTCATCTTGGTATTGGACATATCACTCTTTCCATTACATTGTTAGCCATCATAGCCTTACTCCTTTGTGTTGCTTACCCATCGAGACTAGCCATTGAGTATTGCCGGCAACGAGACTTGTGCACATTAGTGATCATACTTCCCATAGCATACATACATCATTGTTGCCTATATTGGTATCATCTCTTGTGTCACAAAGTTGTCATCGCATACTCACTTGCTATCTTGGTTCGTCAAGCATTGCATGAGAAAAGAGCTCAAACATCAAAGAGCCAACCAAGCTTTTAAGACAAGGAGAAAGATATGCAAAGAGCTTTTAAGCAAGAACCATAGCATCATACAACATTAAGATTGTCATACTCGATCATCTTGGATCATATCATAGCAACACCTTGCATACAAAATATTTGAGATAGAAGTCGTTGCATTTTTGCTAAGTAGGTTGTGCACAAGTTGTGTAGGGTAGAACCCTAATCTCCCGATCTTTCACGAAAGGAGCGGATCTCGAGAGGAACACGAGGAACACGAGGGGAAAACAAGGGAAATCACGAGGGGAAAGACGAGAGAAACACTCAACCTAACAAGAACAAGTCACACAAGGGCTAGATCCTCGAGTACATAGGGAGAGATACAGGAATCCACGGACAACTAAGGATGATACAAGGGTAGCCGGTTCTTCGCCGTGAGGAGGTCTTGATGTTCTCCTCCGCGATGAGGTCTTGAATCCACAAGGGGATCTTCTCCGCGAGGAGGTCTTGAATCCAAGTGGATATTCTCCGAAGAGAGGCCGCGATCTCTCTCATGGAGTAGATCCGGATGGATGAGCAAAGCTCTATCTTGAAGTATGAGCTAAACCAATGCTAACCCTAGAAAGTTGTACGGGATAGAGTATATATAGTCTAGGGGGTAGAAGGGGTACACGGGCCTCGGACCTTTACTGTTCACAGACAGGGAGGCCGGACATCCGGGCGTCGGGACGGATGTCCAGGCGTTCGCGGAGGGCCGGATGTCCGGGCTGTGGAGGCCGGATGTTCGGGCTGGTGAAGCTGGCCATGTTGCTCTCGGGTTCGAGGGGGTCTGGATTTCCGTGCAGGGGGCCGGATATCCGAGACCTCAGGAAGTGCCGGATGTCCGGGCTTGCGGGGCCGGATGTCCGGGGCGTGTAGGTACTTGGTGGTTAGGCAGTTGTAGAGGAAGGCGTTCCAGGGGCCGGATGTCCGGGGCCTGGGAGATGTTCTTGGCTCCTTCCGTTGGTTCTCGTCATCCGTGGAATTGGGGACTTGTCCGTCTTCATGCGTATCTTCGGGAGGACCGTCTTGGTACCTAATCATGCACAACAGCTCAGACTTAGGTAGTAGCCATGTCTCATACATAGAGAGTGGAAGTTCGGAGAGGAGTGAGTTCACCTTATCTTAGATAGCTTTGGCTCAGGCTCATGTCATTGGTCCGAGTGCTGCCGTTGGAGGTGTGGGTGCGTCCATGGGGATGATCTTGGGATGCTCCGCATCATCTCCCCTCCCTTGGGGAAGATCCGTCCTCGGATCGAAATCCTCATCACCATGGTAGGGTGAGAGATCTTTGATGTTGAAGATGTCGCTCACAGAGTACTTGTCACGAGGAATGAAGATCTTGTAAGCGTTGTTGTTGTAGCGTGCAAGCACCTTGAATTGTCCGTCTGCGCATGGTCGAAGTTTGGACTTGCGTTCTTGGGGAAAGCGGTCCTTGCGAAGGTGTAGCCACACGAGGTCTCCAATGTTGAATATCATAGGGTGCTTGTTGACGTTGAGCTTGGTCGCAAGGCGTTGTACTTGGCGCTCGATGGTGTTTCTTGTATCTTCATGCACCTACTTGAGATGGGTCGCTCTTGCACTTGCGTCCAAATTGATTCGCTCTTGGAGTGGTAGAGGTAGAATATCCAATGGTGACAAAGGATTGAATCCATAGACGACCTCGAAAGGGGACTTGCCGGTTGTTGAGTGTCTTGCTCGGTTGTAGGCGAACTCGGCAATGGGTAGACACTCCTCCCACTCCTTGATGTTCTTCTTGATGAGTAATCGAAGTAGAGCGGAGAGTGTGCGGTTTGTCACCTCCGTTTTGCCGTTGGTTTGAGGATGGTACGCCATAGAGAAGAGTAGCTTGATTCCGAGCTTGGCGCATAGGGTCTTCCAAAAGTAGCCAAGGAACTTGACGTCGCGGTCCGAGAAGATGTTTTTGGCACACCATAGAGACGCAAAATTTCCCTACAAAAGAGATTAGCAACATGAGAAGCATCGTCTATCTTGTGGCAAGGAATAAAATGTGCCATTTTTCAGAAATGGTCCACAACGACAAATATAGAATCTTTCCCATTTCGAGTTCTAGGCAAACCAAGTACAAAATCCATGCTAATGTCATCCCATGGTTGATATGGAATTGGTAAAGGCATATAGAGACCATGAGATTGATCTTTGGACTTAGCTTTGCGACATGTAGAACAACAGAGTGTGAAGCGATTGACATCCCGAAACATCTTTGGCCAAAAGTAGTTCTTCGAGAGCGTGGCGAACGTCTTGTCGCGTCCGAAGTGTCCCATTAAGCCTCCTCCATGTGATTCCTGCAAAAGCAACAAACGAAGAGACGACTCGGGGATGCAAAGTTTGTTAGCTCTCATAAGATAGCCATCTTTGATGTAATAGCGTTCCCAAGATGTATTCGACAAACACTTGGCATAAGGAGTAGCAAAAGTTGCATCATGCTCATACAAGTCTTTGATATGCTCGAAGCCAATGACATCTAACTCAAGTTGCGTGACAAGCATGCATATGCGGGAAAGAGCATCCGTCACGATGTTTTCTTTACCCTTGATGTACTTGATGACATAGGGAAAAGACTCAATAAATTCACTCCATTTTGCATGACGCTTGTTCAACTTGGTTTGACCCTTAAGATACTTGAGGGTCTCATGATCGGTATGAATGATAAACTCATGGGGACAAAGGTAATGTTCCCATTCATGCAAAATGCGGACTAAAGCATATAGCTCTTTGTCATAGATGGGGTAATTGAGTTGTGCTCCGGAAAGTTTCTCACTAAAGTAAGCTATGGGGCGCTTCTCTTGCGTTAACACACCTCCTATGCCATTACCACTAGCATCACAATGAATTTTAAAAGGCTTGTCGAAGTTGGTTAAAGCAAGCACGTGAGCATGAGTAAGAAAATTCTTAAGCTCATTGAATGCGGTATCTTGGGATGGTCCCCCAACAAAAGGCGCATTCTTCTTCCTCAAAGCATGCAAAGGCGAAGCAATGGTGCTAAAATCCTTCACAAAGGGACGATAGAAACCCGCAAGGCCAAGAAAACTACGCACTTGATGCGAGTTGGTTGGTTGCGGCCAAGTCTTAATAACATTGATCTTGGACTCATCTACATGAACACCCTTAGAAGAAACAACAAAACCCAAGAAAACGAGCTTATCAACACCAAAAAGGCATTTCTCCATATTAGCATAGAGGCGCTCTTTTATAAGAGTTTGCAAAACGGTGCGGACATGGGTGTCATGCTCTTTGATAGATTTCCTAAACGTAAGAATGTCATCAAAGTAAACCATAACAAATATACCAATGCAAGGGCGAAAGACATGATTCATGAGGCGCACAAAAGTGCCCGGTGCTTCCGAAAGACCCATAGGCATGACTAACCACTTATACAAACCAAACTTGGTTTTGAAGGCGGTTTTCCATTCATCACCCTCTTGTATGCGGATTTGATAGTAACCACTCTTAAGATCAATTTTGGAAAATATAGTGGCACCGCTAAGCTCATCAAGCATATCATCTAGGCTTGGAATGGGATACCTATAGCGAACGGTGATAGCATTGATAGGTCTACAATCGGAGCACATGCGAAAACTGCCATGATGTTTTGGCACAAGAATGACCGGAATGGCAGAAGGGCTCAAACTTTCATGCACATGTCCATGGTCTATGAGATGCTTTACTTGCTTTTGTATTTCTTTTGTTTCGTCGGGGTTGACATGGTATGGAGCTTTGTTTGGAAGAGGTGCTCCAGGGATGAGGTCGATTCGGTGCTCAATGCCTCGTAGAGGAGGTAGACCCGGAGGTAGCTCATCGGGCAAAACATCTTGAAATTCCTGCAAAAGAGAAGACAACACTAGAGGAAGAGTGTGAGAAGTGTTAGTTTGTGGTGTATTTTCCTTGCACACTAGGACATAGTGTAGGACACTAGATGGGTTCTCACACACTTCTCTCATCTCATGTTTGGTGGCAAATAGAACTAGGTTCTTGTTTTCGCTCATCGTGCAGGCACTCAATTTTGGCTTGTGGCGCTCACTCTGTTTTTGGTGGCTCGCTCTCTCACTATGATCTCCATGATGGGTGGCTTGCTTGTCGGCGATCACTTGACTTGGCAACATTGGACGGAGGACGTACTCCTTGCCCTTCATCGATGTAGTGGTTCGTTCAACCGTTGTGTACGACTCCTCTATAGAATTGCCATGGCCGTCCAAGGAGAAGATGACCTATGATCATTGGAATGACGTCGCACTCCAAGGTGTCTTCGTAGGCGCCGATCTTGATGGAGACTTGTACTCGGTGCTCGACTTGGATAGTGCCGGAGTCACTAAGCCATTGCACTTTGTATGGATGTGGATGCTTTGTCTTGGGCAATTGGAGCTTGGAGCAAAGTTGTTAACTTGCGAGATTATGACAACTCCCTCCATCCATGATGACGTTGACGGATCGTCCATTGACACCGGCCTTAGTGTGGAATATGTGGCATCGTTGGTCCTCTTCTTGGTGATGTTGGAGAGTCAAGACTTTGGAGACAACAAGTGCGGGACTTGAGTCTTCATCACAAAAGACTTGTTCTTCTTCATTGTTCACTTGGCGGTGCATGGCGACTTGCTCCAGGGCTTCCATTTCACCTTCGCTCATGGAGTCATAAGTGCCATCGTCGTTAAAGACCATGGTTCGCTTGTTGGTGCACTCGTAGGACTTGTGGCCTCGGCCTCCGCAAGTGAAACACTTGAAGGAACTAGTCTTGACAGTCTCATCGGTTGGGGTTGATGATGATGAAGCTCTCGGCTTGAAGTTGCTGTAGGAGGATGGCTTGTAGTTGACGAAGCTTTCTTGGAAGTCAACTTGTCGATGTTGGAAGTATAAGGTCTTGTAGTCGGTGTGGGAGTCGTTCAAGCTTGGTTATTGGAGAAGACATAGGACTTGGATGAGAACTTGGCATACTTGAAATCATCTTGCACTTGGCGTTCCGCTTTGGTAGCTTGGTGCACTAGCTCGATGAGATTTGAGTATGGTTGGAAGTCGGCGATCTTCTTGATAGGGTGATTGAATCCGTTCAAGAAACGTGCCATTGTTTGCTCATCATCTTCCGTGACATTGGCTCTTATCATTGCCATCTCCATCTCCCTGTAATATTCTTCAACGCTCTTTGTTCCTTTCTTGAGTTGTTGGAGTTTCTTGAAGAGGTCGCGATTGTTGTAGGTAGGTACGAAGCGAGCTCTCATGACATCCTTCATTTGCGCCCAAGTAGTGATGGGTGGTTCACCTCTTGCCTCTCGGCGCTCTATGATTTGTTCCCACCAAATGAGGACATAGTCTTGGAACTCAAGGGATGCCATCGCGATCTTCTTCTCTTCTTCATAATTGTGCAAACGGAAGATCTTGTCAACTTTCAATGCCCATGAAAGGTACTCCTCGGGGTCGTTGCTTCCGTTGAACTTGGGCATGGTGAACTTGAGCTTTCCGTAGTGTTGCTCCTCATTATGTTGGGGTCGGGGATGATGACGCCCATGTTGTAGATGATTGTTCAACTCGTGGTGTTCTTGACGCAGAAGGTTGTCAACCTCATGTTGCTCTTGTCGTGGAAGGATTTCCATTGTCGTCATGCTCTCTTTGAACTTGATGGTGTTGGCGAGCTTGCGGGGAAACTTCGCGAGCTCGAGGAGGAACTTGACGATGCACACGAGCTTGAAATCGTTGTTCTTGGATTTCTTCGCGATGTGCTTCCTCTTGTTCACGGACTTGACGTCCTCGGTCGGCAACGGCTCGATTCGAATCGCGTAAAGCTTGTTGCGCCGCAAGTGCTTGAGCGTAACCGAGTTGTTGTTCTTGACGTTGTGCCTCGGCATCTTGTGCATGTTGTTGTAGACGTGCTCACTCATCCTCTTCATGTTGGTGTTGTCGTTGCCATTCTCGTGCTAGCGCAAAGGCTTCTTGATGTAGGGTACAACCCTACGGCCCGATCTTTCACGAAAGGAGCGGATCCCGCGAAGAACACGATGAACACGAAGAGGGGAACGAGGAAAAACGGGGGAAAACACAAGGGGGAACACAAGAGGAACACTCAAACTAACAAGAACAAGTCACACATGTGCTAGATCCTTGGGTACATAGAACGATACATGAATCCACGGACAACTAAGGACGATACAAAAGAGTAGCCGGTTCTTCTCCGTGAGGAGGTCTTGAATCCACAAGGGGATCTTCCCGTAAAGGGGTCTTGAATCCAAGGTGGATCTTCTCCGTAGAGGGGGCGCGGTCTCTCTCGTGGAGTAGATCCAATATGGATGAGCAATGCTCTATCTCTCAATGAGCTAAACCAATGCTAACCCTAGAAAGTTGTACGGGATAGAGTATATATAGTCTAGGTGACAAAAGGTTACACGGGCCTCGGCCCAAGTGGCTGCGCGCAGGCAGCGCCAGAAGTTCCGGGCTAGGCCGGAAGATCCGGGCGCCGGAGGTTCCGGGCGCCGGAGGTTTCGGGGAGGGTCCGGCCTAACCAGAGAGTTGGCGCGGTGGAGATGTGCTGGCATCCGGGGGCCGGAAGGTCCGGGCAGGACGGAGGTTCCGAGCGCCGGAAGGTCTGGTACGGGGTCCGGGCTAACCTGAGAGTTGGCACGCCTGGGCTGGTCGAAGTCATCGGCAGCCGGAAGCTCCGGGTCGGCCGGAAGGTCCGGGGGCCGGAAGTTTCGGGCTCTGGCCGGAAGTTCCGGGCTGTCCAGAGTGTTGACGACTGTCTCTTCTTCTACAGTCCTCAGCTCCGAGTCTTGAGCGTTGTACCTGATGACACATAGTATCTCGGACATAGGCAGTAGCCATGTCTCACTTGAAGTGGGGGAAAACTCAAGTAGGAGTGATGTCACCTCGGATTGAATAGCACGTGCCCTAGCCCTTGTCATTGGACCACGTGGAGCTTGGATAGTTGAGGTTGTGTCCATGTGGATGGTCGTGGGATGCTCCGCATCATCTCCCCTCCCTTGGGGAAGATCCGTCCTCGGATCGAGTTCTTCATCACCATGGAAGGGAGAGAGATCTTTGATGTTGAAGATGTCGCTCACGTTGTATTTGTCCCGTGGGAGGTCGATCTTGTAAGCGTTGTCATTGTAGCGTGCGAGCACCTTGAAGGGTCCATCGGCTCGAGGTCGAAGATTAGGCTTGCTTTCTTGAGGAAAGCGCTCCTTGCGAAGGTGTAGCCACACGAGATCACCAATGTTGAAGACCATAGGTTGCTTGTTGACGTTGAGCTTGGTCGCAAGGCATTGTACTTGGCGCTCGATGGTGTTTCTTGTATCTTCATGCACCTTCTTGATGTGGGTCGCTCGTGCACTTTCGTCCAAATCAATTCGCTCTTGGAGTGGTAGAGGTAGAATATCCAATGGTGACAAAGGGTTGAATCCGTAGACAACCTCGAAAGGGGACTTGCCGGTTGTTGAGTGTCTTGCTCGGTTGTAGGCGAACTCGGCGATGGGTAGACACTCCTCCCACTCCTTGATGTTCTTCTTGATGAGTACTCGAAGTAGAGCGCAGAGTGTGCGGTTTGTCACCTCCGTTTGGCCGTCGGTTTGAGGATGGTATGCCGTGGAGAAGAGTAGCTTGATTCTGACCTTGGCGCATAGGGTGTTCCAAAAGTAGCTAAGGAACTTGACGTCGCGGTCCGAGACGATAGTCTTTGGCACACCATGTAGACGCTATATTTCCCTACAAAAGAGATTAGCCACATGTGAAGCATCGTCTAGCTTGTTACAAGGAATAAAGTGTGCCATTTTTGAGAAACAGTCCACAACGACAAATATGGAATCTTTCCCATTGCGAGTCCTAGGCAAACCAAGTACAAAGTCCATGCTAATGTCTTCCCAAGGTTGGTATGGAATCGGTAAAGGCATATAGAGACCATGAGATTGAGCTTTGGACTTAGCTTTGCGACATGTAGAACACCGGTTGGTGAAGCGATTGACGTCCCGAAACATCTTTGGCCAAAAGTAGCTCTTCGAGAGCGTGGCGAACGCCTTGTCACATCTGAAGTGTCCCATTAAGCCTCCTCCATGAGATTCCTGCAAAATCAACAAACGAAGCGAGGACTCGGGAATGCAAAGTTTGTTAGCTCTCATAAGGTAGCCATCTTTGATGTAATAGCGTTCCCAAGATGTATTCGACAAACACTTGGCATAAGGAATGGCAAAAGTTGTATCATGCTCATATAGGTCTTTGATATGCTCGAAGACAATGACATCTAACTCAAGTTGCGTGACAAGCATGGAAATGCGGGAAAGAGCATCCGCTACTATGTTTTCTTTACCTTTGATGTACTTGATGACATAAGGAAAAGACTCAATAAATTCACTCCATTTAGCATGACGCTTGTTCAACTTAGTTTGTCCCTTAAGATACTTGAGAGTCTCATGATCGGTATGAATGATAAACTCATGGGGACGAAGGTAGTGTTCCATTCATGCAAAACGCTGACTAAAGCATATAGCTCTTTGTCATAGATGGGGTAGTTGAGTTGCGCTCCGGAAAGTTTCTCACTAAAGTAAGCTATGGTGCGCTTCTCTTGCGTTAACACACCTCCTATGCCATTACCACTAGCATCGCAATGAATTTCAAAAGGTTTGTCGAAGTTGGGTAAAGCAAGCATGGGAGCATGAGTAAGCAAATCTTAAGCTCATTGAATGCGGTATCTTGGGATGGTCCCCAAACAAAAGGCGCATTCTTCTTGCTCAAAGCATGCAAAGGCGAAGCAATGGTGCTAAAATCCTTTACAAAGCGACGATAGAAACCCACAAGGCCAAGGAAACTACGCACTTGATGCAAGTTGGTTGGTTGCGGCCAAGTCTTAATAGCATTGATGTTGGACTCATCTACATGAACACCCTTAGAAGAGACAACAAATCCAAAGAAAACGAGCTGATCAACACCAAAAAGGCATTTCTCCATATTAGCATAGAGACGCTCTTTCCTAAGAGTGTGGAAAACGGTGCGGACATGGGTGACATGCTCTTGGATAGATTTGCTAAACACAAGAATATCATCAAACTAGACCACAACAAATATACCAATGTAAGGGCGAAAGACATGATTCATCAGGCACATAAAAGTGCCCGGTGCTTCCGAAAGACCCATAGGCATGACTAACCACTCATACAAACCAAACTTGGTTTTGAAGGCGGTTTTCCATTCATCACCCTCTTGTATGCGGATTTGATAGTAACCACTCTTAAGATCAATTTTGGAAAATATAGTGGCACCGCTAAGCTCATCAAGCATATCATCTAGGCGTGGAATGGGATACCTATAACGAATGGTGATAGCATTGATAGGTCTACAATCGGAGCACATGCGACAACTACCGTTACGTTTTGGACAAGAATGACCAGAACGGCACAAGGGCTCAAACTTTCACGCACATGTCCATGGTCTATGAGATGTTTTACTTGCCTTTGAATTTCTTTGGTTTCTTCGGGGTTGACGCGGTAGGGAGCTTTGTTTGGAAGTGGTGCTCCGGGGATGAGGTCCATTCGGTGCTCAATGCCTCGTAGAGGAGGTAGTCCCGGAGGTAGCTCATCGGGAAAAACATCTTGAAATTCCTGCAAAAGAGAAGACAACACTAGAGGAAGAGTGTGAGAAGTGTTAGTTTGTGGTGCATTGTCCTTGCACACGATGACGTAGTGTACGACACTAGATGGGTTCTCACACACTTCTCTCATCTCACATTTGGTGGCAAATAGAACTAAGTTCTTGTTTCCGCTCATCGTGGAGGCACTCAATTTGGGCTTGTGGCGCTCACTCTCTTTTTGGTGGCTCACTCTCTCACCATTCTCTCCACGATGGGTGCTATGCTTGTACGCGATCACTTTACATGGCGACATTGGATGGAGGACGTACTCCTTGCCCTTCGTCTTGAAGATGTATGGTTCGTTCGACAGTTGTGGACGACTCCTCTATCGAATTCCCATGGTCGTCCAAGGAGAAGATGACAAACGGTCATTGGAACGACGTCGCACTCCAAGGTGTCTTCGTAGGCGCCGATCTTGAAGGAGACTTGTACTCGGTGCTCGACTTGGATGGTGCCGGAGTCACCAAGCCATTGCACTTTGTATGGATGTGGATGCTTCGTCTTGGGCAATTGGAGCTTGGAGAAAAGTTCTTCACTTGCGAGATTGTGACAACTCCCTCCATTGATGATCACCTTGACGGATCGTCCATTGATGTCGGCCTTGGTGTGGAATATGTGGCATCGTTGGTCTTCTTCTTGGTGATGTTGGCGAGTCAAGACTTTTGAGACAACAAGTGCGGGACTTGAGTCTTCATCACAAAAGACTTGTTCTTCTTCATTGTTCACTTGGCGGTGCATGGCGACTTGCTCAAGTGCTTCGATTTCACATTCACTCATGGAGTCATAAGTGCCATCGTCGTTGAAGACCATGGTCCGCTTGTTGGTGCACTCGTAGGACTTGTGGGCTCGGCCTCCGCAAGTGAAACACTTGAAGGAACTCGTCTTGACGGTCTCATCGGTTGGGGATGATGATGATGAAGCTCTCGGCTTAAAGTTGCCCGTAGTAGGGTTGCTTGTAGTTGGTGAAGCTTTCTTGGAAGTCGACTTGTCGATGCTGGAAGTAGAAGGTCTTGTACTCGGTGTTGGAGTCGTTGAAGCTTGGTTATTGTAGAAGTCGTAGGACTTGGACTTCCAAGAAAGTAGAAGGTCTTGTACTCGGTGTTGGAGTCGTTGAAGCTTGCTATTGGAGAAGTCGTAGGACTTGGATGAGAACTTGGCGTACTTGAAATCATCTTGCACTTGGCGTTCCGCTTTGGTAGCTTGGTGCACTAGCTCGATGAGATTTGAGTATGGTTGGAAGTTGGCGATCTTCTTGATAGGATGATTGAGTCCATTCAAGAAACGTGCCATTGTTTGCTCATCATCTTCCATGACCTTAGCTCGTATCATGGCAATCTCCATCTCCTTGTAGTACTCTTCAATGCTCTTGGTTCCTTGCTTGAGTTGTTGGAGTTTCTTGAAGTTCCGGGCGCCGGAGGTTCTGGGGAGGGTCCGGCCTAACCAGAGAGTTGGCGCGGTGGAGATGTGCTGGCATCCGGGGGCCCGACGGTCCGGGCAAGCCGGAGGTTCTGGGCGCCGGAAGGTCCGGGATGGGGTCCGGGCTAACCCGAGAGTTGGCACGCCTGGGCTGGTCGAAGTCATCGGCGGCCGGAAGTTCCGGGCTCTGGCCGAAAGTTCCGGGCTGTCCAGAGTGTTGACGCCTGTCTCTTCTTCTACAGTCCTCAGCTCCAAGTCTTGAGCGTTGTACCTGATGACACATAGTATCTCGGACTTAGGCAGTAGCCATGTCTCACTTGAAGAGGGGGAAAACTCAAGTAGTAGTGATGTCACCTCGAATTGAATAGCACGTGCCCTAGCCCTTGTCATTGGTCCACTTGGAGCTTGGATTGTTGATGTGGCATCCATGTGGATGGTCGTGGGATGCTCCGCATCACTTCTGATTTTGACATCGTCGGTGCTCTTGAGAGTCGGTGTCTCGTAGGGGATTGAGGCTTGCTTGATGGTCGGTGCGCGCGGCTCGACGAAGAGTGTTCGATGTCGGTGTACTTGAGCCGGAGAGGGTGAAATCGGAATGGCGGCTTGAACGGCTCCCTCTTGAAGTGGAAGACGAGCGGTTGAGCAACAAAGCACGAATTTCGTCCATCCTTGGGTCATTCTCTTGCTTGTGATCGTCGAGCTTATGGTTGAAGTAGTCCCTTGTACGTTGCTCGGAAAGTCGCAAGTCGGCGGCAAGGTTGTCGATGCGTTCACTCATAGCTTGTTGCTCTTGATGCAAAGCATGTTGTGCACCAAAGAGGTGACTCTTGGTGACGAAGGAGTTCATGTCGTCGTCTTGCTCCATGAAGAGTGGGTTGGTAGAGGTACTTGGCCTATCCATCATTCCAAGACAAATGTGAGTGGTAGAAAGAGAAGAACGAGTACCAAATGTACCTTGACCGAAGTTGAAAGTGGATCAAGGATCAGTCCAATGTAGGACAAGGAAATAGCACAATTGGTACGAGTTCTTGTCGGTTTCTCACACCTATACAAGTAAAAGCTTTTGGTGGAGCTTGGTTAGGATGGTGGCACAAAATTTGATGCAATTGTAAGTGAGCTTCAATAATGTTGGAAAAGATTCGCAAGATGCAATGTAACAAGTAGACCAAGCATATAAGGTACACGGAAACACACACGCAAAAAGATAAGTGGGGTTGTGCAACCAAGGGTGAGCCAAAATGTGGAATCCACAAAAATGCATTTGTTGCACAACACTAGAGAGACGCTAGCACGATTGCACAATAGGCGGATACAAGAACTTGCGCAAAACCTACTTAGCAAAAATGCAACGACTTCTATCCCAAATATGATCCAAGATGATCGAGTATGACAATCTTAATGTTGAAAGATGCTATGGTTCTTGCTTAAAAGCTCTTTGCTTAAAAGCTTGTTTGGCTCTTTGATGTTTGAGCTCTTTTGTCATGCAATGCTTGACAAACCAATATAGCAAATGAGTATGCGATTACAACTTTGTGACACAAGAGATGATACCAATATAGGCAACAAAGATGTATGTATGCTATGGAAAGTATGATCACTAATGTGCACAAGTCTCGTTGCCGGCAATACTCAATGGCTAGTCTCGATGGGTAAGCAACGCAAAGGAGTAAGGATATGATGGCTATCAATGTAATGGCAAGAATGATATGTCCAATACCAAGATGAGCTTACCGGTCTTGCTTCCGGTATGGTGTCAAAATGGTGGCATGAATACTAAGTCATAGCCATGGTGGTCATTGTTGATGACGCGTTCGTGGTGAAGATGAGTGGCGGTGATGTCATTGTCGAACCGTACCTAGATAGCCGAAACACAAAAGGATACGGTACCGCAACTCAAATTCTCAAACCTCGAAGTAGCAATTGTGTTGGAGAGTGAAACGTTCCAAAGATGGTTGGGTTATGCGGAAGTGGTGGAGGTATGCGGAAGTATATATGGTATATGTGATGAGGACATCAATACCATTGTTACACCCACAGCCCCTGCTGCTATACATACTGGACCGATTACTAGAGCTCGCGCACGCCAATTGAATTATCATGTACTTTCGTTTCTTGGTAACGATTATAATGTTCATCAGAATATGATGCTGCCTAAATTGGATACATTTGTTTTGCTTACAAATGAAGGGACTAGCTTGGACAAGAAAGATGAACCTTGGAGCAAGTTCAAGCATGGAGATGATGGCATGCGCAAGGGGAACAAGAAGGGAGTTACAAGTGATGATTTCAGGACTCTGAAGACACCATAATGAGTGCATGAAGCATGGGACAAAATATACAAGATGCCACTTCATAAATTTCGTCCAGAGGCTATTTTAGGTGCTGCGTCACCTTATTATTGGGCCAGGCCCATGTATTTTTGAAGTACTTAAGTATAGGCTGTTTTTAGAGTCCGTATGTGTGGGGAAACAAGAGTTTGGGTTGGTTTCGGACCCCTCCACCAAGGGCCACGAAATTCCCCCTCTCTCCTCCATATATACAGCCGTTAGGGCATCGTTTAGGCTTTGGGGGTTTTGTTGAGATTAAAAGTTCGCCATAGCTGCAACTTCGCGTACTTCGTTTGTGTTCAACGACTAGACCAAGGTGTCACAGAACCCCACCTTGATCAATAAAGCTTTCATCTTATATTCGCAATATCCAAATTGCAATCTCAGTTTCTTGCTTGTTCTTCGTTTGCTTGTAGGAAACAGACCCTCGTGGTCAGGTTGATCGTGCTCCGGCGTGGTCAATAACCCTCGGAAGTTGGTTTAGCGATTCCTAAGGCGCGACGTCTCGGACATTCGTAGTCGGATCGTCAAGGTCGACTCCCACAGAAAACGATAGCCACCATCTCATCGAAACATCGGGACACCTCATGCGGAGCATCCTACGGACATCACCATGTCAAGAGTCCATTTGGCAAGTGACATGTTTGACATCCACTTCACATACACAAAGGTGAATCATCTCCTTTATGCGTGTTCACTTGACCCCTTCGAGGATGGTATACTACTTGACACTCCACTCGTGTGCATGCATATGTATTGTCGAAACGCTATGGACGACGAGGAGGAGTGCGAGCGCAAGTGTACAACTACACCATCCGCGACGGAAGCTTGGAAACGAAGATGCAAGAAGAAGAGCTGCCAAAGAAGCTCCAGCGAGCGGACATCCGGACGACACCGGACGACCGGCCCCTCTCAGCGAGCAAACGTGCGGCCCCCACCGGAAGACCGGCACATCTACACCCGAGCCAAATCAGCGGAAGAGCGGTGACACCGGACGACCGGCGACCGGACGACCGCCAGCTACCGGACGTCCTGTGCCACCTCAACGGAGCCAAAGTGAGCGGAAGTCCGGTGACTACCGGACGTCCGGAAGCCCACGAGGCACCGGACGACCGGTCCCCAGCGGACGTCCGGTACCTGTCTGCGTATAGAGATCGGGCCCGAGGCCCATGTATCCCTCTCCCACTTACCCCTTCGTGGACCTAGAATATATATACTCCTCCACCTCCTCCTAGTTAGGGTTAGCGTTGTGATAGCTCATTTGAGAGATAGAGCTACGCTCATCCATTACGGATCTACTCCATGAGAGAGACCGCGGCCCCTCTACGGAGAAGATCCCCTTGGATTCAAGACCCCCTCTTGGGTGGTCCCATCAAGACCTCCTCACGGAGAAGAACCGGTTATCGTGTATAGTCCGTTGTTGACTTTGGATCTTGTATCTCTCCTTGTGTTTCGAGGATCTAGCACATGTGTGATCTATTTCTTCTGGGTTGAGTGTTTCTCTTGTGTTTCCCCTCGTTTTCCCCCTCGTGTTCTTCGTGTTCCTCGTAGGGATCCGCTCCTTTCGTGAAAGATCGGCCATCTAGGGTTCCACCCTACATCATCTTGGCATCAAAGCTTAGGTTTATCACGAATTTGGAGCCTTCCCCGTTGTGTTTTCTAGCCTAATTTTGTTGTGTTCTTCCCCAATTTCGAAAATCCCCACCAAAAATAGCCCCATTTTTTTGTGATTTGTTGGTTTGATGATGTTTTGTTGATTTTGATCCATGGATTTGCTTGGTATCGAGTGGATTTAGCATTTCCCCAATTTTCCCCACTTTCCTTCCACGAAATCTCATCAATTTTGACCCCAAAATCCCCAAATTCTGCCCAAAATCTCATCCCGGATCTGAAATCTCGCATTGACCCCGACCACCGGACGACCGTCACTTTACCGGACGTCTGGAGCCCCTGGAACGACCGGACGCCCGTCATCCACCGGACGACCGGAACCCCTAACCCGGATGGAAATTAGTGGATTTCCGAGCTCACCGGACGTCCGGCCACTGGACATCCGTCCATTAGCGGACGTCCGCTACCTGTAAAAACTGACTTCGGCTGATTTTTGTTTCGGCCATAACTAATTCATCCGAACTCCGTTTTGACGTTCTATAGCTCGTTTTGAAGCTCTTGACATCCTCCTTCCCACAAAAATACCACCAACATCTTTTGACTCCATCAAATTTTGACAATTTTGGCATATTTGCCTAGGGCTTCAACCACATCATCCGCTACACCATCTCCGACTTCCGCAACCTAACCAATTTTGTTCCCCATCGCATTAGTGGTTGCTAGAGGAGTGATTTGAGTCTCCTAAGGTGTCTAGGCTACTTAGGGACGGTTGCTTCTTCTTCAACCACCACCACCACTTTCGCATAGGCTTAACCACTATACACTTCTGCCACCCCAACTTAACCCAATTTTGTTTGTGTTGTGAGTTGTGTCTCCTAAGGTGTTTCGGCTACTTAGGGACCGTGCTTTCAACTCCGACACCATGTATAGTCCACCACCACAACCTCCACTTCTGCATTGCCTGGTGCAACACCACAGCATTTTGCTACCACCATTTAACATTTGAGATTTTGAGTTCGTGGTTTTTCCATTTCCTAAGGTGTTTCGGCTACTTAGGGATGAGTCTCCATCATCTTGGTATCTCCATCAAGATCACCGCCACTCATCATCACCGCAGACAGTAACCTCCATATCATCTTGGTATCGTGGTACCCCTCCATTATACATTCCCCTTGCAATTGCATTGTTAACCCCTAGCCCATTTTGCGTCACTTGCCTATCGATACTAGCCATTTGAGTATTGCCGGCAACATTACTTGTGCACATTAGTGATCATCGACCTACACCTCCCATTGCATACATACCATACCATAGGTATCATCTTGTTATCATATCATCTCGTGTGCCTCAAGTTTGTTCCCGCATATATACAATTTCTACCTTGGTTTGTGCATTTCGCAAAGTGGCCATACAACAAAAAAAGAGAATAAAGCTTTTAAGCAAAGAAAAAGAGTGAACAAAGAGCTTGTAAGCAATAGCCATAGCATCCACCACATTGCATAAGATTGTCATATCCAATCATCTTGGATCAAACATCGGGAACCATACATACATAGCATACTTGGGATAGAAAGTTTATCCATTTTGCATATCATAGGTTGTGCACAAGTGTCATATCCTCCTATAGAGCAATCGTGCTAGCGTCTCTCTTGAGTTGTGTAACACGAGCGTTTTCCATGGATTCCACATTTTGTGCTCATCCTTGGTTGCACGACCCCATTTATCTATCCGTGTGTGTGTTTCCGTGTGCCACATATTGCTATTGGTCTACTTGTTACACTTGCAAATTTGTGAATCTCTTTCAACATTATTGACTCTTGCTAACATTTTGCATTAAATTTTTGTGCCACTATCCTCACCGAGCTCCACCATAATCCTTATTTGTGTAGGTGTGAGAAACCAACAAGAATTGGTACCAATTGTGCTATTTCCTTGTTCCACATTGGAGTGATCATTGATCCACTTTCAACTTCGGTCAAGGTACATTTGGTATTCGTTCTTCTCTTTCTTCACTCATATTGGCTCGAATCTTGTGATGGATAGGCAAGGAATTTCATCTCCGGTCTTCCACAACAACGATGGCGTGTACAACTACATCAACAACAAGCTTTCCACACAAAAGGAGGAGCAAGATGCAAGGATGGAGGAGATTCGGACATTGTTGATCAACCGTTCTTCCCCTTCATCATCCTCAAGGCGGCGACGTTCAAGTCACAAGTCTTCGGAGCGCAAAAATGATGCAAGCTCAAGTCGTCCACGTCCACATCTCCATGGCGACCACCATCATGTTCGTGATCCACCTCGTCACGAAGGGCAATTCACCTCCAATCAACATGTGCAAGACGACGACAAACGACATCTACATCGAGCTCAAGCACGACAACGACAACATCATCATGATGATGCTCCACAAGCGCCTACCTACAAGTCGCAACAAGCCCTACTTCACGCCAAGTCCAAACTTCATGACCACAAGAGAAGACCGCGAGACAAGCAACACCAAGACGGAGCTACGGCTACACCAACCACTTTGGCATCTTCGCCAAGCGACTTCAAGGCATCTTCGCCTTCGGATATATGGCATCTTTGCCAACAAGCACCTCAAGACTACGCTCAAGAGAAGCTCCCCAAGCTCAAGTCCACGACTTCCACGAGCTACTACGACCTCGACATCAACCACGCGATTCCTTTCTATGGGACTCAAGAACCCGAGGAGTATCTCGAGTGGGAGCGTTTGATGGACGACTACCTCAAGACACATCAAGTCCCCCCCGAGGATCAAGTGAAGTGCGCCACAAGGAACTTCCACGACTACACGTCCACATGGTGGCTTCACACACCTTCGGAGAGCTACGACATGAGTTGGCCCAAGACGAAGAGAGCTTTGCGGCGAGAGTTTTTGCCTCCAACCTACACGGAACAACTTCAACGCCAATTGGAGAACACCATCCAAGGATCCAAGTCCATCGACGAGTACTTCAAGGAGATGAAGATTGCCTTGCGACGAGCCGGCGTGGACGACCCCATTTCGATGAAGTTCCACTTCATGATGGGATTGCACAACGACATCTCCAAGACGATCTTCCTCGAGAACTACAAGTCCCTCGACGACAACTACATTGGTGCTCTCAAGGCGGAACAAGAACTCATGAAGGCCAAAGTTTCTCTACCCCAAGCTCACTTCGCGACGACCAAGCTCCATGAGAACGAGCATGAGGATCCAAGACGGTACTCCCAAGTTCGACGCCATCCCTCTTTGTGGCATTGACGATGCCGAGTCCTCCATGACTCTTTTTCAAGATGGTGCGGCAACTAGTACGACTACGGAGACCCTCAAGGACCAAGCTTTGGAGGCGAGCGACACGGTGGCGAGCAAGGATGATGCTTCCATCTTAGGAGGCGAGAGTGATGATGTGCCATCTTCGGCCTTCATCCACGGCGACAACAACGAGATGGTTGAGCATCGGATTTTCCCTTCGACCACGGCGACGTATGAAGACTTGAGTGACTTGTGCCACCATATTGAGAGTAAGAGTGACTTCACCACTAGCCCCATAGATGTGTTACCCCAATTCCCATGTGAGGAGAGCCACAACCCCCCCCCCCACTTGAGTGAGATGAGTGACTCCACCATATGTGAGTTTGAGTGCACCTATTTTGAGGGAGTGAGTGAACCACCACATAGAGAGAGTGAGATAGTTCATAGGTCATGTGAGGCCACTTTTAACACTAACGACTTGACCTCTACCTCTATTGTGTCTTCTCATTTGGTGCTAGGTCTCTTATATGATGACGCGCCGATTCTCGACGACTTCATCCTACCTTTGGACAAGACGATGGCCATGGTGGAATATGATGCACCCCCCACATGGTTGCATCAAGATGAAGATGACCACCATTTGGTCTTTCCCACCACACCTACACCACTTGAGTGGAATGAACAAGGTAACATAGGTGAAGGTGATTCTCTAGTCCCACTAGTGGACATTCATGGCATTGATTGCTTGCATGATGTTGATCCCCCTATTGACATGCTTCATGCTAGCATGATTTCCCCATGCGATGATTTACCCATTTATGATGAGTATGATAATTTCCATGTGGAGTCTATTAGTTGTGATGCCATGTTGCATAGGATTTCTTGTGCTAATTCTCTCGGTCACATCATGTTTGCCAATCCGCTTGACTTGTCATATGCTATGCATGAGATCAACCACATGTCATATTTGCAATCTCTTCATAGTGACTATGCATATGCTATAAAAATGAACCCAATTTGCACATATGGCATAGATGGCAAGCCCATGGTTATCAGCATTTGTTTTTCTTGTGATGATATTGATATGCTTCCTTTGCATCATTTATCTCATATGCCATGCCATGACCACCTAGCTTCGGATATGCACTGTTTTGGGTGTTGCCCATTTTCTCCATATGATGTTTCCAATATTGCTCATGAGGAGACCCCCATAGTTTCCTCATACATTTAGGAGATTTTGATCACTCCCATCCACTTCATGATCCTCATACTTATGTGCACAATATGCTTCCCATGAATAAACATGCTATTGATGTGCCATATACTTGTATGCTCAATTTGCATCCCCATCATGTTATACACAATAACTACTCTTTCATGATGGATGACATGTTCTTATACTGATGAGGACATCAATACCATTGTTACATCCACATCCCCTACTGTTACATATACTGGACCAATTACTAGAGCTCGCACACGCCAATTAAATTACCAGGTACTTTCGTTTCTTGGTAATGATTCTAATGTTCATGAGAATATGATGCTGCCTAAATTGGATACATTTGTTTTGCTTACAAATGAAGGGCCTAGCTTGGAGAAGGATGAACATTGGAGCAAGAACACGCATGGAGTTGATGGCATGCGCAAGGGGATCAAGAACGGAGTTACAAGTGATGATTTTAGGACTTTGAAGCCACCATAAGGAGTGCATGAAGCCTTGGACGAAATATACAAGATGCCACTTCATAATATTCGTCCATAGGCTATTCTAGGTGCTGCGTCACCTTATTATTGGGCCAGGCCCATGTAATTTCGAAATACTTAAGTATAGGCTATTTTTAGAGTCCGTATGTGTGGGGAAACAAGAGTTAGGGTTGGTTTCGGACCCCACCCACAAGGGCCATGAAATTCCCCCCTCTTCCTCCATATATACAGCCCTTAGGGTGTCATTTAGACTTTGGGTTTTGTTTAGATTAAAAGTTCGCCATAGCTGCAACTTCTTGTACTTCGTTTGTGTCCAACGACTAGACCAAGACGTCACAGAACCCCACCTTGATCAATAAAGCTTTCATCCTATATTCGCAATATCCAGATTGCAATCTCAGTTTCTTGCTTGTTCTTCGTTTGCTTGCAGGAAACATACCCTCGTGGTCAGGTTGATTGTGCTCAAGCGTGGTCAATAACCCCTCGGAAGTTGGTTTAGCCATTGCTAAGGCGCGACGTCTCGCACGTTCGTAGTCGGATCGTCAAGGTCAACTCCCACAGAAATGATAGCCACCATCTCATCAAAACATCGCGACACCTTTGCCTCTATCATATACCATGCATCAAATTTCTTTGACCGATTCTTATCTTGTACTAACTCTCACGTGCACATACACATCATGATGGATTATGTGTACATTTACCACACACACAATTTCTTCCATTTGTGTCTCTTTTGTGTAGGTACCCATGAATTCTTGTCAACCTCGCAATCCCACGAGTTGACAAAACGAGCTCTAGAGAGCAATGATGGCTTGGGATCCCATGGAGTGTCTTTCCCACCGCTCTCTTCGGGCAAATACTTCGCACATTTCTTCTACATGGCCCTCACTTGGCTATGGGTTGTTGTCCATTATATATCCTTTGCCCATCTTGCCATGTTCACTTTGCATGATATGCTCATTCACATGATTTTGCCATGCATTTGTGACCCATGCTTTGCATTACATATGATGATTGATTCTCATACTTGTATGTGTATTTGCAAGCTTGGTGGCGATATCACTTGTTATTGCCATGTTTGCTTTGTGCCCCATGCCTATGATTATACTATGATCTTGCTTTGTGTTCGTTCTTGCGATATGTCATGTGCATTGCCTATGCCTATTATTTACTCACATGACATCATTGCCATGATTTCCTCTAGTGTGTTGCATCTTCGCTCCACTAGTTTGCACGACATGATTGTTATTTCTTCTTGCCATATCTCTCCATATGTTGCCTCTCTCATGCTAGATGATTTGCCATGTATTGAGTGCAATTATGCATTTAGTCTTGATAATGAGTTTGCCCCCATAGCATTCTCACATATATTTGGAGATTTTGACATATTCCTTATGAAGCATGCTTGTCTTACCTCTTTGCACCATATACCTAGTGCCATGAATATTGCCATTTTTGCATCATATTCTTCACGCACTTGTGCTTCTAATGGTTATGTGCAAGAGAAGAGAACCATCATGATGGATGATGTGTTTATCTACCATGCACATACATTCTTTCTTTTGTTGTGTGCATGTGTAGGATACTTGGACTTCGTGTCAACTTCCACGTCATGTGAGTTGACAATCCGAGCTCTTGAGAGCGAACCACCTTCTACCACGACGATTCTACATCGCACTTGCTTGTACTTCGGCATTTTGAAGGACGCACAAGAACATGCTTTCAAGGTGATATCCTTCTCTTTTGAGAACCCCCAAACCATGAGCATGCATATTGTGGATCATACTACTTGTGTTGCTTGCACCATGCGACTTATTTGTCATCTTGGACCCCTTTCATGCGCACATGTTAGAGATCTTGCTTCCACTTGTCATTTTCACAATTCCATGCATCATGATATATCTGCCTTGTGTGTTGCATCCAATTCTTGGATTACTTGCTCCTATCACATGTTTGGTTGCAACAATGTCATCACTTCACATATGCCATGTCCCATTGACTGCTACATGCTTGCCTTGATTGCCTCACACATGATGAACAATTGCTCTTTCCATTGTGTTGAGTGCCACACGATGCACATTATGCTTGGATTGTCTTGCACTTGACCCATGTGTTTAGACACTTCATTTTATTTGGTGTTGTGAATGATTCGTATGCCTACCATAGACCTTTCATTGAGCAATTTGCCCATGCTTGCTATGATCTTGAGGTAGATGCTTATTCTCTTGTTACACATATTTGCATCACTACCTCACATTTACATGCTTGTCCCCATGATATCCTTGATTATGCTCAATTTATGTGCTTACATGCCATGTCACAATCCTTTGTCACACCATATGCTATGCTTGATGACAACACTTGTTGGGTGAATCACCTCTTGAATGCTTGGTTTTGCACTAACGCTAACCGCATTTGTTTTTCCAAGTGTTTGTTCTCCTTGCTCCTTTTGAAGGAATCACAAGATGGTGCGACATTGGAGAGTGCCCATTTTGGTCTTCAAGATGACGAGAACTTGGTGATCGACCACTCCTACACGACGACGACATCTCTTTCCCATGGTGATTTGGATTTCGATCCGTGGTCGGATCTTTCCCAAGGGAGGGGAGATGATGCGGAGCATCCTACCGACATCACCATGTCAAGAGTCCATTTGGCAAGTGACACGTTCGACATCCACTTCACATAGACAAAGGTGAATCATCTCCTTTACACGTGTTCACTTGACCCCTTCGAGGATGGTATACTACTTGACACTCCACTCAAGTGCATGCATAGGTATTGTCGGAATGCTATGGACGACAAGGAGGAGTGCGAGCGCAAGTGTACAACTACACCATCCGCAACGGAAGCTTGGAAACGAAGACGCAAGAAGAAGAGCTGCCAATGAAGCTCCAGCGAGCGGACGTCCGGACGACCGGCCCCTCTCAGCGAGCGGACGTCCGGCCCCCACCGGACGACCGGCACATCTACACCCGAGCCAAATCAGTGGAAGACCGGCGACACCGGACGACCGGAGACCGGACGACCGCCAGCTACCGGACGTCCGGTGCCACCTCAACCGAGCCAAAGTGAGCGGAAGTCCGCGACTACCGGACGCCTGGAAGCCCACGAGCCACCGGACAACCGGTCCCCAGCGGACGTCCGGTACCGGTCTGCGTACAGAGATCGGGCCCGAGGCCCATGTATGCCTCTCCCACCTAACACTTCGTGGACCTAGACTATATATACTCCTCCACCTCCTCATAGTTAGGGTTAGCGTTGTGATAGCTCATTTGAGAGATAGAGCTACGCTCATCCATTACGGATCTACTCCACGAGAGAGACCGCGGCCCCTCTACGGAGAAGATCCCCTTGGATTCAAGACCCCCTCTTGGGTGGCGCCATCAAGACCTCCTCACGGAGAAGAACCGGTTACCGTGTATCGTCCGTTGTTGACTTTGGATCTTGTATCTCTCCTTGTGTTTCGAGGATCTAGCACATGTGTGATCTATTTCTTGTTGGTTGAGTGTTTCTCTTGTGTTTCCCCTTGTTTTCCCCCTCGTGTTCTTCGTGTTCCTCGTAGGGATCCGCTCCTTTCGTGAAAGATCGGCCATCTAGGGTTCCACCCTACATCAACACCTTTGCCTCTATCAAGTGGTATCAGATTTTTAGGTTGCTCGGTGAGATTTTACAGTTTTTCGTAGTTTAGATCGAGTCTATTCTTCGTACCTATAGTCCACGAAAAACCCAAAAAAAATTAGGGTTAGTTCATCTTATCCGAACCAATCTGAGCCTTTGTATAATCTTTTCTGTATTTGCTTTGTTGAATTTGTGGTTGCATCGTCGTGTCAAGTTGCTGGTCTTAGCGTCTAGTCCTTTAGAGTTTCGAGTTCTGTTCACAGGTTGTCACGTCACCGCTGCCATATATCACCACTGCATCTTCATCATCACTGCTGCCATATACCACCACCACACCAACTTCATCGTCGTTGCCATATTCACCACCAATCCGAGTCCATATATGCCGCCATCATGCCAATCCGAGTTCACCTGCAACATATATCCGCCACCAGTCCAATTTCCACCAGATTCATCGCCACCACCAGTCCGAGATTCCACCAGATTCATCCTCGCAACCAGTCCTAGTCCGAGTCCAGTAATTGTTGCATTGTTTTCGAGTTCCAGATCACGCCATACTCCGAGTCGTGCCAGAGTAGGACTACCAAGATTCCGTGCTACCCACAGAAGAAGAATAGTTCCAAACTCAAAAAAAAAATCTGGCTAGGCAGTTTTTAGACCATTTGTAGACTTTTTCGAAAAAAAAATTTGTTGCGGAGCAAAAAAAAGTGAAAAACAGGAAAAAATCCTGAGTGTGCTCCTCCATTGTTTACGTGCAGCGTCGTGATTTTGTTCGTGTTCTAGGCTCGCGTCTTTAGCACGGTTTAGCCTAGGACCAGCACAGTACTGTCGTTGAGTGTTTATTCAACTTTGCATCTCTGAATTGATTATTGCTGACCCTTTTTGCTACCATATTATAAGCCTTCCCAGCTCCACATACATCTACGTCGTGCGTTTGACTCTCCCTAGTAATCGCTCTATCCAAGCTTTGAGAGTTTTGACTACGACGGTTGCCGATCACCACCTGCTGCTGGGTAAGAACTGGTAAGAATTTGAGATTTGCTTGACGGATTTGTGACACCACCACCACCTCTTGTTAGTATTCTGTAGGATCATATTCTTGTGTGTTTCTATTGTTGCTAACCATGGCAGGATCACAAGCTGACGAGACTGACTGGGAGAACATGACGAATAAGGAGTTGCATGATATATTTCAGCAAATGATGAGTGGACAGGTGCAAGATGTGCTAAACAGATTTGAAGAGGCCATGGAGAAGATAGATGGCATGGAGAAAACGTTCGAAACAAAGCTCGATAACAAGTTTAATGAATTGCTCGCGCGTCTTCCACCACCACCACCGGCTGCACCTAACTCACCTCTACAACAACAACAACGACGACTACCTACACATCATGAAACAGCACTCCGCCGAGCGAGCCGTCTTCCTCTTGCACCTGGCCAAACTTTTGGTGGTGCTGTTGATACTTCTGTGGCTCCTGCTGCTGATGTGGAGGAGGATGATTTTGCCGGAGATTACGAGGATGAGGTTGATCAAAATCAGAACTACGTTCCACCACCAGCACAGCAACCACCAGGTCGTCCACATGCAAATAATGGCAATGGTAGGGCTCACCCTCAGGTACGAGATCATGACCATCTCCCTAAACTAAATTGAATACTCCACCATTTAAGGGTAGATATGTTCCTGATATATATCTTACTTGGGAGTTAGAAACTTAACAACGATTTACATGTTTACAATATCCCGAGGAGAGACGTGTTCCTGCTGCTGTTTGTGCATTCACTAGTTTTGCACGTGTTTGGTGGTCTGAGCATTGTAGATTATATCCTATTCCAGCTACTTGGGCTGCTTTGAAAACTGCTATACGTACTCGTTGGGTTCCACCATATTAACAACATGAATTACTTCAAAAATTGCAGCGTTTAAGACAAGGAAAAAATTCTGTAGAAGAATATTATCAGGAATTACAAACTGGCATGATTAGATGTGGTATTGTTGAGGAAAATGAAGCTATGCATGCACGTTTTATGGGTGGATTAAATAGAGAGATTCAGACCATCCTAGAGTATAAGGAGTATAATAATATCACTCATTTTTTCCTCTTGCTTGTAAAGCTGAACGTGAAGTGCAGGATCGACAGGCATTGGCGCGAACTAACTTTTCTACAGGTCGATCTTCATCATGGACACCACGTGCATCCTCTACTTCCACTCCACCAGCACCTCCATCAGGTGCCACCTCCAGCCATGATACAAGAAAGCAGGCACAACCACCACTATCTACCAAGATCACACCTGCTGGACCTGTGCAGAGCTCTTCTTCTTCCATGGCATCAACAGGGCACACAAGTGATATTATTTGTCGTCGTTGTAAGGGAAGAGGACATTTTGTGAGAGAATGCCAATCTCAGCGTGTGATGATTTCTACTGAGGGTGGTGGGTATGAGTCCGCTAGTGACTATGATGAGGAGACTTTGGCTCTTATTACACGTGAAGAACACGGTGGAGATGATTTTGATCATGAGACGCAATACATGGCTGCTGAAGATGCTGATAGGTATGAATGTTTAGTTGCTCAACGTGTTTTGAGTGTGCAGGTTACACAAGCTGAGCAAAATCAAAGGCATAATTTGTTCCATACAAAGGGAGTTGTGAAGGAACGTTCCGTTCGTGTCATCATAGATGGAGGGAGCTGCAATAACTTGGCTAGCATGGAGATGGTGGAGAAGCTATCTCTCACCACACGACCACATCCACATCCTTACTACATCCAATGGTTCAACAACAGCGGCAAGGTTAAGGTAACACGTACTGTTTGTGTGCATTTTAGTATCTCCACATATGCTGATTATGTTGATTGTGATGTGGTACCTATGCAAGCATGTTCCTTATTACTTGGTAGA
Organism: Triticum urartu; assembly: GCF_003073215.2. NCBI lineage: Eukaryota > Viridiplantae > Streptophyta > Magnoliopsida > Poales > Poaceae > Triticum > Triticum urartu. The sequence continues at coordinate 84,905,119 of NC_053022.1, read as the reverse complement.
CCATGGCAATTTGATAAAAATTATGTACACCATGGTAGAAACAATCAGTATACTCTTGTTCATAAGGATAAAAATATTACTTTGCTTCCTATGACTCCTGATTCCATTTTGAAAGATGATATTAATAGAGCTAATAAAGCAAAACAGGAGAAAAATAAGAGTGAAAATCAGATTGTGGCAAAAGAATTTGAGCAACAAATGCAGCCTAATAATAAACAATCTAGTGTTGCTTCTGAAATTAAATTGAAAAGTGCATGTTTACTTGCCACCAAATCTGATATTGATGATGTAGATTTTAGCAAATCTGTTTGCTATACTTTTGTGTGCAAAGAGGCATTATTTTCATTCGAGGACGTGCCTTTCTCTTTGCCTCCTGCTGTCACTAACATTTTGCAGGAGTTCGCTGACGTCTTTCCACAAGACGTGCCACCGGGATTACCACCTATTCGAGGGATTGAGCATCAAATTGACTTAATTCCCAGAGCATCATTAACCAACCGTGCACCATACCGTACCAATCCAGAGGAGACTAAGGAGATTATGCGTGAAGTACAAGAACTGCTCGACAAAGGTTATATACGCGAATCCCTTAGTCCTTGTGTTGTTCCTATCATTTTAGTGCCGAAAAAGGATGGTACGTCGCGTATGTGCGTTTATTATATAGGCATTAATAATATTACTATTCGTTATCGTCATCCTATTCCTAGGCTAGATGATATGCTTGATGAATTGAGTGGCTCTACAATATTCTCCAAAGTTGATTTGCGTAGTCGATACCATAAAATTCGTATGAAATTGGGAGAAGAATGGAAAACAACATTTAAAACTAAGTTTGGATTATATGAGTGGTTAGTCATGCCTTTTGGGTTAACTAATGCACCTAGTACTTTCATGAGGTTAATGAACAAAGTTTTACGTGCTTTCATTGGACGATTTGTGGTAGTTTACTTTGATGACATATTGATTTATAGCAAATCTTTGGAGGAACATTTGGAACATTTACGTGCTGTTTTAATTGCTCTACGTCATGCATGTTTGTTTGGTAACCTTGGAAAGTGCACCTTTTGCACCAACCGAGTATCTTTTCTTCACTATGTTGTTACTCCACAGGGAATTGAAGTAGATAAAGCCAAGATTGAAGCTATTGAGAGTTGGCCGCTGCCCAAAACGGTCACACAAGTGAGGAGTTTCCTTGGCCTCGCTGGTTTCTATAGGCGTTTTGTGCGAGATTTCAGCAGCATTGCTACACCTCTCAACGAGCTTACAAAGAAGGATGTGCCTTTTGTTTGGGGTACCGCACAGGAAGAAGCCTTCACGGTATTGAAAGATAAGTTGACACATGCTCCTTTACTCCAACTTCCTAATTTCAATAAGACTTTTGAGCTTGAATGTGATGCTAGTGGAATTGGATTAGGAGGTGTGTTATTACAAGATGTCAAACCTTTTGCATACTTTTCTGAAAAATTGAGTGGGCCTAGTCTGAACTATTCTACTTATGATAAAGAATTATATGCTCTTGTTCGGACCTTAGAAACATGGCAACATTATTTATGGCCCAAGGAATTTGTTATACATTCTGATCATGAATCTTTGAAACACATTAAAAGTCAAGCAAGACTAAACCGTAGACATGCTAAATGGGTTGAATTCATTGAGACTTTCCCTTATGTCATTAAACACAAGAAGGGTAAAGAAAATGTTATTGCTGATGCATTGTCTCATCGTTATACTATGCTTTCACAGCTTGACTTTAAAATATTTGGTTTAGAGACCATCAAAGATCAATATGTTCATGATGCTGAATTTAAAGATGTATTGCAGAATTGTAAGGAAGGGAGAACTTGGAACAAATTCGTTCTTAACGATGGATTTGTGTTTCGTGCTAATAATCTATGCATTCCAGCTAGCTCCGTTCGTCTTTTGTTGTTGCAAGAGGCGCATGGAGGAGGATTAATGGGACACTTTGGCGTCAAGAAGATGAAGGATATACTTGCTACACATTTCTTTTGGCCAAAGATGAGACGGGATGTTGAGCGTTTTGTTGCTCGCTGCACTACTTGTCAAAAAGCTAAGTCACGACCCAATCCTCATGGTTTATATATGCCTTTGCCTGTACCTAGTGTTCCTTGGGAGGATATATCTATGGACTTTGTTTTAGGTTTACCTCAAAGAAAGAAGGGGAGGGATAGCATATTTGTTGTCGTGGATAGGTTCTCGAAAATGGCACACTTTATACCATGTCATAAAAGCGATGATGCTGTTAATGTTGCTGATTTGTTCTTTCATGAAATTATTCGCTTGCATGGTGTGCCAAATACTATTGTTTCAGATCGTGATACTAAATTTCTTAGCCACTTTTGGAGATGTTTATGGGCTAAGTTGGGGACTAAGCTGATTTTAAGTACTACTTGTCACCCCCAAAATGATGGACAAACTGAAGTAGTCAATAAAACATTGTCTACTATGCTTAGGGCTCTTTTGAAGAATAACAAGAAAATGTGGGAAGAATCCTTGCCTCATATTGAATTTTCTTATAATCGTTCATTGCATTCTACTACTAAGATGTGCCCTTTTGAAATTGTGTATGGTTTCCTACCTCGTGCACCTATTGATTTGTTGCCTCTTCCATCTTCGGAGAAGGTTAATTTTGATGCTAAAGAACGTGCTGAATTGATTTTAAAAATGCATGAGTTAACTAAGGAAAACATTGAGCGTATGAATGCTAAATATAAACTTGCTGGAGATAAGGGTAGAAAACATGTTGTGTTTGCACCTGGAGATCTTGTTTGGTTACATTTGCGTAAGGATAGATTTCCTAATTTGCGCAAATCAAAGCTAATGCCACGTGATGATGGTCCTTTTAAGGTGTTAGAGAAAATAAATGATAACGCATATAAACTTGAGCTGCCTGCAGATTTTGGGGTTAGTCCCACTTTTAACATTGCAGATTTGAAGCCTTATTTGGGTGAGGACGATGAACTTTCGTCGAGGACAACTTCATTTCAAGAAGGGGAGGATGATGCGGACATCAATACCATTGTTACACCCACAGCCCCTACTGCTATACATACTGGACCGATTACTAGAGCTCACACACGCCTATTGAATTATCAGGTACTTTCGTTTCTTGGTAACGATTCTAGTGTTCATGAGAATATGATGCTGCCTAAACTGGATACATTTGTTTTGCTTACAAATGAAGGGCCTAGCTTGGACAAGAAAGATGAACCTTCGAGCAAGTTCAAGCATGGAGATGATGGCATGCGCAAGGGGAACAAGAACGGAGTTACAAGTGATGATTCCAGGACTCTGAAGCCACCATAATGAGTGCATGCAACATGGGACGAAATATACAAGATCCCACTTCATAAATTTCGTCCAGAGGCTATTTTAGGTGTTGCGTCACCTTATTATTGGGCCAGCCCATGTATTTTCGAAGTACTTAAGTATAGGCTGTTGTTAGAGTCCGTATGTGTGGGGAAACAAGAGTTAGGGTTGGTTTCGGACCCCTCCACTAAGGGCCACGAAATTCCCCATCTCTCCTCCATATATACAGCCCTTAGGGCATCGTTTAGGCTTAGGGGGTTTTGTTTAGATTAAGAGTTCGCCATAGCTGCAACTTCGCGTACTTTGTTTGTGTTCAACGACCAGACCAAGGCGTCACAGAACCCCACCTTGATCAATAAATTTTTCATCTTATATTCGCAATATCCAGATTACAATCTCAGTTTCTTGCTTGTTCTTCGTTTGCTTGCAGGAAACAGACCCTCGTGGTTAGGTTGATCGTGCTCCGGTGTGGTCAATAACCCTTGGAAGTTGGTTTAGCGATTGCTAAGGCGCAACGTCTCGCACGTTCGTAGTCGTATCGTCAAGGTCGACTCTCACAGAAAACGATAGCCACCATCTCATCGAAACATCGGGACACCTTTGCCTCTATCAATATGGTGAACACCGGAACAAAAATTGGTGGAAATTGGGCGGAAAAATGGGGCGGTGGATGGAGAAGTTGCTGCGAGGGGCCGGATGTCTGGGCTCTGCGGGCCGGATGTCCGGGCTCTGGATCCGGGGACGAACCGGATGAACACCGCGTGGGGAGGTTAAATTCGGGCGAAATTCGGAGGAATTTGTGGATGGAAATTTGGGAAAAAGGATGGGAAGCTAGATCCACTCAAAACAAAGCAAATCCACGGATCCAAACCAACAAAATCTCAACACACCAACAAATCACAAAAAATATTTGGGGTTATTTTTGGTGGGGAATTTTCGAATTAGGACGAAAAACAACAAAATTAGGCTAGAAACACAATGGGGAGGCTCTGAAATCATGATGAACCTTGCTCTAGATACCAAGATGATGTAGGGTAGAACCCTAATCGCCCGATCTTTCACAAAAGGAGCGGATCCCGTGAAGAACACGAGGAACACGAGGGGAAAACGAGGGAAATCACGAGGGGAAACACGAGAGAAACACTCAACCTAACAAGAACAAGTCACACATGGGCTAGATCCTCGAGTACATAGGGAGAGATACACGAATCCACGGACAAATAAGGACGATACAAGGGTAGCCGGTTTTTCTCTGTGAAGAGGTCTTGATGTTCTTCTCCGCGAGGAGGTCTTGAATCCACAAGGGGATCTTCTCCGTGAGGAGGTCTTGAATCCAAGTGGATCTTCTCCGAAGAGGGGCTGCGGTCTCTCTCGTGGAGTAGATCCGGATGGATGAGCGAAGCTCTATCTCGAAGTATGAGCTAAACCAACGCTAACCCTAGAAAGTTATACAGGATAAAGTATATATAGTCTAGGGGGTAGAAGGGGTACACGGGCCTCGTCCCTTTACTGTTCGCAGACAGGGAGGCCGGACATCTGGGCGTCGGGCCGGATGTCCGGGCTGTGGAGGCCGGATGTCCGGGCTGGTGAAGCTGGCCATGTTGCTCTCGGGTTGGAGGGGGTCCAGATTTCCTGGCAGGGGCCGAATATCCGGGACCTTGGGAAGTGCCGGATGTCCGGGTTTGCGGGGCCGGATGTCCGGGGCCTGTAGGTACTTGGTGGTTGAGAAGATGTATAGGAAGGCGTTCTAGGGGCCGGATGTCCGGGGCCTGGGAGATGTTCTTGGCTCCTTCCGTTGGTTCTCCTCATCCGTGGACTTGGGGACTTCTCCGTCTTCATGCGTATCTTCAGGAGGACACTCTTGGTACCTAATCATGCACAACATCTCGGACTTAGGTAGTAGCCATGTCTCATGCATAGAAAGTGGAAGTTTGGAGAGGAGTGAGTTCACCTTATCTTCGATAGCTTTGGCTCGGACTCGTGTCATTGGTCCGAGTGGTGCCGTTGGAGGTGTGGGTGCTTCCATGGGGATGATCTTGGGATGCTCCGCATCACAAGTTCTTGTATCCACCTATCGTGCAATCGTGCTAGCGTGTCTCTAGTGTTGTGCAACAAGAGCATTTTCGTGGATTCCACATTTTGGCTCACCCTTGGTTGCACAACCCCACTTATCTTTTTGCGCGTGTGTTTCCGTGTACCCTATATGCTTGGTCTACTTGTTACATTGCATCTTTAGAATCTTTTCCAACATTATTGAAGCTCACTTACAATTGCATCAAATTTTGTGCCACCATCCTAACCAAGCTCCACCAAAAGCTTTTACTTGTGTATGTGTGAGAAACCGACAAGAACTCGTACCAATTGTGCTATTTCCCTGTCCTACATTGGAGTGATCCTCGATCCACTTTCAACTTCGGTCAAGGTACATTTGGTACTCGTTCTTCTCTTTCTGCCACTCACATTTGTCTTGGAATAATGGATAGGCCAAGTACTTCTACCAACCCACTCTTCATGGAGCAAGACGACGACATGAACTCCTTCGTCACCAAGAGTCACCTCTTCGGTGCACAATGTGCTTTGCATCAAGAGCAACAAGCGATGAGTGAATGCATCAACAACCTTGCCGCCAATGTGTGACTTTCTGAGCAACATACAAAGGACTACTTCGACCACAAGCTCAACGATCACAAGCAAGAGAATGACGCAAAGATGGACGAAATTCGTGCTTTGTCGATCCGCGCGCGCCGACCGTCATGCAAGCCTCAATCCCCTAAGAGACACCGACTCTCAAGAGCGCCGTCAACGTCAAACTCAAGAAGCCTTTGCGCTTGCACGAGAATGGCAACGACAACGCCAACATGAAGAGGAATAGTGAGCGCGTCTACACCAAAATGCCCAAGATGCCGGGGCACAACGTCAAGAACAACAACTCCGTGATGCTCAAGCACTTGCGGTGCAACAAGCTCTACGCGATTCGAGTCGAGCCGTTGCCGACCGAAGCCGACAAGCCCGTGAACAAGAGGAATCACATCACGAAGAAATTCAAGAACAAAGATTTCACGCTCGCGTGCATCGTCAAGTTCCTCATCAAGCTCGCGACGATCCTCCACAAGCTCGCCAACACCATCAAGTTCATCGAGAGCATGAAGACAATGGAAATCCTCCACGACAATAGCAACATGAGGATAACAACCCTCCGCGCCAAGAGCAATACGAGTTGAACAATCATCTACAACATGGGTGTCATCATCCCCGACCCCAACACAATGAAGAGCAACGCTACGGCAAGCTCAAGTTCACCATGCCCAAGTTCAACGGAAGCAACGATCCCGAAGAGTACCTTTCATGGGCATTGAAAGTTGACAAGATTTTTCGTTTGCACAATTATGAAGAAGAGAAGAAGATTGCAATGGCATCCCTTGAGTTCCAAGACTATGTGCTCATTTGGTGGGAACAGGTCATTGAGCGCCGAGAGGCAAGAGGTGAACCACCCATCACTACTTGGGCGCAAATGAAGGATGTCATGAGAGCACGCTTCGTACCTACCTACTACAACTGCGATCTCTTCAAGAAACTCCAACAACTCAAGCAAGGAACCAAGAGTGTTGAAGAATACTACAAGGAGATGGAGATTGCAATGATAAGAGCCAATGTCACGGAAGATGATGAGCAAACAATGGCACGTTTCTTGAATGGACTCAATCATCCTATCAAGAAGATCGCCGACTTCCATCCATACTCAAATCTCATCGAGCTAGTGCACCAAGCTACCAAAGTAGAACGGCAAGTGCAACATGATTTCAAGTATGCCAAGTTCTCATCCAAGTCCCGCGGCTTCTCCAATAACCAAGCTTCAACGACTCCAACACCGACTACAAGACCTCCTACTTCCAACATCGACAAGTCAACTTCCAAGAAAGCTTTGCCAACTACAAGGAATCCTACTATGAGCAACTTCAAGCCGAGAGCTTCATCATCATCAACCCCAACTGATGAGACTGTCAAGACGAGTTCCTTCAAGTGTTTCACTTGCGGAGGCCGAGGCCACAAGTCCTACGAGTGCACCAACAAGCGAACCCTGGTCTTCAACGACGATGGCACTTATGACTCCATCAACGAAGGCGAATTGGAAGCCCTCGAGCAAGTCGCCATGCACCGCCAAGTGAACAATCAAGAAGAACAAGTCTTTTGTGATGAAGACTCAAGTCCCGCACTTGTTGGCTCCAAAGTCTTGACTCTCCAACATTACCAAGAAGAAGACCAACGGTGCCATATATTCCACACCAAGGCCCGCATCAATGGACGATTCGTCAAGGTCATCATCGATGGAGGGAGTTGTCACAATCTCGCAAGTGAAGAACTTTGCTCCAAGCTCCAATTGCCCAAGACGAAGCATCCACATCCATACAAAGTGCAATGGCTTAGTGACTCTGGCACTATCCAAGTCGAGCACCGAGTACAAGTCTCCTTCAAGATCGGCGCCTACGAAGACACCTTGGAGTGCGACGTCGTTCCAATGATCGTTTGTCATCTTATCCTTGGACGGTCATGGCAATTCAATAGGGGGTCGTCCACAAAGGCCGAACGAACGACTACATCTTCAAGATGAAGGGCAAGGAGTACGTCCTCCGTCCAATGTCGCCAAGTCAAGTGATCGCCGACAAGCAAACCACCCATCGTGGAGATCATAGTGAGAGAGCGAGCCACCACAAAGAGAGTGAGCGACAGAAGCCAAAATCGAGTGCCTCCATGATGAGCGACAAGAAAAACTTAGTTCTATTTGCCACCAAACGTGAGATGAGGGAAGTGTGTGAGAACCCATCGAGTGTCCTACACTATGTCCTATTGTGCAAGAACAAGGAACCACAAACTAACACCTCTCACAATCTACCCTTGGTGTTATCTTCTTTATTGCAGGAATTTCATGATGTTTTCCCCGATGAGCTGCCTCTGGGACTACCTCTACTACGAGGCATTGAGCACCGCATCGACCTCATCCCCGGAGCTCCGCTTTCGAACAAAGCTCCCTATCGCATCAACCCCGAAGAAACCAAAGAAATTCAAAGGCAAGTAAAGCATCTCATAAACCATGGACATGTGCGTGAAAGTTTGAGCCCTTGTGCCGTACCGGTCATTCTTGTGCAAAAACGTGACAGTAGCTTTCGCATGTGCTCCGATTGTAGACCTATCAATGCTATCACCGTTCGCTATAGGTATCCCATTCCACGCCTAGATGATATACTAGATGATCTTAGTGGTGCCACTATATTTTCCAAAATTGATCTTAAGAGTGGTTACTATCAAATCCGCATACAAGAGGGTGATGAATGGAAGACCGCATTCAAAACCAAGTTTGGTTTGTATGAGTGGTTAGTCATGCCTATGGGTCTCTCGGAAGCACCGGGCACTTTTATGCGCCTTATGAATCATGTCTTTCGCCCTTACAGTGGTATATTTGTTGTGGTCTACTTTGATGACATTCTTGTGTTTAGCAAATCTATCAAAGAGCATGTCACCCATGTCCGCACCGTTTTGCAATCTCTTAGAAAAAAGCGCCTCTATGCTAATATGGAGAAATGCCTTTTTGGTGTCGATAAGCTCGTTTTCTTAGGTTTTGTTGTTTCTTCTAAGGGTGTTCATGTAGATGAGTCCAAGATCAATGCTATTAAGACTTGGCCGCAACCAACCAACTTGCATCAAGTGCGTAGTTTTCTTGGCCTTGCGGGTTTCTATCGTCGCTTTGTGAAGGATTTTAGCACCATTGCTTCGCCTTTACATGCTTTGAGCAAGAAGAATGCACCTTTTATTTGGGGACCATCCCAAGATATCGCATTCAATGAGCTTAAGAATTTGCTTACTCATGCGCCCATGCTTGCTTTACCCAACTTCGACAAGCATTTTGAGATTCATTGCGATGCTAGTGGTAATGGCATAGGAGGTGTGTTAACGCAAGAGACGCGCCCCATAGCTTACTTTAGTGAGAAACTTTCTGAAGCGCAACTCAATTACCCCATCTATGACAAAGAGCTATATGCTTTAGTCCGCGTTTTGCATGAATGGGAACATTACCTTTGTCCCCATGAGTTTATCATTCATACCGATCATGAGACCCTCAAGTATCTTAAGGGTCAAACCAAGTTGAACAAGCGTCATGCTAAATGGAGTGAATTTATTGAGTCTTTTCCCTATGTCATCAAGTACATCAAGGGTAAAGAAAACATCGTAACGGATGCTCTTTCCCGCATATGCATGCTTGTCACGCAACTTGAGTTAGATGTCATTGGCTTCGAGCATATCAAAGACTTGTATGAGCATGATGCAACTTTTGCCATTCCTTATGCCAAGTGTTTGTCAAATACATTGATGCGGATCATCCTATGATCATCCCCATGTACACTCGAGCATACGCCATTGGACACAAGGTGAACTCGCTCCTTTCTGAATCTTCCCTTTCCGCTTGTAAGACATGGATGCTACTTTAAACGCGGACCTTGTGCATACACAGGTACACCCGAGGAGACCATAGAGAACCCAAGGAATAAGGCCAAGCGTGCACGGAAGTGAAGGAAGGAGAAGGAAGAAGGGCCAGCTACTACAGCGGCCGGACATCCGGCCCCAGCCCGGACATCCAACCCTGCCCGGACATCCGGCCCGAGCCCCGGAAATCCGGCATCGGCCATCCAGAGAGAACCGCAAAGGTCCACCACAGCTAGGACATCTGGCGATCACCCCGGACATCCGGCTCCTCCCGAAGCCCCGGACATCCGGCCCCCTTCGCCCAGAAATCCGGCCCCTCCATCACCGAATGCATCTGGAAGACCCAGGCCAGCCCGGACATCCGGCCCCTCCAGCCCGAACATCCGGCTCCTAGCCCGGCATCCGGCCCCTGCCTGCGCGTCTTTGTCTTCCACTACAACCTCCACATAACCACCACCGACTTTGGCATCTTTGCCTTCCACTACAACCTCCGCATAACCACCACCGACTTCCGCAACCTAACCAATTTTGTCCTCCATCGCATTAGTGGTTGCTTGAGGAGTAATTTGAGTCTCCTAAGGTGTCTAGGCTACTTAGGGATGATTGCTTCTTCATCAACCACCACCAGCACCATAACTTCCGAATAGGCTTGGCCACCATACACTTCTTCCACACCGACTTAACCCAATTTTATTAGTGTTGTGAGTTGTGTCTCCTAAGGTGTTTCGGCTACTTAGGGACCGTGCTTTCAACTCCGACACCATGTATAGTACACCACCTTACCCTCCACTTCCGCATTGCCTACTCGTATAACCCATCATTGCACTTCCACAAAACCACCACCGCATTCCCGCTACCACCATTTGACGTTTGGAATTTTGAGTTCACGGTTTTTCCGTTTCCTAAGGTGTTTCAGCTACTTAGGGATGAGTCTCCATCATCTTGGTATCTCCATCAAGATCACTGCCACTCATCATCACCAAGGACGGTAACCTCCATATCATCTTGGTATCGTGGTATCCCTCCATTGTATATTCCATTGCAATTGCATTGATAACCCCTAGCCCATTTTGCGTCACTTGCCTATCGAGACTAGCCATTTGTGCATTTCGCAAAGTGGCCATATACAAAAAAAGAATAAAGCTTTTAAGCAAAATAGAAAGAGCAAAGAAGCTTGTAAGCAAGTGCCATAGCATCATACCACATTGCATAAGATTGTCATATCCGATCATCTTGGATCATACCACCGGAACATCATACGCATAGTATACTTGGGATAGAAGTTCATACATTTTGCATCTTATAGGTTGTGCACAAGTGTCGTATCCGGCTATTGAGCAATCGTGCTAGCATCTCTCTTGAGTTGTATAACATGAGCGTTTTCCGTGGATTCCACATTTTGTGCTCATCCTTGGTTGCACGACCCCATTTATCTATCCGTGTGTGCGTTTCCGTGTGCCACACATATTGCTATTGGTCTACATGTTACACATGCGAATTTGTGAATCTCTTTCAACATTATTGACTCTTGCTAACATTTTACATCAAATTTTTGTGCCACTATCCTCACCGAGCTCCACCATAAGCCTTATTTGTGTAGGTGTGAGAAACCGACAAGAATTGGTACCAATTGTGCTATTTCCTTGTCCACATTGGAGTGATCATTGATCCACTTTCAACTTCGGTCAAGGTACATTTGGTATTCGTTCTTCTCTTTCTACCACTCACATTTTTCTCTTGGAGTGATGGATAGGCAAGGCATTTCATCTCCGGTCTTTGACAACAACGATGGCATGAACAACTACATCACCAAATTGTCAATCTTCGATCTACAACGACAAATTAAAGGCGCACAATCAAGATTGCCAGAGCGCATCGAGAACCTCTCCATTGACATTCGCCACTCCGAAGCGAGGAAAAGGGACTACATCGACAACAAGCTTTCCGCACAAAAGGAGGAGCAAGATGCAAGGATGGAGGAGATTCGGACCTTGTTGATCAACCGTTCTTCCCCTTCATCATCCTCAAGGCGGCGACGTTCAAGTCACAAGTGTTCGGAGCGCAAAAAGGATGCAAGCGCAAGTCGTCCACGTCCACATCTCCATGGCGACCACCATCACGTTCGTGATCCACCTCGTCATGAAGGGCAAGTCACCTCCAAGCATCATGTGCACGACGACGACGAACGCCACCGAGCTCAAGCACGACAACGATACCATTAACATGAAGATGCTCGAGATGCGCCTACCTACATGTCCCAACAAGCCCTACTTCACGCCAAGTCCAAACTTCATGAGCACAAGAGAAGACCGCGAGACGAGCACCACCAAGATGGCGCTACGGATACCACCACCACCACTTTGGCATCTTCGCCAAGTGCTCTCAAGGCATCTTCGCCTTTGGACGTACGGCATCTTCGCCTACCTCACGTGAGTTCGCCTACATCGACATCATCAAGTACAAGGCGACCAACTACGAGCGAGGGCGACACTTCCATCTTCGTAAGCCTCCCAAGGAAGATGGCCGAGCATGGGACATTCCCTTCGGTCATGGAGACGAGGTACGAGGTGCCACATCATATGTGCCTCCTACAACAAGACGGCGACAAGAAGGTCGAGCAAGGGCCATCCCCTTCGACCACGAAGACGAGCATGAACCTCTTCAACTACATGAAGATGGCGCCCCAAAAGGACTCATTCTCTGAGTCAATCTACGACACCGCACATGAGACCTTATCTTTGGTCTTAGAGTAGAGTGATGATGTGCCATCTTCGGCCTTCATCCACGGCTATGACCACGACATGATTGAGCATGGAGACATTTGCACCTACATCTCTTCGACACCCATATGCCATGAGATGACCCAATTGCCATGTGAGGAAAGCCACCAACACCTGAGTGATATGAGTGACTCCACCATACATGACATTGAGAGCATTTCCTATGAGAGGATGAGTGCGACCACCACTAGCCCCACACTTGAGAGCATCCAAGTGGGAGTGAGTGAGCCACCACACTTAGTGAGTGAGGTAGTTGACACGACACGTGAGGCCACTATGTTTTCTAACAACTTAACCTCTACTCCGGGTGTGTTTTCTTTGGTGCTAGGTCTCCTACATGATGACACGCCTATCCTCGACGACTCCGTACCTCCAATGGAGATAACGATGGCCATGGTGGACGATGATGCACCCCCCACATGGTTCCATCAAGATGAAGATGACCACGACTTGGTCTTCGACACCTCACCTACAACACATGAGCGATTCTCCAAAGGTAACATAGGTGATGGTGCTTCTCTTGTCCCACTAGTGGACTATTTTATGAATGATTGCTTGCATGATGTTGACACACCTATACCCATGCTTCATGCTAGTGCGACTTCTTCATGTCATGACTTACCTATTTATGATGAATATGATGACGAGCATGTCGAGTTGCCTAGTTGTGATGCTATGCTCCATAGGATATCATGTGAAAATTCTTTTGGTCACATCATGTTTGACAATCCATTAACCTTGTCATATGCTATGACTGAGATATCCCATATTGCATCATTTCAATCTCAACATAGTGACTGTGCATGCCCCATTACCATAAATCCCATTTGCACTTATGGCATAGATGACGAGATGATGGTCATTGGCTTTATTTTTTCATGTGATGATATTGCCATGCTTCCTTTACATGATTTGTGCAATTCATCTACTATGCCACGCCATGATCACATTGTTCCAATTATGCATTGTTTTGGATGTTGTCAATATTCTCCGTGTGATGTTTCCATTAATGCTCATGAGGAGACCCCCATAGTTTCCTCATACATATTAGGAGATTTTGATGCATTCGATACTTTGCATGATTCTCATAATTGCTTGCACCGTATGCATTCCATGAATAACAATGCTCTACATATTTCTCGTGATGCATTACACAATTTGAGTCTCCATTATGCTATACATAACAACAAACCTATCATGATGGATGACATGTTTCTATATCACGCATCTCATTTATTTGAGCATTGGCTATTTTGTGCTAACCAACACGTGCACATGCTCATCATGATGGATGATGTGTACAGATACCATGCACCCACAATTTTCCCTTTGTCTTTGTTTTGTGTAGGTACTCCTGTATACTCATCAACCTCTCAATCCCAAGAGTTGACGAAACGAGCTCTTGAGAGCAAAGATGACTTGGGATCCCGTGAACGATCCTTACCACCGTTCCTTTCGCGCAACGACTACGCGCATCTCTCTCACTTGGCTCTCACACGACTATGGGCTATATGTCGCGTGTTTGCATGCTATGCTTGCTTCTATGCCTTTGCCATGCAATTGTGACCCTTGCTTGCATCTACCCATGATTCACAATTATGCTACTCCTATGTGTATTTGCATGCTTGGTGGAGATCCTTGTTGCTATTTCCATGTTTATCATGTGCCTCATGCTATTGTTGATTCTTGTGTTGGGAGAGTCATGATGTTCCATTGCTATTTACATAGGACTTCTTGCCAATACTATGATGATAAATTTCTCATATCTTGCTCTCATGCCTGTGCTATGTCATGTGAATTATTCATGCACGCTATTTGCACCCATGACATGTTTGCTATTATTCCCTCTAGTATTTTGCATCTTCGCACTACTAGCTTGCTTGCCTTGATTCATATGATTGCTTGCTTTGTCGCATCACCCATGTTACACTCTTACTTGCTTTCTTGGGTCGATTACATATATGTTCATGCCTCTCACATGATATATTTTGTTCATTGTCACTTGCCTCCAATTGTTGCATCTATTGATCGTGGAGACTTGGACACTTTACTTGTGATGCATGCTTGCTTGATTGAGCCTATTGTATTTGGTTGTTCTCGCATCATCATATGCCTCCATACTATGAAGTGCTCCCTTGTCCTTTCTTGTGATGAGCATGATTGATGAGGACACCAATACCATTGTTACACCGACAGCCCCTGCTGCTATACATACTGGACCAATTACTAGAGCTCGCGCACGCCAATTGAATTATCAGGTACTTTCGTTTCTTGGTAACGATTCTAATGTTCGTGAGAATATGATGCTGCCCAAATTGGTTACATTTGTTTTGCTTACAAATGAAGGGCCTAGCTTGGACAAGAAAGATGAACCTTGGAGCAAGTTCAAGCATGGAGATGATGCATGCGCAAGGGGAACAAGAACGGAGTTACAAGTGATGATTCCAGGACTCTGAAGCCACCATAATGAGTGCATGAAGCATGGGACAAAATATACAAGATGCCACTTCATAAATTTCGTCCAGAGGCTATTCTAGGTGCTGTGTCACCTTATTATTGGGCCATGCCCATGTATTTTCGAAGTACTTAAGTATAGGCTATTTTTAGAGTCCGTATGTGTGGGGAAACAAGAGTTAGGGTTGGTTTCGGACCCCTCCACCATGGGCCATGAAATTCCCCCTCTCTCCTCCATATATACAGCCCTTAGGGCATCGTTTAGACTTTGGGTATTGTTTAGATTAAAAGTTCACCATAGCTACAACTTCGCGTACTTCATTTGTGTCCAACGACCAGACCAAGACGTCACAGAACCCCACCTTGATCAATAAAGCTTTCATCTTATATTCGCAATATCCAGATTGCAATCTCAGTTTCTTGCTTGTTCTTCGTTTTCTTGCAGGAAACAGGCCCTCGTGGTCACGTTGATCGTGCTCCGGCATGGTCAATAACCCCTTGGAAGCTGGTTTAGCGATTGTTAAGGCGCGACGTCTCGTATGTTTGTAGTCGGACCGTCAAGGTCGACTCCCACAGAAACGATAGCCACCATCTCATTGAAACATCGGGACACCTTTGCCTCTATCAATGATGCATACACTTGTTGGGTATTTTACCACACTAATAATAGGTTTTGCATCTCCGCTAACCTCATTTGTTTTTCCGAGTGTTTGTCATGTTCTTTCATGTTGAAGGATTCACAGGGCGATACCGTCATGACACAATTTGGTCATGTGAAGGCATACACGATGTGCAACACCAACATTTGCGAGAATCTCCTAAAGGTGAACTCTTTCCCATTGAGCCATCCTCAAATATGCATATTGGATGGGTCACTCTTTCATTGTTGTTTCCTTCTTCTTTTCTACATGTTACATCTATTGGATGGAGGACCGACATTGGAGATGGAACCCATGGACCTTCAAGTTGAGGGGCGCTCCGACTTATTGGATGCACCTTCGAACCTCCACTCATGCCACGACATCGAGCATTGGTATACCAACACCTCCATATTTGTTGATTGTGTTCACACATGTCATGCTCGATGGACATATCATACACATGAAAAATTTGCATCTTATGCATGGATTGACTCACATCATGATTGCCTTGTTGCATCTTGTATTCCCATGTCATCCATGATATATGAGCTTGTGCATTTCCTTAGCAAATTTGTTGTGATCTTTCTTGATGGAGTATATATACATCATGATCTTATTGCCTACCATCAATTGCATGATCACATCACATTGAGCATCCATTACCATATTCATGCTATTGATAAACCATCTCACTATGACATCATTTTGCACCATGGTTGCATTGATCATATTCACCACACATTTGTGTGTGCAATTAATGTTTTTTCTCCCATGAATGCTATGCATACCATTCCATATCTTTTGGATAAGCTTCATGCACCTTGTCATGACCAATCTTATTGCACGGACTCTTTCTTATTTCATGGACACTTTGTGTGCGCTAACCATTGTATTTCCGAGTGTCGTTTGTGTTTGCTCTTTTTGCATGTATACCACTCCGGCGACACCTTGGAGTACTTGGATTGCGCAATGTCTTCAACTTCGTCCAACTAAAAGTCCGTCCACAACAACTGTTTCCATGGTGATGAGGATCACGATCCGAGGTTGGATCTTTCCCAAGGTAGGGGAGATGATGCGGAGCATCCTACGATCATCCCCATGTACACTCGAGCATACGCCATTGGACACAAGGTGAACTCGCTCCTTTCTGAATCTTCCCTTTCCGCATGTAAGACATGGATGCTACTTCAAGCGTGGACATTGTGCATACATAGATACACCCTAGGAGACCATGGAGAGCCCAAGGACCAAGGCCAAGCGTGCACGGAAGTGAAGGAAGGAGAAGGAAGAAGGGCCAGCTGCTACAGCGGCCAGACATCCGGCCCCAGCCCGGACATCCGGCCCGAGCCCCGGAAATCCAGCATCGGCCATCCAGAGAGAACCGCAAACGTCCACCGCAGCCCGGACATCTGGCCATCACCCCAGACATCTGGCTCCTCCCGAAGCCCCGGACATCCGGCCCCATTCGCCTGGAAATCCGGCCCCTCCATCACCGAATGAATCTGGAAGACCCAGGCCAGCCTGGACATCCGGGCCGTCCCGAAACCCCGGACACCCGGCCGCCAGCCCGGACATCCGGCCCCTGCCTGCATGCAGAGAACGGGCCAAGGGCCCATGTATCCTCTCCCACTTACCCCTTCGTGGACCTAGACTATATATACTCCTCCACCTCCTCCTAATTAGGGTTAGCCTTGTGATAGCTCATTTGAGAGATAGAGCTTCCCTCATCCATATCGGATCTACTCCACGAGAGAGACCGCGACCCCTCTACGGAGAAGATCCACCTTGGATTCAAGACCCCTCACGGGAAGATCCCCTTGTGGATTCAAGACCTCCTCACGGAGAAGAACCGGTTACCTCTTGTATCGTCCGTTGTTGACTTTGGATCTTGTATCTCTCTTTGTGTCTCGAGGATCTAGCACATGTGTGATCATACTTGTTGGTTTGAGTGTTCTCTTATGTTCCCCTCATGATTTTCCCCTCGTTTCCCTCCTCGTGTTCTTCACGTTCTTCGCGGGATCCGCTCCTTTCATGAAAGATCGGGCCACTAGCATTCTACCCTGCATCATACATCTTGGGAACGCTATTACATCAAAGATGGCTATCTTATGAGAGCTAACAAACTTTGCATTCCCGAGTCCTCTCTTCTTTTGTTGCTTTTGCAGGAATCTCATGGAGGAGGCTTAATGGGACACTTCGGACGCGACAAGATGTTCGTCACGCTCTCGAAGAGCTACTTTTGGCCTAAGATGTTTCGGGATGTCAATCGTTTCACCAACCGGTGTTCTACATGTCGCAAAGCTAAGTCCAAAGCTCAATCTCATGGTCTCTATATGCCTTTACCAATTCCCTACCAACCTTGGGAAGACATTAGCATGGACTTTATACTTCGTTTTCTTAGGACTCGCAATGGGAAAGATTCCATATTTGTCGTTGTGGACCGTTTCTCAAAAATGGCACACTTTATTCCTTTTAACAAGATAGACGATGCTTCACATGTGGCTAATCTCTTTTGTAGGGAAATATTGCGCCTACATGGTGTGCCAAAGACTATCGTCTCCGACCGCGACGTCAAGTTCCTTAGCTACTTTTGGAAGACCCTATGCGCCAAGCTCGGAGTCAATCTACTTTTCTCCACGGCGTACCATCCTCAAACCGACCGCCAAACGGAGGTGACAAACCGCACACTCTCCGCTCTACTTCGAGTACTCATCAAGAAGAACATCAAGGAGTGGGAGGAGTGTCTACCCATCGCCGAGTTCGCCTACAACCGAGCAAGACACTCAACAACCGGCAAGTCACCTTTCGAGGTCGTCTACAGATTCAACCCTTTCTCACCATTGGATATTCTACCTCTACCACTCCATCAGCGAATCCATTTGGACGCAAGAGCACGAGCGACCCATCTCAAGAAGGTGCATGAAGATACAAGACACACCATCGAGCTCCAAGTACAATGCCTTGCGACCAAGCTCAACATCAACAAGCAACTTATGGTCTTCAACATTGGTGATCTCGTATGGCTACACCTTCGCAAGGAGCGCTTTCCACAAGAACACAGGTCTAAGCTTCGACCTCGAGAAGGTGGACCCTTCAAGGTGCTCGCACGCTACAACGACAATGCTTACAAGATCTACCTCTCGCGCGACAAATACAACGTGAGCGACATCTTCAACATCAAAGATCTCTCTCCCTTCCATGGTGATGAAGAATTCGATCCGAGGACGGATCTTCCCCAAGGGAGGGGAGAAGATGCGGAGCATCCCACGACCATCCCCATGGACGCCACCTCAACCATCCAAGCTCCAAGTGGACCAATGACAAGGGCTAGGGCACGTGCTATACAATCTGAGGTGACATCACTCCTACTTGAGTTTTCCCCCTCTTCAAGTGAGACATGGCTACTGCCTAAGTCCGAGATACTATGTGTCATCAGGTACAATGCTCAAGACTCGGAGCCAAGGACTGTAGAAGAAGAGACAAGCGTCAACACTCTGGACAGCCCGAAATCTCCAGCTAGAGCCTGGAACTTCCGGCCCCCGGACCTTCCGGCTGACCCGGAGCTTCCGGCCGCCGATGACTTCGACCAGCCCAGGCGTGCCAACTCTCGGGTTAGCCCAGACCCCATCCCGGACCTTCCGGCGCCTGGAACCTCCAGCCTGCCCAGACCTTCCCGCCCCCGGATGCTAACACATCTCCACCGCGCCAACTCTCTGGTTAGGCCGGACCCTCCCCAGAATCTCCACCGCAGCCACTTGGGCCGAGGCCCGTGTACCCTTTCGTCACCTAGACTACTCTATCCTGTACAACTTTCTAGGGTTAGCGTTGGTTTAGCTCATACTTAGAGATAGAGCTTCGCTCATCCACATCGGATCTACTCCTCGTGAGAGACCGCGGCCTCTTCAGAGAAGATCCCTTTGGATTCAAGACCTCCTTTTGGAGAAGAATATCAAGACCTCCTTACGAAGAAGAACCGGCTACCCTTGTATCGTCCTTAGTTGTCCGTGGATTCGTGTATCGTTCTATGTATCCGAGGATCTAGCACATGCGTGACTTGTTCTTGTTAGTTTGAGTGTTCCTCTTGTGTTTCCCCCTTGTGTTTTCCCTCGTTTTGCATCATTTACCTCTTTGTGTTCCTCGTGTTCTTCGCGGGATCCGCTCCTTTCGTGAAAGATCGGGCGATTAGGATTCTACCCTACATCAGGCTTGCGGCGGTGAAACTTCTGATCTAGGGTTATTTCTGGGGTTTCTGTATTTATAGGGTTTTTGGCCTTGGTTTCACGCGAAGATGGGCCATGAGGGGCCCATAAGTCACCAGAGCGTCCTAGAGGGGGCTGGCGCACCCTGGTGGGTTGTGGCCACCTCGTGGCTCTTTTGGCCCTCCCACGAAGCTGCTAGTGCCTCTTTTGTTCCAAAAAATCGTCTAAAAGTTTCAGCTCATTCGGAGAACTTTCATTTCTGCACAAAAACAACACCACAGTAGTTCTGTTGAAAACAGCGTCAGTCCAGGTTAGTTCCATGCAAATCATACCAAAACCATATAAAATTGTTGTAAACATGGCATGAAGACTTCATAAATTCTAGATACATTGGACACGTATCAGACTACATTGGAGGTGTTCTGCTCAAGGTTTAGGCGCCAAGCCTTCATCTTCAGACGTTCCGCCTCTACATTAATCTGAGCCTGCAGCTCAGCTGTCCGGGCGTTTTCCACGTTGATATCCTCCTAGGCCTTGGTCATCTGCTCCCAAAGCTTCGCAATCTCTGTATTGTGCTCTGCCTGATTTTCCGGTGTGACCTCGGTTGCCAGTAAGGTCGTCAAAGTATTCATCCACTTAGATAGAACATGAGCCGGCAGCCAGGCTGAGCCGGATGCTAAGGGGTCATTGGTCACCATTGCCCCGTCCGTAGTAGTGTTGAGAGCCAGTGCTGTCCCCGCGATGAAGATGGCAGCTTAACACAGCGGTTCGTAGGGGTCCAAGATATTGTTGCCATGGGAACAGCCCCCAAGCCCGCCGTCTTGAAGCTAGTAGATGGACTTCGTCTCACCGTTCGAGGACTCATCACCTGAGTAGACAAGAGTATCTCCTTCGGATACAGAATTCTCCATGAGTTCTACGCCCCGTGTGAAGCCGATGAAGACATGCTTCCGGTCGGCTTAGATCTGGGTGGATTGCGCGCACCGAGCCGGCTCGACGAGGTCGGTGTAGATGTCCGGCTTAGGCTCAGATCCACCAATTTTTCCGATGAAGACATGGATTCCGCCGAAGGGGACCCAGTACCCGTACTCGATTGAGTGGGCCTCAGGGCGCCAGCCGGCATCGGCGATGTATAGCTTGCCGCGGCGACTCTTGGTCAACCTACCAACGGCGTATCCCTATGAAGGAGCCCTTCAAGAACTTGAAACTACCATGCACTGGCCCCACGGTGGGCGCCAACTGTTGTGGTTTTGTCACAACAAACATCCTAGGGTGACAACTTAGACGTGAGGCCATCGCAACTAGTCGATTAGCTTGTCGGGGTTGAACGGAATTGAGAGACGCGAGTTTACCCAAGTTTGGTCCCTCATGATTGAGGTAATAGCCTAGTTTCTGCTTGTTTTATTATTTCTTTGGAGATCAATACAAGGGAGCGGATTCGCCCTAACTATTGATCTGATGAGGACATCAATAACATTGTTACACCCACAGCCCCTACTGCTATACATACTGGACCAATTACTAGAGCTCGCGCATGCCAATTGAATTATCAGGTACTTTCATTTCTTGGTAACGATTCTAATGTTCATGAGAATATGATGCTGCCTAAATTGGATACATTTGTTTTGCATACAAATGAAGGGCCTAGCTTGGACAAGAAAGATGAACCTTGGAGCAAGTTCCAGCATGGAGATGATGGCATGCGCAAGGGGATCAAGAGCAGAGTTACAAGTGATGATTTCAGGACTATGAAGCCACCATAAGGAGTGCATGAAGCCTTGGACGAAATACACAAGATGCCACTTCATAAACTTCGTCCAGAGCTATTTTAGTTGTCGCGTCACCTTATTATGGGGCCAGGCCCATGTATTTTCGAAATACTTAAGTATAGGCTGTTTCTAGAGGGGAAACAAGAGTTAGGGTTGGTTTCGGACCCCTCCTCCAAAGGCCACGAACTTCCCCCTCTTCCTCCATATATACAGCCCTTAGGGCGCCGTATCAGACCAAGACGTCACAGAACCCCACCTTCATTAATAAAGCTTTCCTCTTTTATTCACAATATCCAGATTGCAATCTCAGTTTCTTGCTTGTTCTTTGTTTGCTCGCAGGAAACAGACCCTCGTGGTCAGGTTGATCGTGCTCCGGCGTGGTCAATAATCCCTCGGAGTTGGTTTAGCGATTGCTAAGGCGCGACATCCTCGCACATTCATAGTCGGATCGTCAAAGACGACTTGCTCCAAAACGATGACCACTATCTCATCGAAAGACGAGACACCTTTGCCTCTATCAAGTGGTATCAGATTTCCAGGTTGCTCAGTGAGATTTTACAGTTTTTCGTAGTTTAGGTTGAGTCTGTTCTTCATACCTATAGTCCACGAAAAAGCCAAAAAAAATTAGGGTTAGGTCATCATATCCGAACCTATCTGAGCATTTGCATAGTCTTTTTAGAGTTTTTCTTTGTTGAATTTGCGGTTGCATCGTCGTGTCGAGTTGCTAGTCCTAGCGTCTAGTCCCTTAGAGTTTCGAGTTCTGTTCATAGGTCGTCACGCCGCGGCCGCACCATCATCATCATCATTGCCATATACCACCACCCCACCATATACATCGCCGCTGCCATATACAACCACCAATCCTAGGCCACATATACGATCGCCATATACCACCACCAATCCGTGTCCATATATACCATCGCCATATACAACCACCAGTCCGAGTTCCACCAGATTCATCTCCCTCACCAGTCCTAGTCCGAGTCCAGTATTTGTTGCTTTGTTTTCGAGTTCCAGATCACGCGATACTTCGAGTCGTGACCAAGTCGGACTCCCAACTTTCGTGATATCCGCAGTAGAAAAATAGTTCCAAACTCAAAAAAATAATTTGTGGCGGAGATTCTGGCTAGGCAGTTTTTAGACCATTTGTAGACTTTTTCGAAAAAAATTATTGCGGAGCAAAAAAAAGGAAAATAAAGTGCAAAAAAGTGAAAAAAGGAAAAACAAATTCAGAGTGTGCTCCTCCCTTGTTTACGAGCCGCGCCGTGATTTTGTTCGTGTTCTAGGCTCGCGTCTCTAATACGGTCTAGCCTAGGACCAGCACAGTACCGTCGTTGAGCGTTTATTCAACTTTGTATCTCTGAATTGATTATTGCTGACATTTTTGCAAACATGTCATAAGGCTTCCCAGCTCCACATACATCTACATCGTGCGTTTGACACAACCTGGCAATCGCTCTATCCAATCTTTGAGAGTTTGACTACGACAGTTGCCGATCACCACCTGCTGCTGGGTATGAACTGGTAAGAATTTGAGATTTGCTTGCCGAATTTGTGATACACCACCACCACCACAACCACTTCCTAGTAGTCTGTAGGATCATATTCTTGTGTGTTTCTATTGCTGCTAACCATGGCAGGATCACAAGCCGATGAGACAGATTTGGAGAATATGACAAACAAAGAGCTACATGATAAATTTCAGCAAATGATGAGTGGACAGGTGCAAGATGTGCTAAAAAGATTTGAAGAGGCCATGGAGAAGATAGATGGCATGGACAAGACATTCGAAACAAAGCTCGATAACAAGTTTAATGAATTGCTCGCGCGTCTTCCACCACCACCACTGGCTGCACCTAACGAACCTCTACGACAACAACAACAACAACAACAACAACAACAACATCTCCTTCCAACTCAAGTGGGACGGGCACTGCGCATTCCCCTTGAGCCTCATCAAAATTCTGGTGCCGCTATTGATGCGTCTGTAGCTCCTGCTGCTACTGTAGAGGTGGAGGACCATTACGTGCAACCACCAGCACCACCGCCACCAGGTCGTCCTCATGCATATCATCACAATGGTAGGGCTGCACATCCACCTTAGGTACGTGATCATGACCATCTCCCTAAACTGAAATTGAACATTCCACTCTTTGAGGGTAGATATGTTCCTGACATATATCTTACTTGGGAGTTAGAAACTGAACAACGATTTACATGTTTACAATATCCTAAGGAGAGACATGTTCCCGCCGCTGTTTGTGCTTTCACTAGCTTTGCATGTGTTTGGTGGTCTGAACATTGTAGATTATATCCTATTCCAGCTACTTGGGCTGCTTTGAAAATTGCTATGCGTACTCGTTGGGTTCCACCATATTATCAACGTGAATTACTTCCAAAATTGCAGCGTTTAAGACAAGGAAATTTTTTTGTAGAAGAATATTATCAGGAATTGCAAACTGGCATGATTAGATGTGGTATTGTTGAGGAGAATGAAGCTATGCTTCCATGTTTTATGGGTGGATTAAATAGAGAGATTCAGATCATTCTAAAGTATAAGGAGTATACTAATATCACTCGTTTATTCCATCTTGTTTGTAAAGCTAAACGTGAAGTGCAGGATCGACAGGCATTGGTGCGAACTAACTTTTCTGTAGGTCGATCTTCATCATGGACACCACGTGCATCCTCTACTTCCACTACACCAGAACCTCCATCAGGTGCCACCTCCAGCCGTGATACTAGAAAGCAGGCACAACCACCACTATCTGCCAAGAGCACACCTGCCGGGCCTGCGCAGAGCTCTTCTTCTTCCACGGCGTCAACAGGGCACACAAGTGATATTATTTGTCATCGTTGTAAGGGAAGAGGACATTTTGCGAGAGAATGCAAGTCTCAGCGTGTGATGATTGCTACTGAGGATGGTGGGTTTGAGTCCGCTAGTGACTATGATGAGGAGACTTTGGCTCTTGTTACACATGAAGAACATGGTGGAGATGATTCTGATCATGAGACGCAATACATGGCTCCTGAAGATGCTGACAGGTATGAATGTTTAGTTGCTCAACGTGTTTTGAGTGTGCGGGTTACACAAGCTGAGCAAAATCAGAGGCATAATTTGTTCCATACAAAGGGAGTTGTGAAGAAACATTTTTTCGCGTCATCATAGATGGAGGGAGCTGCAATAACTTGGCTAGCATGGAGATGGTGGAGAATCTCTCTCACCAGACGACCACATCCACATCCTTACTACATCCAATGGTTCAACAATAGCGGCAAGGTTAAGATAACACGTACTGTTCGTGTGCATTTTAGTATCTCGACATATGTTGATTATGTTGACTATGATGTGGTACCAATGCAAGCATGTTCCTTATTACTTGGTAGACCATGGCAACTTGATAAAAATTCTGTACACCATGGTTGAAATAATCAGTATACTCTTGTTCATAAGGATAGCCATATTACTTTGCTTCCTATGGCTCCTGATTCCATTTTGAAAGATGATATTAATAGAGCTAATAAAGCAAAACAGGAGAAAAATAAGAGTGAAAATCAGATTGTGGCAAAAGAATTTGAGCAACAAATGAAGCCTAATAATAAACCATCTAGTGTTGCTTCTGAAATTAAATTGAAAAGTGTATGTTTACTTGCCACCAAATATGATATTGAAGATCTAGATTTTAGCAAATCTGTTTGCTATGCTTTTGTGTGCAAAGAGGCATTATTTTCATTCGAGGACGTGCCTTCCTCTTCGCCTCCTGCTGTCACTAACATTTTGCAGGAGTTCACTGACGTCTTTCCACAAGACGTGCCACTGGGATTACCACCTATTCGAGGGATTGAGCATCAAATTGACTTAATTCCCGGTGCATCATTACCTAACCGTGCACCATACCGTACCAATCCATAGGAGACGAAGGAGATTATGCGTCAAGTACAAGACCTGCTCGACAAAGGTTATATAGGCGAATCCCTTAGTCCTTGTGTCGTTCCTATCATTCTAGTGCCAAAAAAGGATGGTACGTCACGTATGTGCGTTGATTGTAGAGGCATTAATAATATCACTATTTGTTATCGTCATCCTATTCCTGATATGCTTGATGAATTGAGTTTTATGTGCTTTCATTGGACGATTTGTGCTAGTTTACTTTGATGACATATTGATTTATAGTAAATCTTTGGAGGAACATTTAAAACATTTACGTGATGTTTTTATTGCTCTACGTGATGCACGTTTGTTTGGTAACCTTGGAAAGTGCACCTTTTGCACCGACCGAGTATCTTTTCTTGGCTATGTTGTTACTCCACAGGGAATTGAAGTTGATAAAGCCAAGATTGAAGCTATTGAGAGTTGGCCGCAGCCCAAAACGGTCACACAAGTGAGGAGTTTCCTTGGCCTTGCTGGTTTCTATAGGCGTTTTGTGAGAGATTTCAGCACCGTTGCTGCACCTCTCAATGAGCTTACAAAGAAGGATGTGCCTTTTGTTTGGGGTACCGCACATGAAGAAGCCTTCATGGTATTGAAAGATAAGTTGACACATGCTCCTTACTCCAACTTCCTAATTTTAATAAGACTTTTGAGCTTGAATGTGATGCTAGTGCAATTGGATTAGGAGGTGTGTTATTACAAGATGGCAAACCCGTTGCATACTTTTCTGAAAAATTGAGTGGGACTAGTCTTAACTATTATACTTATGATAAAGAATTATATGCTCTTGTTCTGACCTTAGAAACATGGCAACATTATTTATGGCCCAAGGAATTTGTTATACATTCTGACCATGAATCATTGAAACATATTAAAAGTCAAGCAAAACTGAACCGTAGACATGCTAAATGATAGAGGCAAAGGTGTCCCGTCTTTCGATGAGATAGTGGCTATCGTTTTAGAGGAAGTCGACTTTGATGATCCGACTACGAACGTGCGAGGACATCGCGCCTTAGCAATAGCTAAACCAACTCTGAGGGGTTATTGACCATGCCGGAGCACGATCAACCTGACCACGAGGGCCTATTTCCTGCGAGCAAACGAAGAACAAGCAAGAAACTGAGATTGCAATCTGGATATCGCGAATATAAGATGAACGCTTTATTGATCAAGGTGGGGTTCTGTGACGTCTTGGTCTAGTCGTTGGACACAAACGAAGTACGTGAAGTTGCAGCTATGGCGAACTTTTAATCTAAACAAAACCCAAAGTCTACACGACTCCCTAAGGGCTGTATATATGGAGGAAGAGGTGGGAATTTCGTGGCCCTTGGAGGAGGGGTCCGAAACCAACCCTAACTCTTGTTTACCCACACATACGGACTCTAAAAACAGCCTATACTTAAGTATTTCGAAAATACATGGGCCTGGCCCAATAATAAGGTGATGCAGCACCTAAAATAGCCTCTGGACGAAATTTATGAAGTGGCATCTTGTATATTTCGTCCAAGGCTTCATGCACTCCTTATGGTGGCTTCAAAGTCCTGAAATCATCACATGTAACTCCGTTCTGGATCCCCTTGCGCATGCCATCATCTCCACGCTTGAACTTGTTTCAAGGTTCATTTTTCTTGTCCAAGCTAGGCCCTTCATTTGTAAGCAAGACAAATGTATCTAATTTAGGCAGCGTCATATTCTCATGAACATTAGAATCGTTACCAAGAAACGAAAGTACCTGATAATTCAATTGGCGTGCGCGAGCTCTAGTAATTGGTCCAGTATGTATAGCAGCAGGGGCTGGGGGTGTAACAATGGTATTGATGTCCTCATCATCATCCCCTTCTTGAAATAAAGTCGTCCTCAACGAAAATTCATCACCCTCACCCAAATAAAGCTTCAAATCTGCAATGTTAAAAGTGGGACTAACCCCAAAATCTGCAGGTAGCTCAAGTTTATATGCATTATCATCTATTTTCTCTAACACCTTAAAAGGACCATCAGCACGTGGCATTAGCTTTGATTTGCACAAATTAGGAAATCTATCCTTATGCAAATGTAACGAAACAAGATCTCCAGGTGCAAACACAACATGTTTTCTATCCTTATCTTCAGCAGGTTTATATTTAGCATTCATACGCTCAATGTTTTCCTTAGTTAACTCATGCATTTTTAAAATCAATTCAGCACGTTCTTTAGCATCAAAATTAACCTTTTCTGAAGATGGAAGGGGCAACAAATCAATAGGTGCACGAGGTAGGAAACCATACACAATTTCAAAAGGGCACATCTTAGTAGTAGAATGCAATGAACGATTATAAGCAAATTCAATATGAGGCAAGCATTCTTCCCACATTCTTGTTATTCTTCAAAACAGCCCTAAGAATAGTAGACAATGTTTTATTGAATACTTCAGTTTGTCCATCAGTTTGGGGGTGACAAGTAGTACTAAAAATCAGCTTAGTCCCCAACTTAGCCCATAAACATCTCCAAAATTGGCTAAGAAATTTAGTATCACGATCTGAAACAATAGTATTTGGCACACCATGCAAGCGAATAATTTCGTGCAAGAACAAATCAGCAACATTAACAACATCATCGCTTTTATGACATGGTATAAAGTGTGCCGTTTTCGAGAACCTATCCACGACAATAAATATGCTATCCCTCCCCTTCTTTGTTCAAGGTAAACCTAAAACAAAGTCCATAGATATATCCTCCCAAAGTGTCCCATCGTTAGCATGTCGACGATTCATTTACCATGTCTACGATTCAGTTTTGCTTGACTTTTAATGTGTTTCAAAGATTCATGGTCAGAATGTATAACAAATTCCTTGGGCCATAAATAATGTTGACATGTTTCTAAGGTCCGAACAATAGCATATAATTCTTTGTCATACGTAGAATAGTTCAGACTAGGCCCACTCAATTTTTCAGAAAAATATGCAAAAGGTTTGCCATCTTGTAATAACACACCTCCTAATCCAATTGCACTAGCATCACATTCAAGCTCAAAAGTCTTATTAAAATCAGGAAGTTGGAGTAAAGGAGCATGTGTCAACTTATCTTTCAATACCGTGAAGGCTTCTTCCTGTGCGGTACCCCAAACAAAAGGCACATCCTTCTTTGTAAGCTCGTTGAGAGGCGCAGCAATGGTGCTGAAATCTCTCACAAAACGCCTATAGAAACCAGCGAGGCCAAGGAAACTCCTCAGTTGTGTGACCGTTTTGAGCTGCGGCCAACTCTCAATAGCATCAATCTTGGCTTTATCAACTTCAATTCCCTGTGGAGTAACAACACAGCCAAGAAAAGATACTCGATTGGTGCAAAAGGTGCACTTTCCAAGGTTACCAAACAAACGTGCATCACGTAGAGCAATAAAAACAGCACGTAAATGTTCCAAATGTTCCTCCAAAGATTTGCTATAAATCAATATGTCATCGAAGTAAACTATCACAAATCGTCCGATGAAAGCACGTAAAACTTCGTTCATTAACCTCATGAAAGTACTAGGTGCATTAGTTAACCCAAAAGGCATGACTAACCACTCATATAATCCAAACTTAGTTTTAAATGTTGTTTTCCATTCATCTCCCAATTTCATACGAATTTGATGGTATCCACTATGCAAATCAACTTTGGAGAATATTATAGAGCCACTCAATTCATCAAGCATATCATCTAGCCTAGGAATAGTATGACGATAATGAATAGTAATATTATTAATGCCTCTACAATCAAGGCACATACGTGACGTACCATCCTTTTTCGACACTAAAATGATAGGAACAACACAAGGAGTAAGGGATTCACGTATATAACCTTTGTTGAGCAGTTCTTGTACTTGACGCATAATCTCCTTCGTCTCCTCTGGATTGGTACGGTATGGTGCACCGTTGGGTAATGATGCACCGGGAATTAAGTCAATTTGATGCTCAATCCCTCGAATAGGTGGTAATCCCGGTGGCACGTCTTGTGGAAAGACGTCAGCGAACTCCTGCAAAATGTTAGTGACAGCAGGAGGCAAAGAGGAAGGCACGTCCTCGAATGAAAATAATGCCTCTGCACACAAAAGCATAGCAAACAGATTTGCTAAAATCTAAATCATCAATATCAGATTTGGTGGCAATTAAACATGCACATTTCAATTTAATTTCAGAAGCAACAATAGATGGTTTATTATTAGGTTGCATTTGTGGCTCAAAGTCTTTTGCCACAATCTGATTTTCACTTTTCTTTTTCTCCTGTTTTGCTTTATTAGCTCTATTAATATCATCTTTCAAAATGGAATCAGGAGTCATAGGAAGCAAAGTAATATTTTTATCCTTATGAACAAGAGTATACTGATTGTTTCTACCATGGTGTACAGAATTTTTATCAAATTTCCATGGTCTACCAAGTAATAAGGAACATGCTTGCATAGGTACCACATCACAATCAACATAATCAGCATATGTAGAGATACTAAAATGCACACGAACAATACGTGTTACCTTAACCTTGCCACTGTTGTTGAACCATTGGATGTAGTAAGGATGTGGATGTGGTCTTGTGGTGAGTGAGAGCTTCTCCACCATCTCCATGCTAGCCAAGTTATTGCAGCTCCCTCCATCTATGATGACGCGAACAGAATGTTCCTTCACAACTCCCTTTGTATGGAACAAATTATGCCTCTGATTTTGCTCAGCTTGTGTAACCCGCACACTCAAAACACGTTGAGCAACTAAACATTCATACCTGTCAGCATCTTCAGGAGCCATGTATTTCATCTCCACCGTGTTCTTCACGTGTAATAAGAGCCAAAGTCTCCTCATCATAGTCACTAGCAGACTCATTCCCACCATCCTCAGTAGAAATCATCACACGCTGAGATTGGCATTCTCTCGCAAAATGTCCTCTTCCCTTACAACGACGACAAATAATATCACTTGTGTGCCCTGTTGATGCAATGGAAGAAGAAGAACTCTGCGCAGGCCCAGGAGGTGTGCTCTTGGCAGAAAGTGGTGGTTGTGCCTGCTTTCTTGTATCACGGCTGGAGGTGGCACCTGATGGAGGTGCTGGTGTAGTGGAAGTAGAGGATGCACGTGGTATCCATGATGAAGATTGACCTGCAGAAAAGTTAGTTCGCGCCAATGCCTGTCGATCCTTCACTTCACGTTCAGCTTTACAAGCAAGATGGAATAAACGAGTGATATTAGTATACTCCTTATACTCTAGAATGGTATGAATCTCTCTATTTAATCCACCCATAAAACGTGCAAGAATAGATTCATTCTCCTCAACAATACCACATCTAATCATGCCAGTTTGTAATTCCTGATAATATTCTTCTACAGAATTTTTTCCTTGTCTTAAACGCTGCAATTTTTGAAGTAATTCACGTTGATAATATGGTGGAACCCAACGAGTACGTATAGCAGTTTTCAAAGTAGCCCAAGTTGCTGGAATACGATATAATCTACAATGCTCAGACCACCAAACACATGAAAAACTAGTGAATGCACAAACAGCAGCGGGAACACGTCTCTCCTCGGGATATTGTAAACATGTAAGTCGTTGTTCAGTTTCTAACTCCCAAGTAAGATATATATCAGGAACATATCTACCCTCAAATGGTGGAATATTAAATTTTAGTTTAGGGAGATGGTCATGATCTCGTACCTGAGGGTGAGCCCTACCATTGCCATTATTTGCATGTGGACGACCTGGTGGTTGCTGTGCTGGTGGTGGCACGTAGTTCTGATTTTGATCAAACTCATCCTTGTAATCTCCCACAAAATCATCCTCGTAATCTCCCGCGAAATCATCCTCCTCCGCATTAGTAGCAGGAGCCACAGAACTATCAACAGTAGCACCAACATTTTGGCTAGGTGCAAGAGGGAGACGGCTCGCTCGGCGAAGGGCTGTTTCACAATGTGTAGGTTGTAACGCCCTAGATACGACTTTCCAAATTTGTATCCAACTCTTGCCGTTTCCGGCGTTAAGTTATATTTATTTCTCGGGTTTGGGTCTTTGTCTCCTTGTGTTGTTTTCGTTTTATGCATCTCATACCATGTCATCATGTGCATTGCATTTGCATACGTGTTCATCTCATGCATTCGAGCTTTTTCCCCGTTGCCCGTTTTGCATTCCGGCGCTTCGTTCTCCTCCGGTGGCCATTTCTACCTTTCTTTCGTGTGTGGGGATTAAACATTTCCGGATTGGACCGGGACTTGTCATGCGGCCTTGGTTTACTACCGGTAGACCGCCTGTCAAGTTTCGTATCAATTGGACTTCGTTTGATACTCCAACGGTTAACCGAGGGACCGAAAATACCTCGTGTGTGTTGCAGCCCAACACCCCTCAAATTTGGCCCAAAACCCACCAAACTCTGCTCCATGTCCTAGAGCGTTCGATCACGATCGTGTGGCCGAAAACCGCACCTCATTTGGACTCTCCTAACTCTACTTATGCCTATATATACCCCCTCCATTTCCGGATCTCGTCTTCCCCCTCGAAACCCTAGTTCTAAAAAAAAACAGATCTCTCCCCGCGCGCCGAACAACGTCCGCCGGTGCCGGATGTGTCCGACCTCCGCCGCAAGCGCCACGCGGCGCCACCTCATTCGCCCGCGCCCCCAGGTCCACATCGCCGCCGCCTCCCACCGACGCGGGCCCGTAGGCCCAGCGCCGGCCCGCTCCCGCGCCCGACCGGGCCACCCGCCGCCGCTCGCCGCCTCCATGCCGCCATTGCGCCGGTGCCGCGCCGCCGCCATGCGCCAACGCCGGCCGGAGCCCCTCGCCAACCCCGCCGCTCGCCGCCTATGCCGCCGCCGCCCGCCGCCCGCTCCCGGCGCCGCCTCCTCCGCCGGATCCGGCCGGACCCCGCCGTCCTCTTCCTCCTCCTCCCACGCCGGCCTTCTTCACCGTCAAGTCCGGCGAGCTGCTACAGTAACTCCGGCGTGCATCGGGAAGCGTGCGGATCTGGATCCAGATCTGAGAAATTCATCTCGGTTGACTTTTTCGTTCCTAACCCTAGTTTTTTATGCATACTTTGACCGCCCGTAACTTTGCATCCGTAGCTCCGATTTGGACATATTATATGTCAACATGTTCGCCTCGACGAGTAAATTATTTCATTCCATTGCATCATTTTTATTTGAGTTCATCTTGATGCCCAAAATATTGTTAGAAGGAGGCTTCGTGAGTTAATTGTCAGATCTGCTAGTTCATCTTAGACTTTTGTCTTTTTTGCCATGATTAATGTGTGCATGCTATGCTAGTGAGTCCTTCATATGTTTTGTTAAGCATTTTGTCTTCTTTCCAGAGGTGCAACCCGTGAATTTTTAGGATGTGTGTGGTGACTTGTGCAAGCTTGCAAAGTGAGGCACCCGGTAAATCTGTTTTCAGGGCTTAGTTGTTTTCACAAAGTCAGGGATATTTTAGTTCATGATGCCATATGTTCAGCTTGTTTCCTAGTGATCCGCGCCTCTTTTGAGGATGATCAGTAAAGGAGTTTTATTAATCATGTTATTCTCTATCCATCCATGTCTTTGTTTGAAATTATGGAGCACTCGAACTTGAGTCATTCGAGCTCTACTTTTGCTTCGTGGTGAATCTGGGCAGATCGTCAACTCGTTTGCGATTTGGCCGTTGTTGTTGTAGTTGATCCGTGTATGCCATGCCATTGTTATTGCCATGTCTAGCTTGTATTTTGTGCCTTCTTAATAGATGTATGCTTGCCTTACTGTGACTTGCACCATGGTGAGTGCATCGAGCTCGTTTACATGCCTTCGTGAGTTATATTTCAGCATGTCTCAGTTTTCACCAAGTCTGAAAACTGATTGTGCTTTAGCTATGTTCGTGTGCCCGTTAATATATTTTGTGGTCCCTTTTGGCCCCAGGTCACTTTTGAACTTTTGTTAAGCTTGTTGAGTAGCTCCATGCCATGTTCTTACTTCTCTTAATCAGGTCATGTATCATGTTGTTTTGCTGCTCCGAAGAGGGCTTCGTGATCTGAAATTTCAGACTAGTGTTAATTTCACTAAGTCTAAAATCTGTTTTGCATTTGCGTTTTTGCCATGCTTGTTTGAACCTCATAATGGATGAGTTGGCCGTGGCTCAGTGCTAGTCTTTTGTTAAGAATCTTGTGTGCATCGCTGCCATGTATTTTGTTGTCATGTTTGGTGGCTGTAGCATGTTCGTTGCATTGCGTTTAGATGCCTACTTGCTGTAAATCGCAGACCGGTGTCATTCTCAAAACGCTTGCCATTTCCAAACCATAACTCCGATTCCAATGATCTTTATATCGTTTTCAAGCGATTTCATCCCCTCTATCGAGTGGCACCCTTGGAATTCCAAGTTGAGGCCAGGTTCATGCATTTCCTATCATACCTTGCATTTTGCATCCCGCATCGCATCCCGCATAGCATATCTTCATTTCATCATATTGCTTGGTCTTGCACTTGGTTGATTGTATCCTTGTTGCTTGTTTTTCTTGTTGGGTAGAGCCGGGAGACGACTTCGCTACCGTGGATCCCGTTGAGTTTGCTTGTGAGGATCCAGTCAACTCTGACAACTGTGCAGGCAAGATGATCATACCCTCGAAATCACTACTATCTTTGCTATGCTAGTTTGCTCGCTCTTGCTATGCCAATGCTATGATGCCTACCTTTTGCTTATCAGCCTCCCAATTTCCATGTCAAACCTCTAACCCACCTTGTCCTAGCAAACCGTTGATTGGCTATGTTACCGCTCTGCTCAGCCCCTCTTATAGCGTTGCTAGTTGCATGTGAAGTTTGGAGGCCGTTCCTTGTTGGAACATCATTTATTTACTTGTTGGGATATCATTATATTGCTATGTTATCTTAACGCATCTATATACTTGGTAAAGGGTGGAAGGCTCGGCCTCTCGCCTAGTGTTTTGTTCCACTCTTGCCGCCCTAGTTTCCGTCATATCGGTGTTATGTTCCCGGATTTTGCGTTCCTTACGCGGTTGGGTTATAATGGGAACCCCTTGATAGTTCGCCTTGATTAAAACTTTTCCAGCAATGCCCAACATTGGTTTTACCATTTGCCTCCTAGCCTTTTCTTTCCCTTGGGTTCTGCAGACTCAAGGGTCATCTTATTTTAACCCCTCCCCCCCGGGCCAGTGCTCCTCTGAGTGTTGGTCCAAACCGTCAGCCGTCGGTGGCTACCAGGGGCAACTCTGGGCTGGCCTACCGGAAGTTTGGACAATCTGAGTGTGCCCTGAGAAAGAGATATGTGCAGCTCCTATCGGGATTTGTCGGCACATTCGGGCGGTGTTGCTGGTCTTGTTTTAACCTGTCGAATTGTCTTGTTGTACCGGGTTACCGAGTCTGATCGGTGTGTCTCGGGTGGAGGTCTATTCCTTCGTTGACCGTGAGAGCTTTTCATGGGCTAAGTTGGGACTCCCCTGCAGGGATTGAACTTTCGAAAGCCGTGCCCGCGGTTATGGGCAGATGGGAATTTGTTAATGTCCGGTTGTAGATAACTTAAACCTTAATTAATTAAAATGAATCAAACTGAGTGTGTTGCCGTGATGGCCTCTTCTCGGCGGAGTCCGGGAAGTGGACACGTTGTTGGAGTTATGCTTGCGCAGGTTGTCCTTCTAGATTCTCGCTCGCGCTTTGCCTCCTCTTCTCGCTCTCTTTTGCGTATAAGATAGCCATCATATATGCTAGTCGCTTGCCGCAGCTCCACATATATTTGCCTTATCCATTCCTATAAGCTTAAATAGTCTTGATCGCGAGGGTGCGAGATTGCTGAGTCCCTGTGGCTCACAGATACTATAATTCCAGATGCAGGTCTAGGTGATCTCGCTCCAGGTGATGAGTTCGAGCTCAAGTGGGAGTTCGACGAGGACTCTCAGCGTTATTATGTTTCCTTTCCCGATGATCAGTAGTGGTGCCTAGTTGGGGTTTGATTCAGGGCCTAGTCGCATGTGGGGTTTTTCTTCTATTTTGGCACCGTAGTCGGGCCATGAGTGTCTGTCTGATGGATGTTATTTATGTACTTTGATGAGACGTGGCGAGTGTAAGCCAACTATGTTCTTCCCCTTTTATTATATATTACATGGGTTGTTGTAATGATTGCGACATTGCTTTCAATGCGGTTATGTCTCTAAGTCGTGCCTCGACACGTGGGAGCTATAGCGGCATCGAGGGCGTTACAAGTTGGTATCAGAGCCGACCCTCGCAGTTACATGGATGGTTGCGGACAGGTGCGTGGTCATGTTGTTCATGACGTTTGTGACCCGTTGTGGCACCCGGCATGGCACATGTACCGGACTGGAAGCACAGACATTTGTGCCAAGAGGGAACGTTCCTGTGGCCTGACGAGGACGTCGGTTCCTATGAGTAGGGGTGTATGTGATGGAATGGATTATTAGGGATGATAGACTACTCATATCAATAAGGAATTCCTTCTTTTCCGGGAGCCCATTCAGACAGAACTTCAAAGTTAAGCGTGCTCAGCTTCGAGTAGTGTCAGGATGGGTGACCGACCGGGAAGTTGCTCCCGGGTGCGCACGAGTGAGGACAAAGTGCGCAGAAAAGACTAGTATTGATCTGTGGGGCCAGTCTAGATCCTGTCAGGAGTAACGACCACCGGCGGGTGTGTCCGGGGCGTTACAAGTTGGTAAGGCATCCTGACGTAGAGTTTTGACTCTTCTCTTCTCAAATTTCACTAAAAAAATTTTAGGATCACGCGAGTATCTTGGATTTGTTCCGATGGCTTATGATGAGAACACTGTCTTGGTGCCTCCTGTCAGGGGTTTAGTGGAAGTGTCCCGGGGAGTTGATCTCGGAGGTGTTGTCATCATAATTTTATCGTTGCAATTCTGGAATACTTGAGATATGTTCGCCGACATCGAAAATCTCTTTTATGCAGTTCGTTGGTGAGATAACCTCGACGCCACCCAGTACTGGGGCGGGAGTTCGGGAGTATCGCCATAACTTCTATAACGGATGCTTTTCGAAGGTTGAGGTAGATGGTTTCCGAAGTTTTCTTGGTTATGTGTTGAAGGATGGATACAGCTGGATGTAGGATTTGCTAGTTTGGGTGAGATATTATGCTTCCCATGTATCCCCAACACCTGATTGCATAACCGGAAAGGTTCGGGAGTTTCATAGGTGGGAATTCTTGTAGCTCTAGTTCTTCTTCCACGGATATTGGTTTGAGATTGGGATTTCTTACCGATTATTCATTCTTGATCCGTACCTTGTTGATTTATTTCTCTACCTTAATTCTACGTGGCTTCTCAATTTATGGATATGTGACCATTTGAAGAGGAATGCATTCGTTCATTTTGTTCGGATGTGAAGACTATATGTTGCAATTTTCATTCCGTTGGTTTCAGCTTCATTTATCTGTCTATGTGCTAACGGTGGTCAACCTCTTCAGGATGGCTCCCGCTAAGAGCACCAGTCAGAACCAGAATCAAGATCCGCCACCGCCTCCACCTCCTCCAGAGGCATGGCAAGCTGTGATGGCCGCAACCAATGCAAACACTCAGCTGATCATGCAAATTCTCCAAGAGCGCAATCAAGGCAGTCAAGGGAATCAAGGCAGCAATCAGAGTCACTTTGCTACACTCAACCAGTTCCTTGCTAACGGGCCAAAGACTTTCAGTAATTGTGTTGAGGCAACCGATGCTGACGGTTGGCTTGTGGATCTGTCTAAGCATTTTGAGTGCAGCAACGTCAGGCCTGAAGACTTTGTGAAGTTCGCTTCCTTCCAACTCAAAGATCAAGCTACAGAATGGTTCCAGAAGTACAAGGATTCCAGAGGTGGACGTGTTATCACTTGGGATGATTTCCGTCGAGATTTCCGAGCTCACCATATTCCGCAGAGCGTGGTTGAAAGCAAGCGTGAGGAATTCCGCAATCTGAAGCAAGGTTCTTTGTCTGTCTATGACTACAACAAATTGTTCCAGAAGCTTGCCCGCTTTGCCAAGCAGGACGTGCCTGATGAGAAGAGCATGATATATTAGTTCAGGGGTGGTCTCAGAGAAGACATTCCACTCGCTCTTGTTCTCTTTGAGCCCTTGAGATACGATGAGTTCTACAACATGGCACTGAAGCAAGAGGCTGCTCAGTTGAGGTGTGATGCTTCCACGAAGCGAGTCAGAGATGTTACTCCTTCTTCCTCTACTCAAGTGGCCAAGCAGCAGAAGTTTTGGCTTCCTCCTCCTCCGTTCCGTCAGCCGTATCAGCAGAAGAGCAAAGGTGGCAGTGGTTCTTCCCACCCACCCAACCCAGGCTTTCAGAACAAGGCTTCGGCTCAAGCTCCAAGATCGAGTGCTCCGTATCACCGTCCTCTTTCAGAGGTCACGTGCAACAAGTGTCAACAGAAGGGTCACTATGCCAACAACGGTTTCAACCAGAGGCGTCTTCCTCCTCCTCCTGTCAGATCGGCAAGTACAGCTGTGGTCAAGCATAACCCCAAGCATGCCAAGGTCAATTTGATGAATGCAGCTCAGGCAGAGGACTCGTCAGATGTGATCATGGGTAACCTTCCTGTTAACGATGTTCCCGCAAAAGTTCTTTTTGACACTGGTGCATCGCATTGCTTCATCTCGAAACCTTTTGCATCTAAGCATGAGTTAACTTCCCAAGTTATGCATAAACCGTTAGCAGTCGTCTCTCCGGGTAAATGTTTGCTTGCTAATCACGAGATTCTGGATATTTCTATCATGATGGGTGATTTCAAGTTTCTGGCTTCTCCAATGGTTCTTGGTAACTCGGATATTGATCTTATTCTTGGGATGGATTGGCTTTCTAAGCACAAGGCTCAGCTTGATTGTGCTGCCAGGCAGATTCAATTGACTCATTCGTCTGAGGATGTAATTGTCTTTGCCGCTCGGGATAATACTATCTGTCTGTTTTCTCTCAATGAGAAGGGTGAATTGGATGCCATCTCGCAAATTCCAGTCGTTTGCGAATATCAAGACGTCTTTCCAGAAGAGCTCCCAGGAATGCCTCCGCACCGGCCAGTTGAATTCGTTATTGAACTTGAGCCCGATCCGGAACCTGTGTGCAAACGTCCTTACAAGCTCGGATCTGAAGTGTTGAAGGAGCTGAAGAAGCAACTCGATGTGCAAGAAAGATTGGGTCTCATCCGGCCTACTACTTCTCCGTGGGGTTGTGGTGTTCTTTTTGTGAAGAAGAAGGATGGAACGGACCGACTTTGTGTTGATTACCGTCCAGTGAACAAGAAGACCATCAAGAACAAATACCCACTTCCCAACATCAATGAGCTGTTCGAACAACTCAAAGGTGCTCAAGTATTCTCCAAGCTTGATCTCCGTATGGGTTATCACCAGATTCGCATTCGTGAAGAAGATATTCCCAAGACAGCATTCAGAACAAGCTTTGGTTCATATGAATACACGGTCATGTCTTTTGGCCTTGCCAACGCTCCTCCAACGTTCTCTCGCATGATGAACTTCATCTTCAACGCCTACACCAATGACTTCGTTTTGGTCTATCTCGACGACATTCTGGTTTTCTCTAAGAACAAGGAAGATCATGCCAAGCACTTGCGTTTGGTTCTTGATAAGCCCAGGGAACATCAGTTCTACGCCAAGTTCTCCAAGTTTGAATTTTGGCTCGATGAGGTTCTTTATCTTGGTCATATCATCTCTGCCAAGGGCATTTCCGTGAATCCCGAGAAGGTATCCGCAATTGTGAATTGGGAACCTCCTCGGAATGTGAAGCAACTCCGAAGTTTTCTCGGTCTCGCAAGCTATTGCCGAAGATTCGTTGAAAACTTTTCCAAGATCGCGAAGCCTCTCTCTAATCTTCTTCAGAAGCACGTCAAGTACGTTTGGTCTCCAGAGTGTGATATTGCTTTCAACACTTTGAAAGAGAAGTTGATCACTGCTCCAGTTTTGACTCCGCCTGATGAATCCAAGCCGTACGAGGTCTTTTGTGATGCCTCTCTCCAAGGTCTTGGCGCAGTATTGATGCAAGAGAAGAAAGTGGTTGCTTATACATCTCGCCAGTTGAAGCCTAATGAGAAGAACTACCCCAGTCATGATCTCGAGTTGGCGGCAGTTGTGCATGCTTTGTTGACTTGGAGACATCTTCTATTGGGAAGAAAAGTGGACATTTTCACTGATCACAAGAGTCTCAAGTACATCTTCACTCAGCCTAATCTCAACCTAAGGCAAACTCGATGGGTCGAAATGATTCAAGAATATAATCCGAGTATTGAGTATACTCCATGCAAGGCCAATGTGATTGCTGACGCTTTGAGCAGAAAGGCCTACTGCAACAGTCTGATTCTCAAGCCTTATCAACCCGAGCTTTGTGAAGCTTTCCACAAACTTAATCTACAAGTTGTTCCTCAAGGTTTCCTCGCCAACCTTCAAGTCTCTCCTACCTTAGAAGACCAGATTCGCCAAGCCCAGCTTCTTGATGCTATGGTGAAAAAGGTGAAGATTGGAATTGCCAAGAGTCAGTCCAAGTACAAGTGCTACCGCCTTGATGACAAGGACACTCTTTTCTTCAAGGATCGTATTGTTGTGCCCAAAGGTGAACTTCGTAAAGTGATCATGAACGAGGCTCACAATTCTCTCCTCTCCATCCACCCTAGGAGCACGAAGATGTATCAGGACCTCAAGCAAGCTTTTTGGTGGACTCGAATGAAGCGCGAGATCGCTCAATTCGTGAACGAATGTGATGTCTGCAGAAGAGTGAAGGCAGAACACTAAAGGCCAGCAGGTCTCCTTCAACCTCTTGCCATTCCAGAATGGAAGTTTGACCACATTGAAATGGACTTCGTGACTGGGTTTCCAAAGTCCAAGCATGGCAATCATGCTATATTTGTTGTCATCGACAAACTCACCAAAGTGGCTCACTTTCTGCCTATCAAAGAGTCGATCACTGCAGCTCAATTGGCGGAACTCTATACCTCTCGCATTGTCTCTCTGCACGGTATTCCTCAAGTGATCTCTTCAGACTGTGGCAGCATCTTTACCTCCAAGTTTTGGGATTCTTTTCAGAAGGCTATGGGTACTAACATCCGCTTCAGCACTGCTTTCCATCCTCAAACAAGCGGTCAAGTCGAGCGTGTCAACCAGATTCTTGAAGATATGCTCAGGGCTTGTGTGATCTCCTTCGGCATGAAGTGGGAGGATTGTCTTCCTTATGCTGAATTCTCCTATAACAACAGTTTTTAAGCAAGTTCGGGCAAGGCCCCTTTTGAAATTATGTATGGCTGGAAGTGCCGTACCCCTCTAAACTGGTCTGAAACCGGTGAACGTCATCTGCTGGGTAATGACTTAATCACAGAAGCAGAAGAAATGTGCAAATTCATTCGTGATAACCTCAAAGTAGCCCAATCCCGCCAGAAGAGCTACTATGATAGTAAGCACCATGATTTGGTTTTCGAGATCGAAGATCATGTTTACCTCCGCGTCTCTCCTATGAAAGGTACTCGTCGCTTCGGTATCAAAGGGAAGCTTGCCCCTAGATACGTGGGACCTTTCAAGATTGTCAGCAAGAGAGGCGACCTCGCCTATCAACTCGAGCTTCCCTCAAACTTTGCAAATGTTCATGACGTGTTCCATGTCTCTCAGCTTTGAAAGTGCTTCAAGACTCCTGACCGCACCGTCAACTTCGAGGACATTGAGCTCCAAGAATATCTCTCCTATCGTGAGCACCCAGTTGCTATTCTTGAAGAGACTGAATGCAAGACTCGCAACAAGTCAATCAAATTTCTCAAAGTCAAGTGGTCACACCATTCCGACAGTGAAGCTACCTGGGAACGCGAGGATCACCTCCGTTCTGAGTACCCGGAGTTCCTTCAGTCCTAGATCTCGGGACGAGATCTTTTCGTAGTGGTGGAGTGTTGTAACGCCCCAGATACGACTTTCCAAATTTGTATCCAACTCTTGCCGTTTCCGGCGTTAAGTTATATTTATTTCTCGGGTTTGGGTCTTTGTCTCCCTGTGTTGTTTTCGTTTTCATGCATCTCATATCATGTCATCATGTGCATTGCATTTGCATACGTGTTCATCTCATGCATTCGAGATTTTTCCCCGTTGCCCGTTTTGCATTCCGGCGCTTCGTTCTCCTCCGGTGGCCATTTCTACCTTTCTTTCGTGTGTGGGGATTAAACATTTCCGGATTGGACCGGGACTTGTCATGCGGCCTTGGTTTACAACCGGTAGACTGCCTGTCAAGTTTCGTATCAATTGAACTTCGTTTGATACTCCAACGGTTAACCGAGGGACCGAAAAGACCTCGTGTGTGTTGCAGCCCAACACCCCTCAAATTTGGCCCAAAACCCACCAAACTCTGCTCCATGTCCTAGAGCGTTCGATCACGATCGCGTGGCCGAAAACCGCACCTCATTTGGACTCTCCTAGCTCTACTTATGCCTATATATACCCCCTCCATTTTCGGATCTCGTCTTCCCCCTCGAAACCCTAGTTCTAAAAAAAAAACAGATCTCCCCCGCGTGCCGGACAACGTCCGCCGGCGCCGGACGTGTCCGACCTCCGCCGCCAGCACCACGCGGCGCCACCTCATTCGCCCGCGCCCCCAGGTCCACATCGCCGCCGCCTCCCACCGACGCGGGCCCGCAGGCCCAGCGCCGGCCCGCTCCCGCGCCCGATCGGGCCACCCGGCTCCCGAGCCGCTCGCCGCCTCCCTGCCGCCGTTGCGCCGGTGCCGCGCCACTGCCGTGCGCCAACGCCGGCCGGAGCCCCTCGCCGAACCCGCCGCTCGCCGCCTACGCCGCCGTCGGCCGCCGCCCGCTCCCGGCGCCGCCTCCTCGGCTGGATCCGGCCGGACACCGCCGGACCCCGCCGTCCTCTTCCTCCTCCTCCCACGCCGGCCTTCTTCCCCGTCAAGTCCGGCGAGCGGCTACAGTAACTCCGGCGTGCATCGGGAAGCGTGCGGATCTGGATCCAGATCTGAGAAATTCATCTCGGTTGACTTTTTCGTTCCTAACCCTAGTTTTTTATGCATACTTTGACCGTCCGT
This sequence comes from Triticum urartu, assembly GCF_003073215.2. NCBI lineage: Eukaryota > Viridiplantae > Streptophyta > Magnoliopsida > Poales > Poaceae > Triticum > Triticum urartu. Next base: position 84,862,554 of record NC_053022.1, on the reverse strand, counting down.
AACTTTGCAACCTTAGCTCTGATTTGGACATATTATATATCAAAATGTTCGCCTCGACTAGTAAATAATTTCATTACATTGCATCATTCTCATTTGAGTTCATCTTGATGCCCAAAATGCTGTTAGGAGGAGGCTTCGTGAGTTAATTGTCAGATCTGCTAGTTCATCTTAGACTTTTGTCTTTTTTGCCATGATCAATGTGTGCATGCTATGCCTGTGAGTCCTCCATATGTTTTGTTAAGAATTTTGTCTTCTTTCCAGAGGTGCAACCCATGCATTTTTAGGATCTGTGTGGTGACTTGTGCAAGCTTGCATGCCTGCAGGTCGACTCTAGAGGATCCCCGGGTACCGAGCTCGAATTCGCCCTATAGTGAGTCGTATTACAATTCACTGGCCATATGTTCAACGTCGTGACTAGAAACCCTGGCCTCATTTGAGGATGATCAGTAAAGGAGTTTTGTTAAACATGTTATGCTCTATCCATCCATGTCTTTTTTTGCAATTATGGAGCAATCTAGCTTGAATCATTTGAGCTCTACTTTTGCTTCATGGTGAATCTGGGCAGATCGTCAACTCGTTTGCGATTTTGCCGTTGTTATTGTAGTTGATCCGGGCATGCCATGCCATTGTTCTTGCCATGTCTAGCTTGTATTTTGTGCCTTCTTAATAGATGTATGCTTTCCTTGCTGTGAATTGAACCATGGTGAGTGCATCAAGCTCGTTTACATGCCTTCGTGAGTTATATTTCAGCATGTCTCAGTTTTCACTAAGTCTGAAAACTGATTGTGTTTTAGCTATGTTCGTGTACCCGTTAATATATTTTGTGATCACTTTTGGCCCCAGGTCACTTTGGGACTTTTGTTAATCTTGTTGAGTAGCTCCATTCCATGTTCTTACTTGTCTTCATAAGGTCATGTATCATGTTGTTTTGCTGCTCCGAAGAGGGCTTCGTGATCTGAAATTTCAGACTAGTGTTAATTTCACTAAGTCAAAAATCTGTTTTGCATTTGCGTTTTTGCCATGCTTGTTTGAACCTCATAATGGATGAGTTGGCCGTGGCTCAGTGCTAGTCTTTTGTTAAGCATCTTGTGTGCATCCCTTCAATGTATTTTGTTGTCATGTTTGGTGGCTGTAGCATGTTCGTTGCATTGCGTTTAGATGCCTACTTGCTGTAAATCGCAGACCGGTGTCATTCTTAAAACGCTTGCCATTTCCAAACCATAACTCCGATTCCAATGATCTTTATATCGTTTTCAAGCGATTTCATCCCCTCTATCCAGTGGCACCCTTAGAATTCCAAGTTGAGGCCAGGTTCATGAATTTCCTGTCATACCTTGCATTTTGCATCCCGCATCGCATCCCGCATAGCATATCTTCATTTCATCATATTGCTTGGTCTTGCACGTGGTTGATTGTATCCTTGTTGCTTGTTTGTCTTGTTGGGTAGAGCCGGGAGACAAGTTCGCTACCGAGGAGCCCGTTGAGTTTGCTTGTGAGGATCCAGTCAACTCTGACAACTGTGCAGGCAAGATGATCATACCCTCGAAATCACTACTATCTTTGCTATGCTAGTTTGCTCGCTCTTGCTATGCCAATGCTACGATGCCTACCTTTTGCTTGTCAGCCTCCCAATTGCCATGTCAAACCTCTAACCCACCTTGTCCTATCAAACCATTGATTGGCTATGTTACCGCTTTGCTCAGCCCCTCTTATAGCGTTGCTAGTTGCAGGTGAAGTTTGGAGGCCGTTCCTTGTTGGAACATCATTTATTTACTTGTTGGGATATCATTATATTGCTATGTTATCTTAATGCATCTATATACTTGGTAAAGGGTGGAAGGCTCGGCCTCTCGCCTAGTGTTTTGTTCCACTCTTGCCGCCCTAGTTTCCGTCATATCGGTGTTATGTTCCCGGATTTTGCGTTCCTTACGCGGTTGGGTTATAATGGGAACCCCTTGATAGTTCGCCTTGATTAAAACTTTCCAGCAATACCCAACATTGGTTTTACCATTTGCCTCCTAGCCTTTTCTTTCCCTTGGGTTCTGCAGACTCAAGGGTCATCTTATTTTAACCCCCCCCCCCCGGGCCAGTGCTCCTCTGAGTGTTGGTCCAAACCGTCAGCCGCCGGTGGCTACCAGGGGCAACTCTGGGCTGGCCTACTGGAAGTTTGGACAATCTGAGTGTGCCCTGAGAAAGAGATATGTGTAGCTCCTATCGGGATTTGTCGGCACATTCGGGCGGTGTTGCTGGTCTTGTTTTAACCAGTCGAATTGTCTTGTTGTACCGGGTTACCGAGTCTGATCGGTGTGTCTCGGGTGGAGGTCTATTCCTTCGTTGACCGTGAGAGCTTTTCATGGGCTAAGTTAGGACTCCCCTGCAGGGATTGAACTTTCGAAAGCCATGCCCGCGGTTATGGGTAGATGGGAATTTGTTAATGTCCGGTTGTAGATAACTTAAACCTTAATTAATTAAAATGAATCAAACTGAGTGTGTTGCCGTGATGGCCTCTTCTCGGCGGAGTCCGGGAAGTGGACACGGTGTTGGAGTTATGCTTGCGCAGGTTGTCCTTCTAGATTCTCGCTCGCGCTTTGCCTCCTCTTCTCGCTCTCTTTTGCGTATAAGATAGCCATCATATATGCTAGTCGCTTGCCGCAGCTCCACATATATTTGCCTTATCCATTCCTATAAGCTTAAATAGTCTTGATCGCGAGGGTGCGAGATTGCTGAGTCCCTGTGGCTCACAGATACTATAATTCCAGATGCAGGTCTAGGTGATCTCGCTCCAGGTGACGAGTTCGAGCTCAAGTCGGAGTTCGACGAGGACTCTCAGCGTTATTATGTTTCCTTTGCCGATGATCAGTAGTGGTGCCTAGTTGGGGTTTGATTTAGGGCCTAGTCGCATGTGGGGTTTTTCTTCTATTTTGGCGCCGTAGTCGGGCCATGAGTGTCTGTCTGATGGATGTTATTTATGTACTTTGATGTGACGTGGCGAGTGTAAGCCAACTATGTTCTTCCCCTTTTATTATATATTACATGGGTTGTTGTAATGATTGCCTGACTTGCGACATTGCTTTCAATGCGGTTATGTATCTAAGTCGTGCCTCGACACATGGGAGCTATAGCCGCATCGAGGGCGTTACATAGGTAGTCATTGTTGTTGTTGTAGAGGTGCGTTAGGTGCAGCCGGTGGTAGTGGTGGAAGACGCGCGAGCAATTCATTAAACCTGTTATCGAGCTTTGTTTCGAACGTATTCTCCATGCCATCTATCTTCTCCATGGCCTCTTCAAATCTGTTTAGCACATCTTGCACCTGTCCACTCATCATTTGCTGAAATTTGTCATGCAACTCCTTATTCGTCATGTTCTCCCAGTCAGTCTCGTCGGCTTGTGATCCTGCCACGGTTAGCAGCAATAGAAACACACAAGAATATGATCCTACAGACTACTAACAAGAGGTGGTGGTGGTGTCACAAATCCGTCAAGCAAATCTCAAATTCTTACCAGTTCTTACCCAGCAGCAGGCGGTGATCGACAACCGTTGTAGTCAAAACTCTCAAAGCTTGGACAGAGCGATTACTAGGGAGAGTCAGACGCATGACATAGATGTATGTGGAGCTGGGAAGGCTTATAATATGTGATGCGGAGCATCCCAAGGTCATCCCCATGGACCTACCATCGTCTCATCAAGTGCCTACCGGACCCATGACTCGATCACGTGCAAGAGCCCTTGAAACCGAGGTGACATCTCTCCTCTCACAATTCCACTTCGATGCGCATGAAGCATGGCTACTACCTCATATGGATACTTTGTGCATACTCAGGTACAATGGAGAAGCAAAGGAGCAAGGACAAGAAGAAGAGGAACATGGATGAGAAGACGGAGAAGAAGAAGGGATGCAGGAAAAGTCCCAGCCACCGGACGACCGGCCGGGATCGGACGTCCTGCGCCTGAAGCCTCAGCCAAACCCCAGCTTGCGGACATCCGGCCCAGACCGGACGACCAATGCCCCTGCACCCGAAGCGAACGAGCGGACGTCCGGTCCGGACCGGACGACCGGCGCACCAGCACCCGAGCCAACATCAGCGGAAGTCCAGAGCTACCGGACGTCCGGCACCCCCATCACCGAGCAGAACCAGCGGACGACCAGAGGACACTGGACGTCCGGCCGCTCTTGAGACACCGGATGACCGGTCCCCAGCGGACGTCCGGTACCTGGCTGCATCCAGATTCGGGCCCGAGGCCCATGTACCCTTTCACTTTGCCCCCCTTTTGCACTTAGACTATAAATAGACCCCCCATTCATCCTAGCTAGGGTTAGCGTTGTGATAGCTCATTTGAGATATAGAGCTACGCTCATCCATTACGGATCTACTCCATGAGAGAGACTGCGGCCCCTCTATGGAGAAGATCCCCTTGGATTCAAGACCCCCTCTTGGGTGGCCCCATCAAGACCTCCTCATGGAGAAGAACCGGTTACCGTGTATCGTCCGTTGTTGACCTTGGATCATCGTGTATCTCTCTTTGTGTTTCGAGGATCTAGCACATGTGTGATCTATTTCTTGTTGGTTGAGTGTTTCTCTTGTGTTTCCCCCCGTTTTTCCCCTCGTGTTCTTCGTGTTCCTCGTAGGGATCCGCTCCTTTCATGAAAGATTGGCCATCTAGGGTTCCACCCTACATCATCTTGGTATCATGAGCAAGGTTGATCACGATTTCGGAGCCCCCTCTTCATTTTTCTATCTTGATTTTGTTGTTTTTCGTCCTAATTCGAAAATCCCCACCAAAAATAGCCCCCAAAAAAATTCTTGTGTTTTGTGAGTTTTGATGATGTTTTGTTGGTTTTGATCCATGAATTTGTTGCGTTGCAAGTAGATCTAGCCTTCCCCCACCATCTCCACCTCGAAATCCCTCCCAAATTCCCCATATTCCCCGCAAAATCACCTCCCGGATCTAAAAACTCGCGTTAACCCCGAGCACCGAATGACCGTCCCATCACTGGACGTTCGGCGACCCAGGAAGCACCAGACGTCCGACGTTACCGGACAACCGGCGACCGGACATCCGTCTGCGCCCGGACGGCCGCTACTTCCACAACATCATCCGCTACACCACCTCCAACTTCCGCAAAACCGTCCCAATATCCCTACCCACACCACCACCTAACCGCCACCTACTTCGACCATTTTGGTCGCATTTGGTTTTGAGAATTTGAGTTGCGGTACCATATCCTTTTGTGTTTCGGCTATCTAGGTACGGTTCGACATCGACACCACCGCCGCTCATTTTCGCCACGGACGCGTCACCAACACCGGTCATCAACAATGACCACCTCGACTATGACTTGGTATTCGTGCCACCATTTTGACACCATACCGGAAGCAAGACCGGTAACCTCACCTTGGTATTGGACATATCACTCTTGCCATCACATTGTTAGCCATCATCGCCTTACTCCTTTGCGTTGCTTACCCATCGAGACTAGCCATTGAGTATTGCGGACAATGAGACTTGTGCACAATAGTGATCATACTTCCCATAGCATACATACATACATACATCATTGTTGCCTATTTTGGTATCATCTCTTGTGTCACAAAGTTGTCATCGCATACTCACTTGCTATATTGGTTCGTCAAGCATTGCATGAGAAAAGAGCTCAAATATCAAAGAGCCAAACAAGATTTTAAGCAAAGTGTAAAGATAAGCAAAGAGCTTTTAAGCAAGAACCATAGCATCATACAACATTATGATTGTCATACTCGATCATCTTGGATCATATCATAGCAACACCGTGCATAAAACATATTTGGGATAGAAGTCGTTGCATTTTTGCTAAGTAGGTTGTGCACAAGTTCTTGTATCCGCCTATCGTGCAATAGTGCTAGCGTCTCTCTAGTATTGTGCAACAAGAGCATTTTTGTGGATTTCACATTTTGGCTCACCCTTGGTTGCACAACCCCACTTATCTTTTTGCGTGTGTGTTTCTGTGTACCATATATGCTTGGTCTACTTGTTACATTGCATCTTGCGAATCTTTTCCAACATTATTGAATCTTGCTTACATTCACATTAAAAATTGTGCCACCATCGTAACAAAGCTCCACCAAAAGCTTTTACCCGTGTAGGTGTGAGAACCGACAAGAATTGGTATCAATTGTGCTATTTCCTTGTTACACATTGGAGTCATCTTTGATCCATTGTCAACATCGGTCAAGGTACATTTGATATTGGTTCTTCCCTTTCTTCCACTCACACTTGTCTTGGAATGATGGATAGGCCAAGTACTTCTACCAACCCGCTCTTCATGGAGCAAGACGACGACATGAACTCCTTCGTCACCAAGAGTCACCTCTTTGGTGCACAACGTGCTTTGCATCAAGAGCAACAAGCTATGAGTGAACGCATTGACAACCTTGCCGCCGACTTGCGACTTTCCGAGCAACGTACAAGGGACTACTTTGACAACAAGCTCGACGATCACAAGCAAGAGAATGACGCAAGGATGGACGAGATTCGCGCTTTGTTGCTCAACCACTCTTCTTCCACTTCATGAAGGAGCCGTTCAAGTCGACACTCCGACGACACCATCTCCGGTTCAAGTACACCGACATCAAACACTCTTCAACGATCCGCGCACAACGAGCATCAAGCAAACCACTTCACCAATCCACTTCGAGACACCGACTCGCAAGAACATCGACGACGTCAAGCCGAACAGGCCTTTGCGCTAGCTCGGGAACGGCAATGCCAATGTCAACACGAACAAGAGGAGCGAGCGCGACAACATCAGATGCACAAGACGCCGAGGCGGAACGCCAAGAACAACAACTACATGAAGCTCAAGCACTTGAAACGCAACATGCCCTTCATGAATCAAGTTGTGTTGTAGCCGACTGAGGCCGACAAGCTCGACTACATCAAGAAGCACTTCACGATGAAGCTCAAGAAATAATTTATCACAGATGTGTGCGTCAACAAGCTCCTCGTCCAGATAGACAAGCGCCTCATCAAGATAGACAAGCTCCCCCTGAAGCGAGACAAAGAACATCAAGTCCATCGAGAACAAAAAGACAATGGACCCAATCCTCGCCAAGAGCAAAATGAGGAAGACTTCCAACTTCATCAAGAGCACCATGAGTTGGACAATCATCTACAACATGGGCGTCATCATCCCCGTCCCCAACACAATGAAGAGAAATGCTACGGCAAGCTCAAGTTCACCAAGCCCAAGTTCAATGGAAGCAATGATCCCGAAGAGTACCTTTCATGGGCATTGAAAGTTGACAAGATCTTCCTTTTGCACAATTATGAAGAAGAGAAGAAGATCGCGATGGCATCCCTTGAGTTCCAAGACTATGTCCTCATTTGGTGGGAACAAGTCAGTGAGCGCCGCGAGGCAAGAGGTGATCCACCCATCACTACTTGGGCACAAATGAAGGATGTCATGAGAGCATGCTTCGTGCCTACCTACTACAACTGCGACCTCTTCAAGAAACTCCAACAACTCAAGCAAGGAACCAAGAGCGTTGAAGAGTACTACAAGGAAATGGAGATTGCCATGATACGAGCCAATGTCAAAGAAGATGATGAGCAAACTATGGCAAGGTTCTTGAATGGACTCAATCATCCTATCAAGAAGATCGCCGACTTCGAACCATACTCGCACCTCATCGAGCTAGTGCATCAAGCTACCAAAGCGGAACGGCAAGTACAAGACGACTTCAAGTATGCCAAGTTCTCATCCAAGTCCTATGGCCTATCCAACAATCAAGCTTCGACAACTCCAACACCTTCTACCTCAACCAAGCCTCCTACAAGCAACGGCGACAAGTCAAGTTACAAGAAAGCTTCGACAAGCTCAAGTCGTCCTCCTACTACAAGCAACTTCAAGAAAGCTCCATCATCATCTACTCCACCTGATGAGACCATCAAGACAAGTTCTATCAAATGCTTCACATGCGGCGGCCGAGGCCACAAGTCCTTCGAGTGCACAAACAAGCGCACCATGATCCTCAACAATGACGGAACCTATGACTCCATGAGTGAAGGAGAAATGGAAGCTCTTGAGACTTTCCCTTATGTCATTAAACACAAGAAGGGTAAAGAAAATGTTATTGCTGATGCATTGTCTCATCATTATACTATGCCTTCACAACTTGACTTTAAAATATTTGGTTTGGAGACCATCAAAGATCAATATGTGCATGATGCTGCATTTAAAGATGTATTGCAGAATTGTATGGAAGGGAGAATGATGTAGGGTAGAACCCTAGTGGACTGATCTTTCATGAAAGGAGAGAATCCCGCGATGAACACGAAGAACACGAGGAGGGAAACGAGGGGAAAACACGAGAGATCACTCAACCAACAAGAAATAGTCACACATGTGCTAGATCCTTGAATACATAAGAGAAGATACACGAATCCATGGACAACTAAGGACGATACAAGGGTAGCCGGTCTTCTCCATGAGCAGGTCTTGAATCCACGGGGGGATCTTCCCTTAGAAAGGGGGCTTGAATCCAAAGGGATCTTCTCCGAATAGGCCGCGGTCTCTCGCAAGGAGGAGATCCGATATGGATGAGCGTAGCTCTATCTCTCAAATGAGCTATCACAACGCTAACCCTAGCTAGAAGGAATAGGGCGTCTATTTATAGTCTAAGTGCAAATGGGGGCGAAATGAAGGGGTACATGGGCCTCGGCCCGAAACTGGACACAGCCAGGTACCGGACGTCCGCTAGGGACCGGTCGTCCGGTGTCTCATGAGCGTCCGGTCGTCCGGTCTCCTCTGGACGTCCGCTGGATCCGATCTGTGATGGGGGTGCCTGACGCCCGGTAGCTTCAGACTTCCGCTGATGTTGGCTCGGGTGCGGTCGCGCCAGTCGTCCGGTCCTGGCCGAACGCCCGGTGGGTCTTCAGGCGTCGGACGTCCGGTCCCGACCGGTCGTCCGGTGGCTGGAGCTTCTTCCGCAGTTCTTCTTCTCGTTCCTCGCGCTTGGTGTCCTCGCCTCCTTGTTCATGGGCTTCCTCCTGGTTCCTGGTCATGCATAGCACACATCTTTGAGGTAGTAGCCATGTCTCGCGTATGGAAAGTGATGGTTCGAAGAGGAGCGAGTTCACCTTGCGTCCAATGGCGAATAGTCGAGGTCTCAACTTATGTATCCTTGGGACTTGGAGGGTAGTCAGAGTGTACATGGGGATGAACACAGGATGCTCTGCATCATCCCCCCCCCCCCCGCCTTGGGAAATATCCGACCTCGGATCGTGATCCTCATCACCATGGAAACGGTAGTCGTGGACGGACTTGTAGTTGGACGGAGTGGAAGACATTGCACAATCCAAGTACTCCAAGGTGTCGCCGGAGTGGTATACATGCAAAAAGAGCAAACACAAACGACACTCAGAAATACAATGGAAATGTATGCACAACATTCATGGTAGCAAAAGCAAGAATATGATGAATGCAACCACGGCGCAAAATGATGTCATAGTGAGACGGTTTATCAATAGCATGAATATGGTAATGGATGCTCATTGTGATGTGATCATGCAATTGATGGTAGGCAATAAGATCATGATGTATGAATATGCCATCAAGGTATATCACAACAAATTTGCTAATGAAATGCGCAAGCTCATATATCATGGATGACATGGGAATACAAGATGCAACAAGGCAATCATGATGTGAGTCAATCCATGCATAACATGGAAATTTGTCATGTGTATGATATGTCCATCGAGCATGACATGTGTGCACACAATCAACAAATATGGAGGTGTTGGTATACCAATGCTCGATGTCGTGGCATGAGTGGAGATTCGAAGGTGCATCCAATAAATCTGAGCGCTCCTCAACTTGAAGGTCCATGGGTTCCATCACCAATGTCGGTCCTCCATCCAATAGATGTAACATGTAGACAAGAAGAAGGAAACAACAATGAAAGAGTGACCCATCCAATATGCATATTTGAGGATGGCTCAAAGGGAAGGAGTTCACCTTTACGAGATTCTCGCAAATGTTGGTGTTGCACATCGTGTATGCCTCCACATGACCAAATTGTGTCATGACGGTATCGCCTTGTGAATCCTTCAACATGAAAGAACATGACAAACACTCGGAAAAACAAATGAGGTTAGCGGAAAACCTATCATTCATGCGGTAAAATACCCAACAAGTGGATGCATCATGCTCATCATAAGAAAGGACAAGGGAGCATTTCATAGTATGGAGGCATATGATGTGAGAACAACCAAATAGAATAGGCGCAAGCAAGCAAGCATGCATCAAAAGATGTATCATGTGAGAGGCATGAACATATACGTCACCAACCCAAGAAAGCAAGCAATAATTGAACATGGGTGATGCGACAAAGCAAGCAATCATATGAATCAAGGCAAGCAAGCTAGTAGTGCGAAGATGCAACGTACTAGAAGGAATCATGTTAAGTATGTCATGTGTACAAATGGTAGTCATGAATAATGCACAAGACACATCACAAGCATGAAGGCAAGATATGAGCAAAATAGCATCAATAGCATGAGGCACATGATAAACATGGAAACAGCAACAAGGATCTCCACCAAGCATGCAAATACACATAGAAGTAGCATAATGGTGAATCATTGGTAGATGCAAGCAAGGGTCACAATTGCATGGCAAAGGCAAAGAAGCAAGCATAGCATGCAAAGTGAACACGGTAAAATGAGCAAGAAGCGAGAAGCGGTATATAGCCCATAGCCGTGTGAGAGCCAAATGAGAAAGGTGCGCATAGTCGTTGCGCGAAGAGAGCAGTGGGAAGGATAGTTCATGGGATCCCAAGTCATCTATGCTCTCAAGAGCTCGTTTCGTCAACTCTTGGGATTGAGAGGTTGACGAGTATACGTGAGTACCTACACAAAACAAAGACAAAGGGAAAATTGTGTGTGCGTGGTAGATGTACACATCATCCATCATGATGCGCACGTGCTTGTGTTGGTTAGCACAAAATATCCAATGATCGAATAAATGATATGCGTGATATAGAAACATGTCATCCATCATGAGAGGTTTGTTGTTATGTATAGCATAATGGAGACGCAAATTGTGTAATGCATCACAAGAAATATGTAGAGCATTGTTGTTCATGGAATGCATATGGTACAAGCAATTATGGGAATCATGCAATGTATGGAATGCATCAAAATCTCCTAATACGCATGAGGAAACTATGGGGGTATCCTCATGATCATTTGTGGAAACATCACATGGAGAATATTGACAACATCCAAAACTATGCATATTTGGAACAATGTGATCATGGCATGGCATAGTAGATGAATTGCGCTAATCATGTAAAGGAAGCATGTCAATATCATCACAAGAAAAACAAAAGCCAATGACCATCATCTCATCGTCTATGCCATAAGTGCAAATGGGATTTATTGTAACGGGGCATGCATAGTCACTATGTTGAGATTGAAATGATGCAATATGGGATATCTCACTCATAGCATATGACAAGGTTAATGGATTGTCAAACATGATGTGACCAATAGAATTTTCACATGATATCCTATGGAGCATAGCATCACAACTAGGAAAATCAACATGCTCATCATCGTATTTATCATAAATAGGTGAGTCATGACATGTAGAAGTTGCACTAGCATGACGCATGGGAATAGGTTGATCAACATCATGCAAGAAATCATTGGTGAGATAGTCCACTAGTGGGACAAGAGAAGCACCATCACCTATGTTACCTATGGGGCATCGCTCATGTGTTGTAGGTGAGGTGTCGAAGACCAAGTCGTGGTCATCTTCGTCGTGATGGAACCATGTGGGTGGTGCATCTTCTTCCACCATGGCCATCGTTGTCTCCATTGGAGGTATGGACTCATCGAGGATAGGCGTGTCGTGATGTAGGAGATCTTCTTCCACCATGGCCATCGTTGTCTCCATTGGAGGTATGGACTCGTCGAGGATAGGTGTGTCATCATGTAGGAGACCTAGCACCAAAGAAGAAAACACACTAGGAGTAGGGGTTAAGTCGTTAGAAATCAAAGTGGCCTCACTCACTCCCTCTTGGATTCTGTCACTCATATGGTTGGTGGAGTCACACAAATGGCTCTCAACCTCACATAGGATGTGTGGCATGCTCTCAAGTGTGGGTCTAGTTGATGCGGAGCATCCCACGACCATCCACATGGACACCACCTCAGCTATCCAAGCTCCAAGTGGACCAATGACAAGGGCTAGGGCACGTGCTATTCAAACCGAGGTGACATCACTCCTACTTGAGTTTTCCCCCTCTTCAAGTGAGATATGGCTACTGCCTAAGTCCGAGATACTATGTGTCACCAGGTACAACGCTCAAGACTCGGAGCTGAGGACTGTAGAAGAAGAGACAGGTGTCAACACTCTGGACAGCCCGAAACTTCCGGCCAGAGCCCGGAACTTCCGGCCCCCGGACCTTCCGGCCAACTCGGAGCTTCCGGCTACCGACGACTTCGACCAGCCCAGGCGTGCCAACACTCGGGTTAGCTCGGACCCCGCCCCGGACCTTCCGGCGCCCGGAACTTCCGGCCTGCCCGGACCTTCCGGCCCCCGGATGCCAGCACAGCTCCACCGCGCCAACTATCTGGTTAGGCCGGACCCTCCCCGGAACCTCCAGCGCCCGAAACTTCCGGCCCTGCCTGCGCGCAGCCACTTGGGCCGAGGCTCGTGTACCCTTTCGTTACCTAGACTATATACATATTATCCCGTACAACTTTCTAGGGTTAGCATTGGTTTAGCTCATTGAGACATAGAGCATTGCTCATCCATATCGGATCTACTCCACGAGAGAGACCGCGGCCCCTCTACGGAGAAGATCCACCTTGGATTCAAGACCGCTTTACAGGAAGATCCCCTTGTGGATTCAAGACCTCCTCTCGGAGAAGAACCGGCTACCCTTTTGTATCGTCCTTAGTTATCCGTGGATTCGTGTATCGTTCTATGTATCCGAGGATCTAGCACATGTGTGACTTGTTCTTGTTTGGTTTGAGTGATTCTCTTGTGTTTCCCCTCGTCTTCTCTCCCGTGTTCTTCGTGTTCATCGTTGGGATCCGCTCCTTTCATGAAAGATCGGCCGTCTAGGGTTCCACCCTACATCATCTTGGTATCATGAGCCACGTTGATCACGATTTCAGAGCCTCCCCGTTGTGTTTCTTGCCTAATTTTGTTGTTTTTCGTCCTAATCCGAAAATCCCCAGCAAAAATAGCCCCAAACTTTTTTGTGATTTGTTTGTGTGTTGAGATTTTGTTGGTTTTGATCCGTGAAGTTTGTGCGTGGGTCGTAGGTCTAGCCGCCCCACCTTCTTTTCCTCCATTTTCTTCTTTTTCCCCTTCGGATTTGGGATTTTCCCCAAGTTTTTCCGCCCAAATCCACGATCCCCAAGTCTCTGTTCTTGGCAGAATCCTGACCACCGGAACTTCCAGTCTAGCCCGGACATTCCGGCCCCCGGACCTTCTAGCCTTCTCGGAACCTCCGGACCCCGGACCCTCCGTCTTGCCCGGAACTTCCGGCTTCGACAGAAAGTTTGCACTACTTCCACATCTCCGCCCAAATTCCACCAAATTTTGTTTCGGTGCTCACCATATACCATATATACTTCTGCATACCTCTACCTCCGCATAACACAACTATTTTTAGACGCTCTCCGACACAATTTCTACTTTGAGGTTTGAGAATTTGAGTTGCGGTACCGTATCCATTTGTGTTGCGGCTATCTAGGTACGGTTCGACATCGGCATCACCGCTGCTCATTTTCGCCACGAACGCGTCATCAACAACGATCACCTCGACTACGACTTGGTATTTGTGCCACCATTTTGACACCATACCGGAAGCAAGACCGGTAACCTCATCTTGGTATTGGACATATCACTCTTGCCATTACATTGATAGCCATCATAGCCTTACTTCTTTGCGTTGCTTACCCATCGAGACTAGCCATTGAGTATTGCCGGCAACAAGACTTGTGCACATTAGTGATCATACTTCCCATAGCATACATACATCATTGTTACCTATATTGGTATCATCTCTTGTGTCACAAAGTTGTCATCGCATACTCACTTGCTATCTTGGTTCGTCAAGCATTGCATGAGAAAAGAGCTCAAACATCAAAGAGCCAAACAAGCTTTTAAGCAAAGAGGAAAGATAAGCAAAGAGCTTGTAAGCAAGAACCATAGCATCATACAACATTAAGATTGTCATACTCGATGATCTTGGATCATATCATAACAACACCTTGCATACAAAGTATTTGGGATAGAAGTCGTTACATTTTTGCTAAGTAGGTTGTGCACAAGCTCTTGTATCCACCTATCGTGCAATCGTGCTAGCGTCTCTCTAGTGTTGTTCAACAAGAGCATTTTCATGGATTCCACATTTTGGCTCACCCTTGGTTGCACAACCCCACTTATCTTTTTGCGTGTGTGTTTCCGTGTACCTTATATGCTTGGTCTACTTGTTACATTGCATCTTGCGAATCTTTTCCAACATTATTGAAGCTCACTTACAATTACATCAAATTTTGTGCCATCAAATTTTACTTGTGTAGGTGTGAGAAACCAACAAGAACTCGTACCAATTGTGCTATTTCCTTGTCCTACATTGGAGTGATCCTCGATCCACTTTCAACTTCGGTCAAGGTACATTTGGTACTCGTTCTTCGCTTTCTACCACTCACATTTGTCTTGGAATGATGGATAGGCCAAGTACTTCTACCAACCCACTATTCATGGAGCAAGACGACGACATGAACTCCTTTCTCACCAAGAGTCACCTCTTTGGTGCACAACGTGCTTTGCATCAAGAGCAACAAGCTATTAGTGAACGCATCGATAACCTTGCCACTGACTTGCGACTTTCCGAGCAACGTACAAGGGACTACTTCGACCACAAGCTCGATGATCACAAGCAAGAGAATGACGCAAGGATGGACGAGATTCGCGCTTTGTTGCTCAACCGCTCTTCTTCCACTTCAAGAAGGAGCCGTTCAAGTCGCCATTCCGACTCTACCCTCTCCGGCTCAAGCACACCGACATCGAACACTCTTTGATGTAGGGTGGAACCCTAGATGGACGATCTTTCACGAAAGGAGCGGATCCCTATGAGGAACACGAAGAACACGAGGGGGAAAACGAGGGGAAACACAAGAGAAACACTCAGCCAACAAGAAATAGATCACACATGTGCTAGATCCTCGAAACACAAAGAGAGATACAAGATCCAAAGTCAACAACGGACGATACACAGTAACCGGTTCTTCTCCGTGAGGAGGTCTTGATTGGGCCACCCAAGAGGGGGTCTTGAATCCAAGGGGATCTTCTCCGTAGAGGGGCCGCGGTCTCTCTTGTGGAGTAGATCCGTAATGGATGAGCGTAGCTCTACGTCTCAAATGAGCTATCACAACGCTAACCCTAGAAAGGAGGAGGGAGAGGTCTATTTATAGTATTAGTGCAAATGGGGGTGAAGTGAAGGGGTACATGGGCCTCAGCCCGCAACTGGACACAGCCAGGTACCGGACGTCCGCTGGGGACCGGTCGTCCGGAAGGGGCCGGTCGTCCGCTCGTTCTGGCTCGGATGCTGGTGTAGTGGATTTCCGGTCCGGACCGGTCGTCCGGTCGTCGGTCGTCCGATGGCGTCGGACGTCCGCTCGTTTGGCTCGGGTGCAGGGACACCGGTCGTCCGGTCTGGACCGGTCGTCCAGTGGATCTTCAGGCGCTGGATGTCTGGACCCGACCTGTCGTCCGGTGGCTGGAGCTTCTTCGACAGCTCTTCTTCTTGCATCTTCTCTTCCAGGCTTCCCTCGCGGATGGTGTAGGTGATCCTTGGCGCTTGCACTCCTCCTCGTCATCCGTGAAGCTCCGACAATACCTATGCATGCACGATGGAGGGTCAAGTAGTATACCATCCTCGAAGGGGTCAAGTGAGCATGTGTAAAGGAGAGGATTTACCTTTATGTATGTGAAGTAGATGTCGCACGTGTCACTTGCCGAATGAACTCTTGACATGATGATGTCCATAGGATGCTCCGCATCATCCCCTCCCCCTTGGGAAAGATCCGACCGCGGATCGAAATCCAAATCACCATGGGAAAGAGATGGCATCGCCGTGTAGTAGTGGTCGATCACCAAGTTCTCATCATCTTGAAGCTTGAAATGGGCACTCTTGAATGTCTCACCGTCTCGTGAGTCCTTCAAAAGGAGCAAGGAGAACAAACACTTGAAAAAACAAATGCGGTTAGCGTTAGTGCAAAACCAAGCATTCAAGAGGTGATTCACCCAACAAGTGTTGTCATAGAGCATAGCATATGGTGTGACAAAGGATTGTGACATGGTATGTAAGCACATAAATTGAGCACAAAGAAGAACATCATGGAAACAAGCATGTAAATGTGAGGTAGTGATGCAAATATGTGTGACAAGAGAAGAAGCATCTACCTCAAGTTCATAGCAAGCATTCACAAATTGCTTAATGTAAGGTCGATGGTAGGCATATGAATCATTCACAACACCAAGTAAAATGAAGTGTCTAGACACATGGGTCAAGTGCAAGACAATCCAAGCATAATGTGCATGTGGTGTAGTGAATATAGTGTGGCACTCAACACAATAGAAAGAGCAATTGTTCATCATGTGCGAGGCAATCAAGTCAATCATAGTAATCAAGTCGTGCAAGCTAGTAGTGCGAAGATGCAACATACTAGAGTAAATCATGGCAATCATGTCATGAGAGCAAATAATAGGAATAGGCAATGCACATGACATATCGCAAGCACGAACACAAAGCAAGATGAAAGTATCATCATAGGCATGGGGTACAAAGCAAACATCGCAATAACAAGAAATATCTCCACCAAGCTTGCAAATACACATACAAGTATGAGAATCAATCATCATGTGTAATGTAAAGCACGGGTCACAAATGCATGGCAAAAGCATATGAATGAACATATCATGCAAAGTGAACATGGCAAGATGTGCAAAGGATATATAATGGACAACAACCCATAGCCAAGTAAGGGCCATGTAGAAGAAATGCGCGAAGTATTTGCGCGAAGAGAGCGGTGGGAAAGGCAATCCATGGGATCGCAAGTCATCGTTGCTCTCTAGAGCTTGTTTTGTCAACTCATGGGATTGTGAGGTTGACAAGTATTCATGGGTACCTACAAAAAGAAACAGAAACGAAAGAAATTGTGTGTGTGGTAAATGTACACATCATCCATGATGATGTGTATGTGCAGGTGAAAGTTAGCACAAGATAAGCATCGCTCAAAGAAATTTGATGCATGGTATAAGAACATGTCATCCATCATGAAAGAATAGTTATTGTGTATGTCACGATGGGGATGCAAATTTAGCATACAATTATATGGCACATCAATAGCATGTTTATGCATGGGAAGCATATGGTGCACACAAGTATTGGGATCATGCAATGGATGGGATGAATCAAAGTCTCCTAAAATGTATGAGGAAACTATGGGGGTCTCCTCATGAGCAATATTGGGAACATCATATGGAGAAAATGGACAATATCCAAAACAATTCATATCTGAAGCTAGGTGGTCATGGCATGGCATATGAGATAAATGATGCAAAGGGAGCATATCAATATCATCACAAGAGAAACAAATGCCAATAACCATGGGCTTGTCATCTATGCCATAAGTGCAAATTGGGTTAACCTTAATGGCATATGCATAGTCACTATGAAGAGATTGCAAATATGACATGTGGTCGATCTCATGCATAGCATATGAGAAGTCAAGCGGATTGGCAAACATGATGTGACCGAGATAATTAGCACAAGAAATCCTATGTAACATGGCATCACAACTAATAGACTCCACATGGCAATCATCATACTCATCGTAAATGGGTAAATCATCACATGGGGAAATCATACTAGCATGAAGCATGTCACTAGGGGGATCAACATCATGCAAGCAATCAATGTCATGATAGTCCACTAGTGGGACAATAGCATCACCTTCACCTATGTTGCCTTTGTCATTCCACTCACGTGGTGTAGGTGAGGTGGGTAAGACCGAATGGTGGTCAAGATCATCATTGTGATGGAACCATGTGGGGGGTGCATCATATTCCACCATGGCCATCGTCTTGTCCAAAGTTAGGACGAAGTCGTTGAGAATCGGTACGTCATCATATAAGGGACCTAGCACCAAATGAGAAGACACAATAGAGGAAGAGGTCAACTCGTTAGTGTTAAAAGTGGCGTCACATGACCTATCAACTATCTCACTCTCTCTATGTGGTGGTTAACTCACTCCCTCAAAATAGGTGCACTCAAACTCACATATGGTGGAGTCACTCATCTCACTCAAGAGGTGGGGGTTGTGGCTCTCCTCACATGGTAATAGTGGAAACACATCATATATGGGGCTAGTGGTGAAATCACTCTCACTCTCAATATGGTGGCTAAAGTCACTCAAGTCATCACATGTCGCCGTGGTCGAAGGGAAAATCCCATGCTCAACTGCCTCGTAGTCGTCGTCGTGGATGAAGGCCGAAGATGGCAGAACATCACTCTCGCCATGGATGAAGGCCGAAGATGGCACATCATCACTCTTGCCTCCTAAGATGGAAGCATAATCCTTGCTCGCCACCGTGTTGCTCGCCTCCAAAGCTTGGTCCTTGAGGGTCTCCGTAGTCGTACTCGTCACTGCACCGTCTTAAAAAAGAGTCATGGAGGACTCGGCATCGTCAATGCCACAAAGAGGGATGGCGTCGAACTTGGGAGTTTCATCTTGTAGCTCGTCGGGCTTGGACATCTTGGTTGTACTATCCTCATGCTCGTTCTCATGGAGCTTGGTCGTCGCGAAGTGAGCTTCGGGTGGAGAAACTTTGGCCTTCATGAGTCCTTGTTCCGCCTTGAGAGCACCAATGTAGTTGTCGTCGAGGGACTTGTAGTTCTCGAGGAAGATCGTCTTGTAGATGTCGTTGTGCAATCCCATCATGAAGTGGAACTTCATCGAAATGGGGTCGTCCACGCCGGCTCGTCGCAAGGCAATCTTCATCTCCTTGAAGTACTCGTCGATGGACTTGGATCCTTGGATAGTGTTCTCCAATTGGCGTTGAAGTTGTTCCGTGTAGGTTGGAGGCACAAACTCTCGCCGCAAAGCTCTCTTCGTCTCGGGCCAACTCATGTCGTAGGTCTCCGAAGGTGCGTGAAGCCACCATGTGGACGCGTAGTCGTGGAAGTTCCTTGTGGCGCACTTCACTTGATCTTCGGGAGGAACTTGATGTAGCTTGAGGTAGTCGTCCATCAAACGCTCTCACTCGAGATACTCCTGGGGTTCTTGAGTCCCATAGAAAGGAATCGTGTGGTCGATGTCGAGGTCGTAGAAGCTCGTGGAAGTCGCGGACTTGAGCTTGGGGAGCTTCTCTTGAGCGTAGTCTTGAGGTGCTTGTTGGCGAAGATGCCATATATCCGAAGGCGAAGATGCCTTGAAGTCGCTTGGCAAAGATGCCAAAGTGGTTGGTGTAGCCGTAGCTCCGTCTTGGTGGTGCTTGTCTCGCGGTCTTCTCTTGTGGTCATGAAGTTTGGACTTGGCGTGAAGTAGGGCTTGTTGCGACTTGTAGGTAGGCGCTTGTGGAGCATCATCATGATGATGTTGTCGTTGTCGTGCTTGAGCTCGATGTAGATGTCGTTCGTCGTCGTCATGCACATGTTGCTTGGAGGTGACTTGCCCTTCATGATGAGGTGGATCACAAACGTGATGGTGGTCACCATGGAGATGTGGACGAGGACGACTTGCGCTTGCATCATTTTTGCGCTCCGAAGACTTGTGACTTGAACGTCGCCGCCTTGAGGATGATGAAGGGGAAGAACGGTTGATCAACAAGGTCCGAATCTCCTCCATCCTTGCATCTTGCTCCTCCTTTTGTGCTGAAAGCTTGTTGTTGATGTATTTGTACACGACGTCGTTGTTGTGGAAGACCGGAGATGAAATGCCTTGTCTATCCATCACAAGATTCGAGCCAATATGAGAGGAGAAAGAGAAGAACGAATACCAAATGTACCTTGACCGAAGTTGAAAGTGGATCAATGATCACTCCAATGTGGACATGGAAATAGCACAATTGGTACCAATTCTTGTCGGTTTCTCACACCTACACAAGTAAGGCTTATGGTGGAGCTCGGTGAGGATAGTGGCACAAAAATTTAATGCAAAATGTTAGCAAGAGTCAATAATGTTGAAAGAGATTCACAAATTCGCAAGTGTAACAAGTAGACCAATAGCAATATGTGGCACACGAAAACGCACACACGGATAGATAAATGGGGTCATGCAACCAAGGATGAGCTCAAAATGTGGAATCCACGGAAAATGCTCTTGTTGCAAAACTCTAGAGAGACGCTAGCACGATTGCTTAATAGGCGGAAACGACACTTGTGCACAACCTATTGGAGACAAAAATGCAACAACTTCTATCCCAAGTATGCTATGTATATATGGTTCCCGGTGTTATGATCCAAGATGATCTTATATGACAATGTGGTATGATGCTATGGCACTTGCTTAAAAGCTTCTTTGCTCTTTCTCTTTTGCTTAAAAGATTATTCTCTCTTTTTTTATATGGCCACTTTGCGAAATGCACAAACCAAGGTAGCAATTGTATATATGTGGGAACAAGCTTGAGGCACACGAGATGATATGATGATACCAATATGATATGGTATGTATGCAATGTATGGTGTAGATCACTAATGTGCACAAGTAACGTTGCCGGCAATACTCAAATGGCTAGTCTCGATAGGCAAGTAACGCAAAATGGACTAGGGGTTATCGATGCAATGGCAAGGGAATATACAATGGAGGGATACCATGATATCGAGATAATATGGAGGTTACCATCCGCGGTGATGATGAGTGGCGGTGATCTTGATGGAGATACCAAGATGATGGAGACTTGTCCCTAAGTAGCCGAAACACCTTAGGAAATGGAAAAACCGCGAACTCAAAATCTCAAACGTCAAATGTCAAAATGGTGGTAGCGGAATGCGGTGGTGTTGCACTAGGCAATGCGGAAGTGGGGGTTATGGTGGTGGACTATACACGGTGTCGGAGTTGAAATCACGGTCCCTAAGTAGCCGAAACACCTTAGGAGACACAACTCACAACACAAAAAAATTGGGTTAAGTTGGGGTGGCGGAAGTGTATAGTGGTCAAGCCTATGCGGAAGTGGTGGTGGTGGTTGAAGAAGAAGCAACCATTCCTATGTAGCCTATACACCTTAGGAGACTCAAATCACTCCTCTAGCAACCACTAATGTGATGGGGAACAAAATTGGTTAGGTTGTGGAAGTCGGAGATGGTGTAGCGGATGATGTGGTGGAAGCCCTAGGCAACGATGCCAAAATTGTCAAAATTTTATGGAGTAAAAATATGTTGGTTGTATTTTTGTGGGAAGGAGGATGTCAAGAGCTTCAAAACGAGCTAAAGAACGTCAAAATCGGAGTTCGGATGAATTAGTTATGGCCGAAACAAAAATCAGCCGAAGTCAGTTTTTACAGGTAGCGGACGTCCGCTAATGGACGGATGTCCGGTGGCCGGACGTCTGGTGAGCTCGGAAATCCGCTAATTTCCATTCGGGTTAGGGTTCCGGTCGTCCGGTGGATGACGGACGTCCGGTCGTTTCAGGGGCTCCGGACGTCCGGTAAAGTGACGGTCGTCCGGTGGTCGGGGTCAACGCGGGATTTCAGATCCGGGACGCGATTTTGGGCAGAATTTCGCGATTTTGGGGTCAAAATTAATGAGATTTCGTCGATGGAAAGTGGGGAAAATTGGGGAAATGCTAGATCCACTCGAAACCAAGCAAATCCATGGATCAATATCAACAAAACATCATCAAACCAACAAATCACAAAAAAATTTGGGGCTATTTTTGGTGGGGATTTTCGAAATTGGGGAAGAACACAACAAAATTAGGCTAGAAAACACAACGGGGAGGCTCCAAATTCGTGATAAACCTAAGCTCAGATACCAAGATGATGTTGGGTGGAACCCTAGATGGCCGATCTTTCACAAAAGGAGCGGATCCCTACGAGGAACATGAAGAACACGAGGGGGAAAACGAGGGGAAACACAGGAGAAACACTCAACAAACAAGAAATAGATCACACATGTGCTAGATCCTCGAAACACAAAGAGAGATACAAGATCCAAAGTCAAGAACGGACTATACACGGTAACCGGTTCTTCTTCGTGAGGAGGTCTTGATGGGGCCACCCAAGAGGGCGTCTTGAATCCAAGGGGATCTTCTCCGTAGAGGGGCCGCGGTCTCTCTCGTGGAGTAGATCCATAATGGATGAGCGTAGCTCTATCTCTCAAATGAGCTATCACAACGCTAACCCTAGAAAGGAGGAGGGAGAGGTCTATTTATATTCTTAGTGCAAATGGGGGTGAAGTGAAGGGGTACATGGGCCTCAGCCCGCAACTGGACACAGCCAGGTACCGGACGTCTGCTGGGGACCGGTCGTCCGGTGGCTCATGCGCAGCCGGACGTCCGGAATGGGCCGGTCGTCCGGTCGGATGCTGGTGTAGCGGATTTCCGGTCCGGACCGGTCGTCCGGTCGCTGTTCGTCTGGTGGCGTCGGACGTCCGCTCGTTTGGCTCGGGTGCAGGGACACCGGTCGTCCGGTCTGGACCGGTCGTCCGGTGGATCTTCAGGCGCCGGACGTCCGGACCCGACCGGTCGTCCGGTGGCTGGAGCTTCTGCGACAGCTCTTCTTCTTGCGTCTTCTCTTCCAGGCTTCCCTCGCGAATGGTGTAGGTGATCCTTGGCGCTTGCACTCCTCCTCGTCACCCGTGAAGCTCCGACAATACCTATGCATGCACGATGGAGGGTCAAGTAGTATACCATCCTCGAAGGGGTCAAGTGAGCACGGGTAAAGGAGAGGATTCACCTTTATGTATGTGAAGTAGATGTCGCACGTGTCACTTGCCGAATGAACTCTTGACATGGTGATGTCCATAGGATGCTCTGCATCACTCTTCGTCGAGCCGCGTGCACTGACCGTCAAGCAAACCTCAATCCACTTTGAGACACCGACTCTCAAGAGCGCCGACGACGTCAAGCTGAAGAAGCCTTTGCGCTAGCTCGAGAACAGCAACAACAACGCCAACATGAAGAGGAAGAACGCGCGCGTCTACACCAAAATGCACAGGATGCCGAGGCTCAACATAAAGAACAACAACTCTGTGACGCTCAAGCACTTGAGGCGCAACAAGCTCTACGCGATGCAAGTCGAGACGTTGCTGACCGAGGCCGTCAAGCCCGTGAAGAAGAGGAAGCACTTTGCGAAGAAATTCACGAAGGACGACTTCAAGCTCGCATGCATCGTCAAATTCCTCTCGAGCTCGACATGCTCCTCCACAAGCTCGCCAAGACCATCAAGTTCACCAAGAGCAAGAAAACAATGGGAATACTCCACGACAAGAGCAACACGAGGTTGACAACCCTCCACGACAAGAGCAACACGAGGTTGACAACCCTCCGCGACAAGAGCACCACGAGTTCAAAAATCATCTACAACATGGGCGTCATCATCCCCGACCCGAACACAATGAAGAGCAATGCTACGGCAAGCTCAAGTTCACCATGCCCAAGTTCAATGGAAGCAACGATCCCGAAGAATACCTTTCATGGGCATTGAAAGTTGACAAGATCTTCCGTTTGCACAATTATGAAGAAGAGAAGAAGATCGCGATGGCATCCCTTGAGTTCCAAGACTATGTCCTCATTTGGTGGGAACAAGTCATTGAGCGCCGCGAGGCAAGAGGTGATCCACCCATCACTACTTGGGCACAAATGAAGGATGTCATGAGAGCATGCTTCATGCCTACCTACTACAACTGCGACCTCTTCAAGAAACTCCAACAACTCAAGCAAGGAACCAAGAGCGTTGAAGAGTACTACAAGGAGATGGAGATTGCCATGATACGAGCCAATGTAAAGGAAGATGATGAGCAAACTATGGCACGTTTCTTGAATGGACTCAATCATCCCATCAAGAAGATCGCCGACTTCCAACCATACTCAAATCTCCTCGAGCTCGTGCACCAAGCTACCAAAGCGGAACGCCAAGTGCAAGATGACTTCAAGTACGCCAAGTTCTCATCCAAGTCCTACGGCTTCTCCAATAACCAAGCTTCAACGACTCCAACACTGACTATAAGAACGTCTACTTCGAACATCGACAAGCCGACTTCCAAGAAAGTTTCGTCAACTACAAGTCATCCTCCTACGAGCAACTTCAAGCCGAGAGCTTCATCATCATCAACCCCAATGGATGAGACCGTCAAGACGACTTCCTTCAAGTGTTTCACTTGCGGAGGCCGAGGCCACAAGTCCTACGAGTGCACCAACAAGCGGACCATGGTCTTCAACGATGATGGCACTTATGACTCCATGAGTGAAGGTGAAATGGAAGCAATTGAGAAAGTCGCCATGCACCGCCAAGTGAACAATGAAGAAGAACAAGTCTTTTGTGATGAAGACTCAAGTCCCACACTTGTTGTCTCCAAAGTCTTGACTCTCCAACATCACCAAAAAGAAGACCAAAGATGCACCATATTCCACACCAAGGCTGGCATCAATGGACGATCCGTCAAGGTCATCATCGATGGAGGGAGTTGTCACAATCTCGCAAGTGAAGAACTTTGCTCCAAGCTCCAATTGCCCAAGCCGATGCATCCACATCCTTAGAAAGTGCAATGGCTTAGTGACTCCGGCACCATCCATGTCGAGCACCGAGTACAAGTCTCCTTCAAGATCGGCGCATATGAAGACACCTTGGAGTGCGACGTTGTTCCAATGACCGTTTGTCATCTTCTCCTTGGACGACCATGGCAATTCGATAGAGGACTCGTCCACAATGGTCGAACGAACCACTATATCTTCAAGATGAAGGGCAAGGAGTACGTCCTCCATCCAATGTCGCCAAGTCAAGTGATCGCCGACAAGCATACCACCCATTGTGGAGAGAATGGTGAGAGAGTGAGCCACCAAAAAGAGAGTGAGCGCCACAAGCCCAAATTGAGTGCCTCCACGATGAGCGAAAACAAGAACTTAGTTCTATTTGCCACCAAACGTAAGATGAGAGAAGTGCGTGAGAACCCATCTAGTGTCCTACACTACGTCATCGTGTGCAAGGACAATGCACCACAAACTAACACCTCTCAAACTCTTCCTCTAGTGTTGTCTTCTCTTTTGCAGGAATTTCAAGATGTTTTTCCCGATGAGCTACCTCCGGGACTACCTCCACTACGAGGCATTGAGCACCGAATTGACCTCATTCCCGGAGCACCACTTCCAAACAAAGCTCCCTACCACGTCAACCCCGAAGAAACCAAAGAAATTCGAAGGCAAGTAAAACATCTCATAGACCATGGACATGTGCATGAATGTTTGAGCCCTTGTGCCATTCCGGTCATTCTTGTGCCAAAACGTGACGGTAGTTTTCGCATGTGCTCTAATTGTAGACCTATCAATGCTATCACCATTCGTTATAGGTATCCCATTCCATGCCTAGATGATATGCTTGATGAGCTTAGCGGTGCCACTATATTTACCAAAATTGATCTTAAGAGTGGTTACTATCAAATCCGCATACAAGAGGGTGATGAATGGAAAACCGCCTTCAAAACCAAGTTTGGTTTGTATGAGTGGTTAGTCATGCCTATGGGTCTTTCGGTAGCACCGGGCACTTTTATGCGCCTCATGAATCATGTCTTTCGCCCTTACATTGCTATATTTGTTGTGGTCTACTTTGATGATATTCTTGTGTTTAGCAAATCTATCCAAGAGCATGTCACCCATGTCCGCACCGTTTTGCAAACTCTTAGGAAAGAGAGTCTCTATGCTAATATGGAGAAATGCCTTTTTGGTGTTGATAAGCTCATTTTCTTAGGATTTGTTGTCTCTTCTAAGGGTGTTCATGTAGATGAGTCCAAGATCAATGCTATTAAGACTACGAACGTGCGAGACGTCGCACCTTAGCAATCGCTAAACCAACTTCCGAGGGGTTATTGACCACGCCAGAGCACGATCAACCTGACCACGAGGGTCTGTTTCCTGCGAGCAAAAGAAGACTAAGCAAGAAACTGAGATTGCAATCTGGATATTGCGAATATAATATGAAATCTTTATTGATCAAGGTGGGGTTCTGTGACGTCTTGGTCTGGTCGTTGGACACAAACGAAGTACGCGAAGTTGCAGCTATGGCGAACTTTTAATCTAAACAAAACCCAAAGTCTAAACGGCGGCCTAAGGGCTGTATATATGGAGGAAGAGGGGGGAATTTCGTGGCCCTTGGAGGAGGGGTCCGAAACCAACCCTAACTCTTGTTTCCCCACGCATACGGACTCTAAAAACAGCCTATACTTAAGTATTTCGAAAATACATGGGCCTGGCCCAATAATAAGGTGACGCAGCACCTAAAATAGTCTCTGGACGAAATTTATGAAGTGGCATCTTGTATATTTCGTCCAAGGCTTCATGCACTCCTTATGGTGGCTTCAAAGTCCTGAAATCATCACTTGTAACTCCATTCTGGATCCCCTTGCGCATGCCATCATCTCCACGCTTGAACTTGTTCCAATGATCATCTTTTTGTCCAAGCTAGGCCCTTCATTTGTAAGCAAAACAAATGTATCAAATTTAGGCAGCATCATATTCTCATGAACATTAGAATCGTTACCAAGAAACGAAAGTACCTGATAATTCAATTGGCGTGCACGAGCTCTAGTAATTGGTCCAGTATGTATAGCTGCAGGGGCTGTGGGTGTAACAATGGTATTGATGTCCTCATCATCCTCCCCTTCTTGAAATGAAGTCGTCCTCGACGAAAGTTCATCGTCCTCACCCAAATAAGGCTTCAAATCTGCAATGTTAAAAGTGGGACTAACCCCAAAATCTGCAGGCAGCTCAAGTTTATATGCATTATCATTTATTTTCTCTAACACCTTAAAAGGACCATCAGCACGTGGCATTAGCTTTGATTTGCGCAAATTAGGAAATATATCCTTACGCAAATGTAACCAAACAAGATCTCCAGGTGCAAACACAACATGTTTTTTTCAAAGTGCCCAAAAATGTTGAGAAATTAGGTGGAGGTCCGGAAAATGATGAAAGGACATGTGGCAAAGTTAGAGGCCAAGAGTTGAAATAATAAAAGGCATTGGGATTTTTGCAAGTGTATTAAGGTAATTCCACATAATTGGAATAATTACTATAGCTCTCTAAATATCGAGAGGATAAGTTGTAAAGAGAATCACCATGTGAATTCCCTCAATTTAAATGGATCAAAGATCCATGCCATTTGTTTAGTTGATTTAAGAAAAATAAATGTCATGATGGCATGATGACAATGCACATGATGCAATGATGAATGCAAAGAACCAAACAAATCACACGACGAAACCTGGAAACCCTGGAAGGCATCTGAAGCTCCGGTCTTGGGGCGTCACACTTTATCAACTTCAATTCCCTGTGGAGTAACAACATAGCCAAGAAAAGATACTCGGTTGGTGCAAAAGGTGCACTTCCAAGGTTACCAAACAAATGTGCATCACGTCGAGCATTAAAAATAGCACGTAAATGTTCCTCCAAAGATTTGCTATAATCAATATGTCATCAAAGTAAACTACCACAAATCGTCCGATGAAAGCACGTAAAACTTCGTTCATTAACCTCATGAAAGTACTAGGTGCATTAGTTAACCCAAAAGGCATGACTGACCACTCATATAATCCAAACTTAATTTTAAATGCTGTTTTCCATTCATCTCCCAACTTCATATGAATTTGATGGTATCCACTACGCAAATCAACTTTGGAGAATATTATAGAGCCACTCAATTCATCAAGCTCTGATACCACTTGATAGAGGCTAAGGTGTCCCGATGTTTCGATGAGATGGTGGCTATCATTTTCTGTGGGAGTTGACCTTGATGATCCGACTACGAACGTGCGAGATGTCACGCCTTAGCAGTCGCCAAACCAACTTCCAAGGGTTATTGACCATGCCGGAGCACGATCAAGCTGACCACGAGGGTTTGTTTCCTACAAGCAAACGAAGAACAAGCAAGAAACTGAGATTGCAATCTGGATATTGCGAATATAAGATGAAAGCTTTATTGATCAAGGTGGGGTCCTGTGAGGCCTTGGTTTGGTCACTGAACACAAACGAAGTACGCGAAGTTGCAGCTATGGTGAACTTTTAATCTAAACAAAACCCAAAGCCTAAACGATGCCCTAAGGGATGTATATATGGAGGAGAGAGGGGGAATTTCGTGGCCCTTGGTGGAGGGGTCCGAAACCAACCCTAACTCTTGTTTCCCCATAGATACGGACTCTAAAAACAGCCTATACTTAAGTACTTCGAAAATACATGGGCCTGGCCCAATAATAAGGTGACGCAGCACCTAAAACAGCCTCTGGACGAAATTTATGAAGTGGCATCTTGTATATTTCGTCCCATGCTTCATGCACTCATTATGGTGGCTTCAAAGTCCTGGAATCATCACTTGTAACTGCGTTCTTGTTCCCCTTGCGCATGCCATCATCTCCATGCTTGAAGTTGCTCCAAGGTTCATCTTTCTTGTCCAAGCTAGGCCCTTCATTTGTAAGCAAAACAAATGTATCAAATTTAGGCAGCATCATATTCTCATGAACATTAGAATCGTTAGAAAGAAACGAAAGTACCTGATAATTCAATTGGCGTGCACGAGCTCTAGTAATTGGTCCAGTATGTATAGCTGCAGGGGCTGTGGGTGTAACAATGGTATTGATGTCCTCATCATCCTCCCCTTCTTGAAATGAAGTCGTCCTCGACGAAAGTTCATCGTCCTCACCCAAATAAGGCTTCAAATCTGCAATGTTAAAAGTGGGACTAACCCCAAAATCTGCAGGCAGCTCAAGTTTTATGCATTATCATTTATTTTCTCTAACACCCTAAAAGGACCATCAGCACATGGCATTAGCTTCGATTTGCGAAAATTAGGAAATCTATCCTTACGCAAATGTAACCAAACAAGCTCTCCAGGTGCAAACACAACATGCTTTCTACCCTTATCTCCAGCAAGTTTATATTTAGCATTCATACGCTCAATATTTTCCTTAGTTAACTCATGCATTTTTAAAATCAATTCAGCACGTTCTTTAGCATCAAAATTAACCTTCTCCGAAGATGGAAGAGGCAACAAATCAATAGGTGCACGAGGTAGGAAACCATACACAATATCAAAAGGGCACATCTTAGTAGTAGAATGCAATGAACGATTATAAGCAAATTCAATATGAGGCAAGCATTCTTCCCACAATTTCTTTTTATTCTTCAAAACAGCCCTAAGCATAGTAGACAATGTTCTATTGACTACTTCAGTTTGTCCATCGGTTTGGGGGTGACAAGTAGTACTAACGCAGTTTAGTCCCCAACTTAGCCCATAAACATCTCCAAAAGTGGTTAAGAAATTTAGTATCACGATCTGAAACAATAGTATTTGGCACACCATGCAAGCGAATAATTTCATGAAAGAGCAAATCAGCAACATTAACAGCATCATCGCTTTTATGACATGGTATAAAGTGTGCCATTTTCAAGAACCTATCCACGACAAAAAATATGCTATCTCTCCCCTTCTTTGTTCGAGGTAAACCTAAAACAAAGTCCATAGATATATCCTCCCAAGGAACACTAGGTACAGGCAAAGGCATATATAAACCATGAGGATTGAGTCGTGACTTAGCTTTTTGACATGTAGTGCAGCGAGCAACAAAAAGCTCAACATCCCGTCTCATCTTTGGCCAAAAGAAATGTGTAGCAAGTATATCCTCCGTCTTCTTGACACCAAAGTGTTCCATTAATCCTCCTCCATGCGCCTCCTGCAACAACAAAAGACGAACGGAGCTAGCTGGAATGCATAGCTTGTTAGCACGACACACAAATCCATCGTTAAGAAAAACTTGTTCCAAGTTCTCACTTCCTTACAATTCTGCAATACATCTTTAAATTCAGCATCATGCACATATTGATCTTTGATGGTCTCCAAACCAAATATTTTAAAGTCAAGTTGTGAAAGCAGAGTATAACGACGAGACAATGCATCAGCAATAACATTTTCTTTACCCTTCTTGTGTTTAATGACATAAGGGGAAGTCTTAATGAATTAAACCCATTTAGCATGTCTACGGTTCAGTTTTGCTTAACTTTTAATGTGTTTCAAAGATTCATGATCAGAATGTATAAAAACTTCCTTGGGCCATAAATAATGTTGCCATGTTTCTAAGGTCCGAACAAGAGCATATAATTCTTTATCATAAGTAGAATAGTTCAGACTAGGCCCACTCGATTTTTCAGAAAAGTATGCAACAGGTATGCCTTCTTGTAATAACACACCTCCTAATCCAATTCCACTAGCATCACATTCAAACTCAAAAGTCTTATTGAAATTAGGAAGTTGGAGTAAAGGAGCATGTGTCAACTTATCTTTCAATACCGTGAAGGCTTCTTCCTGTGCGGTACCCCAAACAAAAGGCACATCCTTCTTTGTAAGCTCGTTGAGAGGTGCAGCAATGGTGCTGAAATCTCTCACAAAACGCTTATAGAAACCAGCGAGGACAAGGAAACTCCTCACTTGTGTGACCGTTTTGGGCTGCGGCCAACTCTCAATAGCTTCAATCTTGGCTTTATCAACTTCAATTCCCTATGGAGTAACAACATAGCCAAGAAAAGATTCTCGGTCGGTGCAACAGGTGCACTTTCCAAGGTTACCAAACAAACGTGCATCACGTAGAGTAATAAAAACAACATGTAAATGTTCCAAATGTTCCTTCCAAGATTTGCTATAAATCAATATGTCATCAAAGTAAACTACCACAAATCATCCAATGAAAGCACGTAAAACTTCGTTCATTAACCTCATGAAAGTACTAGGTGCATTAGTTAACCCAAAAGGCATGACTAACCACTCATATAATCCAAACTTAGTTTTAAATGCTGTTTTCCATTCATCTCCCAATTTCATACGAATTTGATGGTATCCACTACGCAAATCAACTTTGGAGAATATTGTAGAGCCACTCAATTCATCAAGCATATCATCTAGCCTAGGAATAGGATGACGATAACGAATAGTAATATTATTAATGCCTCTACAATCAACGCACATACGCGACGTACCATCCTTTTTCGGCACTAAAATGATAGGAATAGCACAGGGACTAAGGGATTCGCGTATATAACCTTTGTCGAGCAGTTCTTGTACTTGACGCATAATCTCCTTCGTCTCCTTTGGATTGGTACGGTATGGTGCACGGTTGGGTAATGATGCACCGGGAATTAAGTCAATTTGATGCTCAATCCCTCGAATAGGTGGTAATCCTGGTGGCACATCTTGTGGAAAGATGTCAGCGAACTCCTGCAAAATGTTAGTGACAGTAGGAGGCAAAGAGGAAGGCACGTCCTCGAATGAAAATAATGCCTCTATGCACACAAAAGCATAGCAAACAGATTTGCTAAAATCTAGATCATCAGTATCAGATTTGGTGGCAAGTAAACATGCACTTTTCAATTTAATTTCAGATGCCACACTAGATTGTTTATTATTAGGCTGCGTTTGTTGCTGATAGAGGCAAAGGTGTCCCGATGTTTCGATGGGATGGTGGCTATCGTTTCTGTGGGAGTCGACCTTGACGATCCGACTACGAACGTGCGAGACGTCGCGCCTTAGCAATCGCTAAACTAATTTCCGAGGGTTATTGACCACGCCGGAGCACGATCAACCTGACCACGAGGGTCTGTTTCCTGCGAGCAAACGAGGAACAAGCAAGAAACTGAGATTGCAATCGGGATATTGCGAATATATGATGAAAGCTTTATTGATCAAGGTGGGGTTCTGTGACGTCTTGGTCTGGTCGTTGGACACAAACGAAGTACGCGAAGTTGCAGCTATGGTGAACTTTTAATCTAAACAAAACCCAAAGTCTAAACGACGCCCTAAGGGCTGTATATATGGAGGAAGAGGGGGGAATTTCATGGCCCTTGAGGGTGGGGTCCGAAACCAACCCTAACTCTTGTTTCCCCACACATACGGACTCTAGAAATAGCCTATACTTAAGTATTTCGAAATTACATGGGCCTGGCCCAATAATAAGGTGACGCAGCACCTAGAATAGCCTATGGACGAATATTATGAAGTGGCATCTTGTATATTTCGTCCAAGGCTTCATGCACTCCTTATGGTGGCTTGAAAGTCCTGAAATCATGACTTGTAACTCCGTTCTTGATCCCCTTGCGCATGCCATCAACTCCATGGGTGTTCTTGCTCCAATGTTCATCCTTCTCCAAGCTAGGCCCTTCATTTGTAAGCAAAACAAATGTATCCAATTTAGGCAGCATCATATTCTCATGAACATTAGAATCATTACCAAGAAACGAAAGTACCTGGTAATTTAATTGGCGTGCGTGAGCTCTAGTAATTGGTCCAGTATATGTAACAGTAGGGGATGTGGATGTAACAATGGTATTGATGTCCTCATTATCATCACCTTCTTGAAATGAAGTCGTCCTCGATGGAAGCTCATCTTCCTCACCCAAATAAGGCTTCAAATCTGCAATGTTAAAAGTGGGACTAACCCCAAAATCTGCAAGTAGCTCAAGTTTATATGCATTATCATTTATTTTCTCTAACACCTTAAAAGGACCATCAGCACGTGGCATTAGCTTTGATTTGCAAAAATTAGGAAATCTATCTTTACGCAAATGTAACCAAACAAGATCTCCAGGTGCAACCACAACATGTTTTCTACCCTTATCTCCAGCAAGTTTATATTTAGCGTTCATACGCTCATTGTTTTCCTTAGTTAACTCATGCATTTTTAAAATCAATTCAGAACATTCTTTAGCATCAAAATTAACCTTCTCCAAAGATGGAAGAGGCAACAAATCAATAGGTGCACGAGGTAGGAAACCATACACAATTTCAAAAGGGCACATCTTAGTAGTAGAATGCAATGAACGATTATAAGCAAACTCAATATGAGGCAAGCATTCTTCCCACATTTTCTTATTATTCTTAAAAACAGCCCTAAGTAGAGTAGACAATGTTCTATTGACTACTTCAGTTTGTCCATCAGTTTGGGGGTGACAAGTAGTACTAAAAAGCAGTTTAGTCCCCAACTTAGCCCATAAACATCTCCAAAAGTGGCTAAGAAATTTAGTATCACGATCTGAAACAATAGTATTTGGCACACCATGCAAGCGAATAATTTCACGAAAGAACAAATCAGAAACATTAACAGCATCATCGCTTTTATGACATGGTATAAAGTGTGCCATTTTCGAGAATCTATCCACGACAACAAATATGCTATCCCTCCCATTCTTTGTTCGAGGTAAACCTAAAACAAAGTCCATAGATATATCCTCCCAAGGAACACTAGGTACAGGCAAAGGCATATATAAACCATGAGGATTGAGTCGTGACTTAGCTTCTTGACATGTAGTGCAGCGAGCAACAAAACGCTCAACATCCCATCTCATCTTTGGCCAAAAGAAATGTGTAGCAAGTAGGTCCTCCGTCTTCTTCACGCCAAGGTGTCCCATTAGTCCTCCTCCATGCGCCTCCTGCAACAACAAAAGACAAACGGAGCTAGCTGGAATGCATAGCTTGTTAGAACGAAACACAAATCCATCGTTAAGAACGAACTTGTTCCAAGTTCTCCCTTCCTTACAATTCTGCAATACATCTTTAAATTCAGCATCATGAACATATTGATCTTTGATGGTCTCCAAACCAAATATTTTAAAGTCAAGTTGTGAAAGCATAGTATAACGACGAGACAAGGCATCAGCAATAACATTTTCTTTACCCTTCTTGTGTTTAATGACATAAGGGAAAGTCTCAATGAATTCAACCCATTTAGCATGTCTACGGTTCAGTTTTGCTTGACTTTTAATGTGTTTCAAAGATTCATGATCAGAATGTATAACAAATTCCTTGGGCCATAAATAATGTTGCCATGTTTCTAAAGTCCGAACAAGAGCATATAATTCTTTATCATAAGTAGAATTGTTCAGACTAGGCCCACTCAATTTTTCAGAAAAGTATGCAACAGGTTTGCCATCTTGTAATAACACACCTCCTAATCCAATTCCACTAGCATCACATTCAACCTCAAAAGTCTTATTAAAATCAGGAAGTTGGAGTAAAGGAGCATGTGTCAACTTATCTTTCAATACCGTGAAGGCTTCTTCCTGTGTGGTACCCCAAACAAAAGGCACATCCTTCTTTGTAAGCTCGTTGAGAGGTGCAGCAATGGTGCTGAAATCTCTCACAAAACGCCTATAGAAACCAGCGAGGCCAAGGAAACTCCTCACTTGTGTGACCGTTTTGGGCTGCGGCCAACTCTCAATAGCTTCAATCTTGGCTTTATCAACTTCAATTCCCTGTGAAGTAACAACATAGCCAAGAAAAGATACTCGGTCGGTGCAAAAGGTGCACTTCCCAAGGTTACCAAACAAACGTGCATCACGTAGAGCGATAAAAACAACACGTAAATGTTCCAAATGTTCTTCCAAAGATTTGCTATAAATCAGTATATCATCAAAATAGACTACCACAAATCGTCCAATGAAAGCACGTAAAACTTCGTTCATTAGTCTCATAAAAGTACTAGGCGCATTAGTTAACACAAAAGGCATGACTAACCACTCATATAAACCAAACTTAGTTTTAAATGCTATTTTCCATTCATCTCCCAATTTCATACGAATTTGATGGTATCCACTACGAAAATCAACTTTGGAGAATATTGTAGAGCCACTCAATTCATCAAGCATATCATCAAGCCTAGGAATAGGATGACGATAACGAATAGTAATATTATTAATGCCTCTACAATCAACACACATACGCGACGTACCATCCTTTTTAGGCACTAGTATAATAGGAACAACACAAGGACTAAGAGATTCGCGTATATAACCTTTGTCGAGTAGCTCCTGTACTTGACGCATAATCTCCTTCGTCCCCTCTGGATTTGTACGGTATGGTGCACGGTTGGGTAGTGAAGCACCGGGAATTAAGTCAATTTGATGCGCAATCCCTCGAATAGGTGGTAATCCCGGTGGCACGTCTTGTTGAAAGACGTCAGCGAACTCCTGCAAAATGTTAGTGACAGCAGGGGGCAAAGAGGAAGGCACGTCCTCGAATGAAAATAATGCCTCTTTGCACACAAAAGCATAGCAAACAGATTTGCTAAAATCTATCTCATCAATATCAGATTTGGTGGCAAGTAAACATGCACTTTTCAATTTAATTTCAGAAACAACAATAGATGGTTTATTATTAGGCTTCATTTGGTGCTCAAATTCTTTTGCCACAATCTGATTTTCACTCTTATTTGTCTCCTGTTTTGCTTTATTAGCTCTATTAATATCATCTTTCAAAATGAAATCAGGAGTCATAGGAAGCAAAATAATATTTTTATCGTTATGAACAAGAGTATACTGATTGTTTCTACCATGGTGTACAAAATTTTTATCAAATTGCCATGGTCTACCAAGTAATAAGGAACATGCTTGCATAGGTACCACATCACAATCAACATAATCAGCATATGTAGAGATACTAAAATGCACACGAACAGTACGTGTTACCTTAACCTTGCCACTGCTGTTGAACCATTGGATGTAGTAAGGATGTGGATGTGGTCTTGTGGTGAGAGATAGCTTCTCCACCATCTCCATGCTAGCCAAGTTATTGCAGCTCCCTCCATCTATGATCACGCGAACAGAACGTTCCTTCACAACTCCCTTAGTATGGAACAAATTATGCCTCTGATTTTGCTCAGCTTGTGTAACCTGCACACTCAAAACACGTTGAGCAACTAAACATTCATACCTGTCAGCATCTTCAGGAACCATGTATTGCGTCTCATGATCAGAATCGTCTCCACCGTGTTCGTCACGTGTAATAAGAGCCAAAGTCTCCTCATCATAGTCACTAGCGGACTTATACCCACCATCCTCAGTAACAATCATCACACGCTTAGATGGGCATTCTCTCGCATAATGACCTCCACCCTTGCAACTTCGACAAATAATATCATGTGTTTGCCCTGTTGATGCCATGGATGAAGAAGAGCTCTTTGCAGGCCCAGAAGGTGTGCTCTTGGCAGATAGTGGTGATTGTGCCTGCTTTATTGTATCACGGTTGGAGGTGGTAGCCGACGGAGGCGCCAGTGTAGCAGAACGTGTGGAAGTAGATGATGCACGTGGTGTCCATGATGAAGGTCGACCTGCAGAAAAGTTAGTCCGCGCCAATGCCTGTCGATCCTGCACTTCACGTTCAGCTTTACAAGCAAGATGGAATAAACGAGTGATATTAGTATACTCCTTATACTCTAGAATCGTCTGAATCTCTCTATTTAATCCACCCATGAAACGTGCAAGCATAGCTTCATTCTCCTCAACAATACCACATCTAATCATGCCAGTTTGTAATTCCTGATAATATTCTTCTACAAAATTTTTACCCTGTCTTAAGCGCTGCAATTTTTGAAGTAATTCACATTGATAATATGGTGGAACCCAACGAGTACGCATAGCAGTTTTCAAAGCAGCCCAAGTAGCCGGAATAGGATATAATCTACAATGCTCAGACCACCAAACACATGCAAAACTAGTGAAAGCACAAACAGCAGCAGGAACACGTCTCTCCTCGGGATATTGTAAACATGTAAATCGTTGTTCAGTTTCTAACTCCCAAGTAAGATATATATCAGGAACATATCTACCCTTAAATGGTGGAATATTCAATTTTAGTTTAGGGAGATGGTCATGATCTCGTACCTGAGGGTGAGCCCAACCATTGCCATTATTTGCATGTGGACGACCTGGTGGTTGCTGTGCTGTTGGTGGCACGTAGTTCTGATTTTGATCAACCTCATCCTCATAATCTCCCACATAAGCATCCTCCTCCACATCAGCAGTAGGAGCCACAGAAGTATCAACAGCAGCACCAACAGTTTGGCCCGACTGAAGAGGGACACGGCTCGCTCGGCGGAGGGCTGTTTCCCGATGTGGAGGTAGTCGGTGTTGTTGCTGTTGTTGTAGAGGTGCGGCAGGAGCAGCCGGTGGTGGTGGTGGAAAACGCGAAAGCAATTCAGCAAACTTGTTATCGAGCTTTGTTTCAAACGTCTTCTCCATGCCATCTATCTTCTCCATGGCCTCTTCAAATCTGTTTATCACATCTTGCTCTGATACCACTTGATAGAGGCTAAGGTGTCCCGATGTTTCGATGAGATGGTGGCTATCGTTTTCTGTGGGAGTCGACCTTGACGATCTGACTACGAACGTGCGAGACGTCGCGGCTTAGCAATCGCTAAACCAACTTCCGAGGGTTATTGACCACGCCGGAGCACGATCAACCTGACCACGAGGGTCTGTTTCCTGCGAGGAAACGAAGAACAAGCAAGAAACTGAGATTGCAATCGGGATATTGCGAATATAAGATGAAAGCTTTATTGATCAAGGTGGGGTTCTGTGACGTCTTGGTCTGGTCGTTGGACACAAACGAAGTACGCGAAGTTGCAGCTATGGCGAACTTTTAATCTAAACAAAACCCAAAGTCTAAACGACGCCCTAAGGGCTGTATATATGGAGGAAGAGGGGGGAATTTCGTGGCCCTTGAGGGTGTGGTCCGAAACCAACCCTAACTCTTGTTTCCCCACACATACGGACTCTAAAAATAGCCTATACTTAAGTATTTCGAAATTACATGGGCCTGGCCCATTAATAAGGTGACGCAGCACCTAGAATAGCCTATGGACGAATATTATGAAGTGGCATCTTGTATATTTCGTCCAAGGCTTCATGCACTCCTTATGGCGGCTTCAAAGTCCTGAAATCATCACTTGTAACTCCGTTCTTGATCCCCTTGCGCATGCCATCAACTCCATGCGTGTTCTTGCTCCAATGTTCATCCTTCTCCAAGCTAGGCCCTTCATTTGTAAGCAAAACAAATGTATCCAATTTAGGCAGCATCATAATCTCAAGAACATTAGAATCATTACCAAGAAACGAAAGTACCTAGTAATTTAATTGGCATGCGCGAGCTCTAGTAATTGGTCCAGTATATGTAACAGTAGGGGCTGTGGGTGTAACAATGGTATTGATGTCCTCATCACGATATTTCGATGAGATGATAACTATCGATTTGGTGGAGACGACTTTGACGATCCGACTACAAACGTGCACGATGTTGCGCCTTAGCAACCGCTAAACCATTCTCCTGAGGTTACTGACGATGCTGGAAGCACGGTCAGCCTGACCACGAAGGTCTATTCCTGCAAGCAATCGAAGAACGAGCAAGAATATGATAAAGCAATCTGAATATCGCAAATATATATGAAGTATTGATAATGGTGGGGATCCGGAAGCGGTCTTGGTCTGGTCGTTGGACACAAACGAAGTACACGAAGTTGCAATGGCTAAGTTTTAACTAAACAAATCCCAAGCAAAAAGCTACTAGATGGATCTACTTATATAGGAGCAAGGGGTGGCGGCCAAGGAGGTGGGAGGACGTCCCAAGGCAGCCTAAAACTAACCCTAGGTCGTACAAGGATCATGGGCCCAAGTGGAGGTGATGCAACACCTTTGGGCTTGTAGTTTGACTCGGATTCTGCTACAATGTCAGATTGTTTCGTCCGTAACTCAACGCTCCGGACGAATTTGAAGGTGAATCTAATTGCGTTGGAAAGAGCATGAAATATAGTTTCCAAGAAAAAAAGAATCTCCCAATTCGGAGTCCGTATGAAAAAGTTGTTGGCTTTTTGAGTTAGGTATGTCTGTGCAGTCCGAATCTGAATCCAGAACGTGGGAAACTTGGACTCTATCTTCTCTTGGCCCAAAAGTGACGTGAGAGGACTTTTTGAACACAACCTAAACTTCTCCTTTTCCCTTATCTTCATATGTGGATTATACAAATGTCCCATACACCTGCAATTAGACAAAACACAAAAGTGTGTGAAGTATTTTTGTTCTGAATAACATAAATAGATTATTGAATAGTTTGCATTAGAAATCACCTGACAAATATGCATGTATGCAATATTTTTGGTCGTATCCAAGGTAGTCATGTCCTCATCAGATTTTCACTCTTATTTTTCTCCTATTTTGCTTTATTAGCTCTATTAATATCATCTTAAAATGGAATCAGGAGTCATAGGAAGCAAAGTAATATTTTTATCCTTATGAACAAGAGTATACTGATTGTTTCTACCATGGTGTACAGAATTTCTCAAATTGCCATGGTCTACCAAGTAATAAGGAACATGCTTGCATAGGTACCACATCACAATCAACATAATCAGCATATGTAGAGATACTAAAATACACACGAACAGTACGTGTTACCTTAACCTTGCCGCTGTTGTTGAATCATTGGATGTAGTAAGGATGTGGATGTGGTCTTGTGGTGAGAGATAGCTTCTCCACCATCTCCATGCTAGCCAAGTTATTGCAGCTCCCTCCATCTATGATGACGCAAACAGAACGTTCCTTCACAACTCCCTTTGTATGGAACAAATTATGCCTCTGATTTTGCTCAGCTTGTGTAACCTGCACACTCAAAACACGTTGAGCAACTAAACATTCATACCTGTCAGCATCTTCAGCAGCCATGTATTGCGTCTCATGATCAGAATCATCTTCACTGTGTTCTTCACGTGTAATAAGAGCCAAAGTCTCCTCATCATAGTCACTAGCGGACTCATACCCACCATCCTCAGTAGCAATCATCACACGCTGAGATTGGCATTCTCTCGCAAAATGTCCTCTTCCCTTACGACGACGACAAATAATATCACTTGTGTGCCCTGTTAATATCACTTATGTGCTCTTGGGCAATAGTGGTGGTTGTGCCTGCTTTCTTATATCACGGCTGGAGGTGCTGATGGAGGTGCTGGTGGAGTGGAAGTAGAGGATGCACGTGGTGTCCATGATGAGGATCGACCTGCAGAAAAGTTAGTTCGCAGCAATGCCTGTCGATCCTGCACTTCACGTTCAGCTTTACAAGCAAGATGGGATAAACGATTTATATTATTATACTCCTTATACTCTAGGATTGTCTGAATCTCTCTATTTAATCCACCCATAAAACGTGCAAGCATACTTCATTCTCTCAACAATACCACATCTAATCATGCTAGTTTGTAATTCCTGATAATATTCTTCTACAGAATTTTTTCCTTGTCTTAAACGCTGCAATTTTTGAAGTAATTCATGTTGATAATATGGTGGAACCCAATGAGTACGCATAGCAGTTTTCAAAGCAGCCCAAGTAGATGGAATAGGATATAATCTACAATGCTCAGACCATCAAGCACATGCAAAACTAGTGAATGCACAAACAGCAGCAAGAACACGTCTCTCCTCGGGATATTGTAAACATGTAAATCGTTGTTCAGTTTCTAACTCCCAAGTAAGATATATATCAGGAACATATCTACCCTCAAATGGTGGAATATTCAAGTTTAGTTTAGGGAGATGGTCATGATCTCGTATATGAGGGTGAGCCCTATCATTGCCATTATTTGCATGTGGACGACCTGGTGGTTGCTGTGCTGGTGGTGGCACGTAGTTCTGATTTTGATCAACCTCATCCTCGTAATCTCCGGCAAAATCATCCTCCTCCGCATCAGCAGAAGGAGCCACAAAAGTATCAACAGCAGCACCAACAGTTTGGTCAGGTGCAAGAGGGAGACGGCTCTCTCGGCGGAGGGCTGTTTCACGATGTGTAGGTAGTCGTTGTTGTTGTTGTTGTAGAGGTGCCTTAGGTGCAGCCGGTGGTGGTGGTGGAAGACACGCGAGCAATTCATTAAACCTGTTATCGAGCTTTGTTTCGAACGTCTTCTCCATGCCATCTATCTTCTCCATGGCCTCTTCAAATCTGTTTAGCACATCTTGCACCTGTCCACTCATCATTTGCTGAAATTTATCATGCAACTCCTTATTCGTCATGTTCTCCCAGTCAGTCTCGTTGGCTTGTGATCCTGCCATGGTTAGCAACAATAAAAACACACAAGAATATGATCCTACATCCTACTAACAAGAGGTGGTGGTGGTGTCACAAATCTGTCAAGCAAATCTCAAATTCTTACCAGTTCTTACCCAGCAGCAGGAGGTGATCGACAACCGTCGTTGTCAAAACTCTCAAAGCTTGGATAGAGCGATTACCAGGGAGAGTCAAACGCACGGCGTAGATGTATGTGGAGCTCGGAAGGCTTATAATATGGTAGCAAAAAGGGTCAGCAATAATCAATTCAGAGATGCAAAGTTGAATAATTGCTCAACGACGTACTATGCTGGTTCTAGGCTAGACCTACTAGAGACGCGAGCCTAGAACACGAACAAAATCACGGCGCGAACGTCAACAAGGGAGGAGCACACTCTCTGAATTTTTTTTATTTTTGTTCACTTTTTTGCACTTTTTTTCCTCTTTTTTTTGCTTCGCAATAAATGTTTTTCGAAAAAGTCTACAAATGGTCTAAAAACTCGCAACAATTTTTTTTCGTGTTTGGAACTATTTTTCTTTTGGGGTAGCACGGAATCTCAGGAGTCCTACTCTGTCACGACTCGAAGTATCGCGTGATATGGAACTCGAAAACAAAGCAATAAATACTGGACTCGGACTGGTAGCGGAGATGAATCTGGTGGAACTCAGACTGGTGGCGGCGATGAATCTGATGGAACTCGGACTGGTGGTTGTATATGGTGATGGTATATGTGGACTCGGATTGGTGATTGTATATGGCAATGGTATATGTGGACTCGGATTGGTGGTTGTATATGGCAGCAGCGATGTATATGGTGGGGTGGTGGTATATGGCAATGATGATGACGATGGTGCGGCGGCGTGACAACCTGTGAATAGAACTCGAAACTCTAAGGGACTAGACGCTAAGACCAGCAACTCGACACGATGATGCAACCGTAAATTCAACAAAGCAAAACTCTAAAAAGACTATGCAAAGGCTCAAATTGGTTCGGATATGACGAACTAACCCTAATTTTTTGTTTGCTTTTTTAGTGGACTGTAGGTATTAAGAACAGACTCGATCTAAACTATGAAAACTGGAAAATCTCACCGAGCAACCTAAAAATCTGATACCACTTGATAGAGGCAAAGGTGTCCCGTCTTCGATGAGATGGTGGCTATCGTTTTAGAGGAAGTCGACTTTGACGATCCGACTACGAACGTGCGAGG
This sequence comes from Triticum urartu, assembly GCF_003073215.2. Classification (NCBI taxonomy): domain Eukaryota; kingdom Viridiplantae; phylum Streptophyta; class Magnoliopsida; order Poales; family Poaceae; genus Triticum; species Triticum urartu. The sequence goes on along the minus strand of NC_053022.1, from coordinate 84,820,225 downwards.
ACGTCGCGCCTTAGCAATCGCTGAACCAACTTCGAGGGGTTATTGACCACGCCGGAGCACGATCAACCTAACCACGAGGGCCTGTTTCCAGCGAGAAAACGAAGAACAAGTAAGAAACTGGGATTGCAATCTGGATATTGAGAATATAAGATGAAAGCTTTATTGATCAAAGGTGGGGTTCTGTGACGTCTTAGTCTGGTCGTTGGACACAAACGAAGTACGCGAAGTTGCATCTATGGAGAAATTTTAATGTAAATAAAACCCAAAGTCTAAACGACGCCCTAAGGGCTGTATATATGGAGGAAGAGGGGGGAATTTCGTGGCCCTTGGAAGAGGGGTCCGAAACCAACCCTAACTCTTGTTTCCCCACACATACGGAATCTAAAAACAACACTTAAGTATTTCGAAAATACATGGGCCTGGCCCAATAATAAGGTGACGCAGCACCTAAAATAGCCTCTGGATGAAATTTATGGAGTGGCATCTTGTATATTTCGTCCAAGGCTTCATGCACTCCTTATGGTGGCTTCAAAGTCCTGAAATCATCAGTTGTAACTCCTTTCTAGATCCCCTTGCGCATGCCATCATCTCCACGCTTGAACTTGTTCCAAGGTTCATCTGGTCCAAGCTAGGCCCTTCATTTGTTAGCAAGACAAATGTATCCAATTTAGGCAGCATCATATTCTCATGAATATTAGAATCGTTACCAAGAAACGAAAGTACCTGATAATTCAATTGGCGTGCGCGAGCTCTAGTAATTGGTCCAGTATGTATAGCAGCAGGGGCTGTGGGTGTAACAATGTTATTGATGTCCTCATCACGGTGGAGAGGATTCAGATCATGAAGACGCAATACATGGCTGCTGAAGATGCTGACAGGTATGAATGTTTAGTTGCTCAACGTGTTTTGAGTGTGCAGATTAGACAAGCTGAGCAAAATCAGAGGCATAATTTGTTCCATACAAAATGAGTTGTGAAGGAACGTTCTGTTTGCGTCATCATAGATGGAGGGAGCTACAATAACTTGGCTAGCATGGAGATGGTGGAGAAGCTATCTCTCACCACAAGACCACATCCACATCCTTACTACATCCATTGGTTCAACAACAGCGGCAAGGTTAAGGTAACACATACTGTTCGTGTGCATTTTAGTATCTCTACATATGCTGGTTATGTTGATTGTGATGTGGTACCTATGCAAGCATGTTCCTTATTACTTGGTAGACCATGGCAAGTTGATAAAAATTCTGTACACCATGGTAGAAACAATCAGTATACTCTTGTTCATAAGGATAAAAATATTACTTTTCTTCCTACGACTCCTGAATCCATTTTGAAAGATGATATTAATAGAGCTAATAAAGCAAAACAGGAGAAAAATAAGAGTGAAAATCAGATTGTGGCAAAAGAATTTGAGCAACAAATGAAACCTAATAACAAACCATCTAGTGTTGCTACTGAAATTAAATTGAAAAGTGCATGTTTACTTGCCACAAAATCTGATATTGATGAGCTAGATTTTAGCAAATCTATTTGCTATGCTTTTGTGTGCAAAGAGGCATTATTTTCATTCGAGGATGTGCCTTCCTCTTTGCCTCCTGCTGTCACTAACATTTTGCAGGAGTTCGCTGACGTCTTTCCACAAGACGTGCCACCGGGATTACCACCTATTCGAGGGATTGAGCATCAAATTGACTTAATTCCAGGTGCATCATTACCCAACCGTGCACCATACCGTACCAATCCAGAGGAGACGAAGGATATTATGCGTCAATTACAAGAACTGCTCGACAAAGGTTATATACGCGAATCCCTTAGTCCTTGTGCTGTTCCTATCATTTAAGTGCTAAAAAAGGATGGTACGTCGCGTATGTGCGTTGATTGTAAAGGCATTAATAATATCACTATTCATTATCGTCATCCTATTCCTAGGCTAGATGATATGCTTGATGAATTGAGTGGTTCTACAATATTCTCCAAAGTTGATTTGCGTAGTGGATACCATCAAATTCGTATGAAATTGGGAGACGAATGCACAACAGCATTTAAAACTAAGTTTGGATTATATGAGTGGTTAGTCATGCCTTTTGGGTTAAATAATGCACCTAGTACTTTCATGAGATTAATGAACGAAGTTTTACGTGTTTTCATTGGACGATTAGTGGTAGTTTACTTTGATGACATATTGATTTATAGAAAATCTTTGGAGGAACCTTTGGAACATTTACGTGCTGTTTTTATTGCTCTACGTGATGCACGTTTGTTTGGTAACCTTGGGAACTGCACCTTTTGCACCGACCGAGTATCTTTTCTTGGCTATGTTGTTACTCCACAGGGAATTGAAGTTGATAAAGCTAAGATTGAAGCTACTGAGAGTTGGCCACAGCCCAAAACGGTCACACAAGTGAGGAGTTTCCTTGCTCTCGCTGGTTTCTATAGGCACTTTGTGAGAGATTTCAGCACCATTGCTGCACCTCTCAACGATCTTACAAAGAAGGATGTGCCCTTTCGAAATTGTGTATGGATTCTACCTCGTGCACCAATTGATTTGTTGCCTCTTCCATCTTCGGAGAAGGTTAATTTTGATGCTAAAGAATATGCTGAATTAATTTTAAAAATGCATGAGTTAACTAGGGAAAACATTGAGCGTATGAATGCTAAATATAAACTTGCTGGAGATAAGGGTAGAAAACATGTTGTGTTTGTGCCTGGAGATCTTGTTTGGTTACATTTGCATAAGGATAGATTTCCTAATTTGCGCAAATCAAAGCTAATGCCACGTGCTAATTGTGCTTTTAAGGTGTTAGAGAAAATAAATGATAATGCATATAAACTTGAGCTGCCTCCAGATTTTGGGGTTAGTCCCACTTTTAATATTGCAGATTTGAAGCCTTATTTGGGTGAGGACGATGAACTTTCGTCGAGGATGACTTCATTTCAAGAAGGGGAGGATCATGAGGACATCAATACCATTGTTACACCCACAGCCCCTGCTGCTATACATACTGGACCAAATACTAGAGCTCGCGCATGCCAATTGAATTATCAGGTACATTCGTTTCTTGGTAACGATTCTATTTTTCATGAGAATATGATGCTGCCTAAATTGGATACATTTGTTTTGCTTACAAATGAAGGGCCTATCTTGGACAAGAAAGATGAACCTTGGAGCAAGTTCAAGCATGGAGATGATGCCATGCGCAAGGGGAACAAGAACGGAGTTACATGTGATGATTCCAGGACTTTGAAGCCACCATAATGAGTGCATGAAGCATGGGATGAAATATACAAGATGCCACTTCATAAATTTCGTCCAGAGGCTATTTTAGGTGCTGCGTCACCTTATTATTGGGCCAGGCCCACGTATTTTCGAAATACTTAAGTATAGGCTGTTTTTAGAGTCCGTATGTGTGGGGAAACAAGAGTTAGGGTTGGTTTCGGACCCCTCGTCCAAGGGCCACGAAATCCCCCCTCTTCCTCCATATATACAACCCTTAGGGCGTCATTTAGACTTTGGGTTTTGTTTCGATTAAAGTTCGCCATAGCTACAATTTCGCGTACTTCGTTTGTGTTCAACGACCAGACTAAGGCGTCACCGAACCCAACCTTGGTCAATAAAGCTTTCATCTTATATTCGCAATATCCAGATTGCAATCTCAGTTTCTTGCTTGTTCTTCGTTTGCCTGCAGGACATAGACCTTCGTGGTCAGGTTGATCGTGCTCCGGCGTGGTCAATAACCTCTCGGAGTTGGTTTAGCGATTGCTAAGGCGCGACGTCCTCGCACGTTCATAGTCGGATCGTCAAAGTCGACTTCCTCCAAAACGATAGCCACCATCTCATTGAAAGATGGGACACCTTTGCGTCTATCAGCATATAAACTTGAGCTGCCTGCAGATTTTGGGGTTAGTCCCACTTTTAACATTGCAGATTTGAAGCCTTATTTGGGTGAGGAAGATGATCTTCCGTCGAGGATGACTTCATTTCAAGAAGGGGAGGATGATTCGGACATCAATACCATTGTTACACCCACAGCCCCTGCTACTATACATAGTGGACCAATTACTAGAGCTCGCGCACGCCAATTAAATTATCAGGTACTTTAGATTCTTGGTTATGATTCTAATGTTCATGAGAATATGATGGTGCCTAAATTGGATACATTTGTTTTGCTTACAAATGAAGGGCCTGGCACGGATAAGAGGGAGGAACACTGGAGCAAGACCAAACATGGAGATGATGGCATGCGCAAGGGGATCAAGAACGGAGTTACAAGTGATGATTTCAGGACTTTGAAGCCACCATAAGGAGTGCATGAAGCTTGGACGAAATATACAAGATGCCACTTCATAAATTTCGTCCAGAGACTATTCTAGGTGCTGCGTCACCTTATTCTTGGGCCAAGCCCATGTATTTTCGAAATACTTAAGTATAGGCTGTTTTTAGAGTCCGTATGTGTGGGGAAACAAGAGTTAGGGTTGGTTTCGGACCCCTCCTCCAAGGGCCACGAAATCCCCCCTCTTCTTCCATATATACAGCCCTTAGGGCTTCGTTTAGACTTTGGGTTTTGTTTAGATTAAAGTTCGCCATAGCTGCAACTTCGCGTACTTCGTTTGTGTTCAACGACCGGACAAAGGCGTCACAGAACCCCACCTTGATCAATAAAGCTTTCATCTTATATTCACAATATCCAGATTGCAATCTCAGTTTCTTGTTTGTTCTTTGTTTGCCTACAGGACATAGACCTTCATGGTCAGGTTGATCGTGCTCCGGCGTGGTCAATAACCTCTCGGAGTTGGTTTAGCGATTGCTAAGGCGCGACGTCCTCGCACGTTCATAGTCAGATCGTCAAAGTTGACTTCCTCCAAAACGATAGCCACCATCTTATAGAAAGACGGGACACCTTTGCCTCTATCAGCATATAAACTTGAGCTACCTGCAAGATTTTGGGGTTAGTCCCACTTTTAACATTGCAGATTTGAAGCCTTATTTGGGTGAGGAAGATGAGCTTTCATCGAGGACGACTTCATTTCAAGAAGGGGAGGATGATGAGGACATCAATACCATTGTTACACCCACAGCCCTTGCTGCTATACATACTGGACCAATTACTAGAGCTCGCGCACGCCAATTAAATTATCAGGTACTTTCGTTTCTTGGTAATGATTCTAATGTTCATGAGAATATGATGCTGCCTAAATTGGATACATTTGTTTTGCTTACAAATGAAGGGCCTAGCTTGGAGAAGGATGAACATTGGAGCAAGACCAAGCATGGAGATGATGGCATGCGCAAGGGGATCAAGAATGGAGTTACAAGTGATAATTTCAGGACTTTGAAGCCATCATAAGGAGTGCATGAAGCCTTGGACGAAATATACAAGATGCCACTTCATAAATTTTGTCCAGAGGCTATTATAGGTGTTGCGTCACCTTATTATTGGGCCAGGCCCATGTATTTTTGAAATACTTAAGTATAGGCTGTTTTTAGAGTCCGTATGTGTGTGGAAACAAGAGTTAGGGTTGATTCCGGACCCCTCCTCCAAGGGCCACGAAATTCCCCCTCTCTCCTCCGTATATACAACCCATACGGTATCGTTTAGACTTTGGGTTTTGTTTAGTCTAAAAGTTTGCCATAGCTGCAACTTCGCGTACTTCGTTTGTGTCCAACGATTAGACCAAGACGTCACAGAACCCCACCTTCATTAATAAAGCTTTCCTCTTTTATTCGCAATATCCTGATTGCAATCTCAGTTTCTTGCCTCTTCTTCGTTTGCTCGCAGGAAATAGACCCTCATGGTCAGGTTGATCGTGCTCCGGCGTGGTCAATAACCCTCGGAAGTTGGTTTAGCGATTGCTAAGGCGCAGCATCTTCGCACGTTCGTAGTCGGATCGTCAAAGTCGACTCCCACAGAAAATGATATCTATCCCATCGAAACATTGGGACACCTTTGCCTGTATCAACTTAACTATAGACTGTTTTTAGAGTCCGTATGTCTGGGGAAACAAGAGTTAGGGTTGGTTTCGGACCCCTCCTCCAAGGGCCACGAACTTCCCCCCTCTTCCTCCATATATACAGCCCTTAGGGCGTCGTTTATACTATGGGTTTTGTTTAGATTAAAAGTTCGCCATAGCTGCAACTTCGCGTACTTCGTTTGTGTCCAGCGACCAGACCAAGACGTCACAGAACCCCACCTTGATCAATAAAGTTTTCATCTTATATTCGCAATATCCAGATTGCAATCTCAGTTTCTTGCTTGTTCTTCGTTTGCTCGCATGAAACAGACCATCGTGGTCAAGTTGATCATGCTCCGGCGTGGTCAATAACCCCTCGTGATGAGGACATCAATACCATTGTTACACCGACAGCCCCTGCTTCTATACATACTGGATCGATTACTAGAGCTCGCGCACGCCAATTGAATTATCAGGTACTTTTGTTTCTTGGTAACGATTCTAATGTTCATGAGAATATGATGCTGCCTAAATTGGATACATTTGTTTTGCTTACAAATGAAGGGCCTAGCTTGGACAAGAAAGATGAACCTTGGAGCAAGTTCAAGCATGGAGATGATTGCATGCGCAAGGGGAACAAGAACGGAGTTACAAGTGATGATTCCAGGACTCTGAAGCCACCATAATGAGTGCTTGAAGCATGGGACGAAATATACAAGATGCCACTTCATAAATTTCGTCTAGAGGCTATTTTAGGTGCTGCATCACCTTATTATTGGGCCAGGCCCATGTATTTTCGAAGTACTTAAGTATAGGCTGTTTTTAGAGTCCGTATGTGTGGGGAAACAAGTGTTAGGGTTGGTTTCGGACCCCTCCACCAAGGGCGACGAAATTCCCCCTCTCTCCTCCATATATACAGCCCTTAGGGCATCGTATAGGCTTTGGGGGGGTTTGTTTAGATTAAAAGTTCGCCATACCTGCAACTTCGCGTACTTCGTTTGCGTTCAACCACCAGACCAAGGCGTCACAGAACCCCACCTTGATCAATAAAGCTTTCATCTTATATTCGCAATATCCAGATTGCAATCTCAGTTTCTTGCTTGTTCTTCGTTTGCTTGCAGGAAACAGACCCTAGTGGTCAGGTTGATCGTGCTCCGGCATGGTCAATAACCCTCGGAAGTTGGTTTAGCGATTGCTAAGGCACGACGTCTCGCACGTTCGTAGTCGGATCGTCAAGGTCGACTCCCATAGAAAACGATAGGCACCATCTCATCGAAACATCGGGACACCTTTGCCTCTATCAATTGGTATCAGATTTTCAGGTTGCTCGGTGAGATTTTACAGTTTTTCGTAGTTTAGATCGAGTCTATTCTTCGTACCTACAGTCCACGAAAAAGACAAAAAAATTAGGGTTAGTTCATCCTATCCGAACTAATCTGAGCCTTTGCATAATCTTTTCTGTATTTGCTTTGTTGAATTTGCGGTTGCATCATCGTGTCAAGTTGCTGGTCTTAGCGTCTAGTCCTTTAGAGTTTCGAGTTATGTTCACAGGTTGTCACGTCGCCGCTGCCATATATCACCACCGCATCATCATCATCATCGCTGCTGCCATATACCACCACCACACCAACTTCATCGTCGCTGCCATATTCACCACCAATCCGAGTCCATATACGCCACCACATATCCACCGCCATCACGCTAATCCGAGTTCACCTGCAACATATATCCGCCACTAGTCGGATTTCCACCAGATTCATCACCGCCACCAGTCCGAGATTTCACTAGATTCATCTCTGCCAACAGTCCTAGTCCGAGTCCAGTAATTGTTGCATTGTTTTCGAGTTCCAGATCACGCCATACTCCGAGTCGTGACAGAGTAGGACTCCCGATATTCCGTGCTACCCGTAGAAGAAAAATAGTTCCAAACTCAAAAAAAAACTAAGTCTGGAAAATTCTGGCTAGGCAGTTTTTAGACCATTTGTAGACTTTTTCGAAAAAAAATTGTTGCAAGCCGACGAGACTGACTGGGAGAACATGACGAATAAGGAGTTGCATGATAAATTTCAGCAAATGATGAGTGGACAGGTGCAAGATGTGCTAAACAGATTTGAAGAGGCCATGGAGAAGATAGATGGCATGGAGAAGACGTTCGAAACAAAGCTCGATAACAGGTTTAATGAATTGCTCGCGTGTCTTCCACCACCACCACCGGCTGCACCTAAGGCACCTCTACAACAACAACAACAACGACTACCTACACATCGTGAAACAGCCCTCCGCCGAGAGAGCCGTCTCCCTCTTGCACCTGACCAAACTGTTGGTGCTGCTGTTGATACTTTTGTGGCTCCTTCTGCTGATGCGGAGGAGGATGATTTTGCCGGAGATTACGAGGATGAGGTTGATCAAAATCAGAACTACGTGCCACCACCAGCACAGCAACCACCAGGTCGTCCACATGCAAATAATGGCAATGATAGGGCTCACCCTCATATACGAGATCATGACCATCTCCCTAAACTAAACTTGAATATTCCACCATTTGAGGGTAGATATGTTCCTGATATATATCTTACTTGGGAGTTAGAAACTGAACAACGATTTACATGTTTACAATATCCCGAGGAGAGACGTGTTCTTGCTGCTGTTTGTGCATTCACTAGTTTTGCATGTGCTTGATGGTCTGAGCATTGTAGATTATATCCTATTCCATCTACTTGGGCTGCTTTGAAAACTGCTATGCGTACTCATTGGGTTCCACCATATTATCAACATGAATTACTTCAAAAATTGCAGCGTTTAAGACAAGGAAAAAATTCTGTAGAAGAATATTATCAGGAATTACAAACTAGCATGATTAGATGTGGTATTGTTGAGAGAATGAAGTATGCTTGCACGTTTTATGGGTGGATTAAATAGAGAGATTCAGACAATCCTAGAGTATAAGGAGTATAATAATATAAATCGTTTATCCCATCTTGCTTGTAAAGCTGAACGTGAAGTGCAGGATCGACAGGCATTGCTGCGAACTAACTTTTCTGCAGGTCGATCCTCATCATGGACACCACGTGCATCCTCTACTTCCACTCCACCAGCACCTCCATCAGCACCTCCAGCCGTGATATAAGAAAGCAGGCACAACCACCACTATTTGCCAAGAGCACATAAGTGATATTAACAGGGCACACAAGTGATATTATTTGTCGTCGTCGTAAGGGAAGAGGACATTTTGCGAGAGAATGCCAATCTCAGCGTGTGATGATTGCTACTGAGGATGGTGGGTATGAGTCCGCTAGTGACTATGATGAGGAGACTTTGGCTCTTATTACACGTGAAGAACACAGTGAAGATGATTCTGATCATGAGACGCAATACATGGCTGCTGAAGATGCTGACAGGTATGAATGTTTAGTTGCTCAACGTGTTTTGAGTATGCATGTTACACAAGCTGAGCAAAATCAGAGGCATAATTTGTTCCATACAAAGGGAGTTGTGAAGGAACGTTCTGTTTGCGTCATCATAGATGGAGGGAGCTGCAATAACTTGGCTAGCATGGAGATGGTGGAGAAGCTATCTCTCACCACAAGACCACATCCACATCCTTACTACATCCAATGATTCAACAACAGCGGCAAGGTTAAGGTAACACGTACTGTTCGTGTGTATTTTAGTATCTCTACATATGCTGATTATGTTGATTGTGATGTGGTACCTATGCAAGCATGTTCCTTATTACTTGGTAGACCATGGCAATTTGATAAAAATTCTGTACACCATGGTAGAAACAATCAGTATACTCTTGTTCATAAGGATAAAAATATTACTTTGCTTCCTATGACTCCTGATTCCATTTTGAAAGATGATATTAATAGAGCTAATAAAGCAAAATAGGAGAAAAATAAGAGTGAAAATCTGATGAGGACATGACTACCTTGGATACGACCAAAAATATTGCATACATGCATATTTGTCAGGTGATTTCTAATGCAAACTATTCAATAATCTATTTATGTTATTCAGAACAAAAATACTTCACACACTTTTGTGTTTTGTCTAATTGCAGGTGTATGGGACATTTGTATAATCCACATATGAAGATAAGGGAAAAGGAGAAGTTTAGGTTGTGTTCAAAAAGTCCTCTCACGTCACTTTTGGGCCAAGAGAAGATAGAGTCCAAGTTTCCCACGTTCTGGATTCAGATTCGGACTGCACAGACATACCTAACTCAAAAAGCCAACAACTTTTTCATACGGACTCCGAATTGGGAGATTCTTTTTTTCTTGGAAACTATATTTCATGCTCTTTCCAACGCAATTAGATTCACCTTCAAATTCGTCCGGAGCGTTGAGTTACGGACGAAACAATCTGACGTTGCAGCAGAATCCGAGTCAAACTACAAGCCCAAAGGTGTTGCATCACCTCCACTTGGGCCCATGAGCCTTGTACGACCTAGGGTTAGTTTTAGGCTGCCTTGGGACGTCCTCCCACCTCCTTGGCCGCCAGCCCCTTGCTCCTATATAAGTAGATCCATCTAGTAGCTTTTTGCTTGGGATTTGTTTAGTTAAAACTTAGCCATTGCAACTTCGTGTACTTCGTTTGTGTCCAACGACCAGACCAAGACCGCTTCCGGATCCCCACCATTATCAATACTTCATATATATTTGCGATATTCAGATTGCTTTATCATATTCTTGCTCGTTCTTCGATTGCTTGCAGGAATAGACCTTCGTGGTCAGGCTGACCGTGCTTCCAGCATCGTCAGTAACCTCAGGAGATTGGTTTAGCGTTGCTAAGGCGCAACATCGTGCACGTTTGTAGTCGGATCGTCAAAGTCGTCTCCACCAAATCGATAGTTATTATCTCATCGAAAGATTGTGATGAGGACATCAATACCATTGTTACACCCACAGCCCCTACTTGTTACATATACTGGACCAATTACTAGAGCTCGCGCACGCCAATTAAATTACCAGGTACTTTCGTTTCTTGGTAATGATTCTAATGTTCATGAGATTATGATGCTGCCTAAATTGGATACATTTGTTTTGCTTACAAATGAAGGGCCTAGCTTGGAGAAGGATGAACATTGGAGCAAGAACACGCATGGAGTTGATGGCATGCGCAAGGGGATCAAGAACGGAGTTACAAGTGATGATTTCAGGACTTTGAAACCGCCATAAGGAGTGCATGAAGCATTGGACGAAATATACAAGATGCCACTTCATAATATTCGTCCATAGGCTATTCTAGGTGCTGCGTCACCTTATTAATGGGCCAGGCCCATGTAATTTTGAAATACTTAAGTATAGGCTATTTTTAGAGTCCGTATGTGTGGGGAAACAAGAGTTAGGTTGGTTTCAGGACCCCACCCTCAAGGGCCACGAAATTCCCCCCTCTTCCTCCATATATACAGCCCTTAGGGCGTCGTTTAGACTTTGGGTTTTGTTTAGATTAAAAGTTCGCCATAGCTGCAACTTCGCGTACTTCGTTTGTGTCCAACGACCAGACCAAGACGTCACAGAACCCCACCTTGATCAATAAAGCTTTCATCTTATATTCGCAATATCCAGATTGCAATCTCAGTTTCTTGCTTGTTCTTCGTTTGCTCGCAGGAAACAGACCCTCGTGGTCAGGTTGATCGTGCTCCGGCGTGGTCAATAACCCTCGGAAGTTGGTTTAGCGATTGCTAAGGCGCGACGTCTCGCACGTTCGTAGTCGGATCGTCAAGGTCAACTCCCACAGAAAACGATAGCCACCATCTCATCGAAACATCGGGACACCTTAGCCTCTATCAAGTGGTATCAGAGCAAGATGTGATTGGCATGCGCAAGGGGATCAAGAACGGAGTTACAAGTGATGATTTCAGGACTTTGAAGCCGCCATAAGGAGTGCATGAAGCCTTGGACGAAATATACAAGATGCCACTTCATAATATTCGTCCATAGGCTATTCTAGGTGCTGTGTCACCTTATTAATGGGCCAGGCCCATGTAATTTCAAAATACTTAAGTATAGGCTATTTTTAGAGTCCGTATGTGTGGGGAAACAAGAGTTAGGGTTGGTTTCGGACCCCACCCTCAAGGGCCACGAAATTCCCCCCTCTTCCTCCATATATACAGCCCTTAGGGCGTCGTTTAGACTTTGGGTTTTGTTTAGATTAAAAGTTCGCCATAGCTGCAACTTCGCGTACTTCGTTTGTGTCCAACGACCAGACCAAGACGTCACAGAACCCCACCTTGATCAATAAAGCCTTTATCTTATATTCGCAATATCCCGATTGCAATCTCAGTTTCTTGCTTGTTCTTCGTTTGCTCGCAGGAAACAGACCCTCGTGGTCAGGTTGATCGTGCTCCGGCGTGGTCAATAACCCTCGGAAGTTGGTTTAGCGATTGCTAAGGCGCGACGTCTCGCACGTTCGTAGTCGGATCGTCAAGGTCGACTCCCACAGAAAACGATAGCCACCATCTCATCGAAACATCGGGACACCTTAGCCTCTATCAGATCGGGACCCTCGCCTCTATCAAGTGGTATCAGTTTTCAGGTTGCTCGGTGAGAATTTCCAGTTTTCGTAGATTAGATTTATTTTCTTACCTATTGTCCAAGAAAAAGCCACAAAAAAGAGTAAGATATATTCATCTTTGGTCCAAGCCAGTCTGAGCCTTTGCAATTTTCTTTTCATTGCTTGCATAGTTGAATTATCGGTTGCATCGTCATGTCAAGTTGCTGGTCTTAGTATCTAGTTCGTTTAGAGTTTCGAGTTCTGTTCACATTAGTCACGCCACCGCTGCATCGTTATCTCTTCCGCTGTCCACCACCCATCCATCAATTTCCACCACGTGCTACCCACCATTCATTGCATAATAATAGTTGAGATCGTTCACATCTTCGCTTGATCCAATCTGCATCTTATCTAGTTTGTTTTGGAAAGAGGGAGAAAAAAAGAGAGAAAAAAAAGAGAGAAAAAAGTCAGAGAAAAAAAGGAGAGAAATAAAAAAGTGTGAGGAAAAAAAAGAGAAGAAAAAAAACAAAATTCGGATCTTTTTAGACTCAATCTCGTAGTTGAATTCAGATTGGAATCTGTTTTGTGCACTGTTCAGTAAAATAGGCATAACTTCCTCATACGAAGTCCGTTTTGCCTCCGTGAGTACTCAAACGAAAGCTAGCGACGAGCCGCATCTAAATAGTTGAAGAAGCTAGTTAAATATTTGGCACCTCAAAATTGGCTTCTAAATAGGTCTCGGAAGTTCATGAACACAGCTTATTCCAGTTTTTCAGGCCAGTTTTCGAATTTTTTTACTCCTCATATCAACTCGGAATTGAGTGATTCCTTTTGTGTTTGAAAGCATGAGTCAATACCATTCTTGAAAAAAAGTAATCAAAAAAAATCGGCACAAACTTTTTCAGAGGAAATTTGGAGACAAAGTTGTTGATATATCCTGCTTGGCTGTTGTTTCACATCATTATCTTTAATGCCGTTGTGATCTTCACTTATATCTTGCTGTCCAGAGCTACTTAGTATCCTTCATTGATGATAGTTGTGCTACGACGTGACCTCATTAGTGTTCTAGGCTCGCGTCTCTAGTTCGGTCTAGCCTAGGACCAGCACAGTACCGTCGTTGAGCGTTTATTCAACATTGCATCTCTGAATTGATTATTGCTAATCTTTTGCTACCATATATAGCCAACCCAGCTCCACATATTTCTACACCGTGTATACGCACATTCCCCTGGCAATCACTTTACACAATCTTCGGAGTTATTTGACACCGCTGGTTGCCTGTCACCACCTGCCGCATGGTAAGAACTTGTAAGATATTGATATTTGCTTTACTGTGAGCACTTTACAACCACATCCTAGTAGTTCATAGGAACATTATTCTTGAATTTTGGTTCTTGTTTCCACTAATTATGACAGGTTTCAGAGATAGAAGTTCTTGGACGACGGACACATCTTCACCATCACGAGAGTTGGGACAACACACACAAGCATATGGTCAGGTTATCTCTATACTATCATTTGAGGGTAGATTTAATCCTGCTATTTATCTAGCTTGGGAGCTTGAAGTAGAACAAGTTTTTAGTCACCATGATTTTTCTGAACTTGAGAGAGTATGAGCTACCATTAGAGCATTTACTGGTTTTGCTTCTGTTTGGTGGAGTGTACATTGTAAGAAAAACATTGATAACCAACCCACAACTTGGAAAGTTTTGAAAGCTGTAATGAGACAACAATTTTTTCATCCTTACTATCGTCGTGAATTGCGTCGCAAATTGGAGCAATTAAAACAAGGCAGTAACACTGTTCATGCTTACTACCAAGAGTTCAAATCTTATATGCATCATTGTGACATAGAAGAATCTGAGGTTGGTAGTAATTAAAACAAGGCAGTAACCTTCGTGGTCAGGCTGACCGTGCTCCAGCATCGTCAGTAACCTCACGAGATTGGTTTAGCGGTTGCTAAGGCGCAACGTCGTGCACGTTTGTAGTCGGATCGTCAAAGTCGTCTTCACCAAATCGATAGTTATCATCTTATCGAAAGATCGGGACCCTTGCCTCTATCAAAATCAGATTGTGGCAAAAGAATTTGAGCAACTGATGAGGACATCAATACCATTGTTACATCCACATCCCCTACTGTTACATATACTGGACCAATTACTAGAGCTCGCGCACGCCAATTAAATTACCAGGAACTTTCGTTTCTTGGTAATGATTCTAATGTTCATGAGAATATGATGCTGCCTAAATTGGATACATTTGTTTTGCTTACAAATGAAGGGCCTAGCTTGGAGAAGGATTAACATTGGAGCAAGAACACGCATGGAGTTGATGGCATGCGCAAGGGGATCAAGAACGGAGTTACAAGTCATGATTTCAGGACTTTGAAGCCACCATAAGGAGTGCATGAAGCCTTGGACGAAATATGCAAGATGCCACTTCATAATATTCGTCCATAGGCTATTCTAGGTGCTGTGTCACCTTATTATTGGGCCAGGCCCATGTAATTTCGAAATACTTAAGTATAGGCTATTTTTAGAGTCCTTATGTGTGGGGAAACAAGAGTTAGGGTTGGTTTCGGACCCCACCCTCAAGGGCCACGAAATTCCCCCCTCTTCCTCCATATATACAGCCCTTAGGGCGTCGTTTAGACTTTGGGTTTTGTTTAGATTAAAAGTTCGCCATAGTTGCAACCTCTCGTACTTCGTTTGTGTCCAACGACCAGACCAAGATGTCACAGAACCCCACCTTAATCAATAAAGCTTTCATCCTATATTCGCATTATCCAGATTGCAATCTCAGTTTCTTGCTTGTTCTTTGTTTGCTTGCAGGAAACAGACCCTCGTGGTCAGGTTGATCGTGCTCCGGCGTGGTCAATAACCCCTCGGAAGTTGGTTTAGCGATTGCTAAGGCGCGACGTCTCGCACGTTCGTAGTCGGATCGTCAAGGTTGACTCCCACAGAAATGATAGCCACCATCTCATCGAAACATTGGGACACCTTTGCCTCTATCAAGTGGTATCAGATTTCCAGGTTGCTCTGTGAGATTTTACAGTTTTTCGTAGATTAGATCGAGTCTGTTCTTCATGCCTACAGTCCACGAAAAAGCCACAAAAAAATTAGGGTTAGTTCATCATATCCGAACCAATCTGAGCCTTTGCATAATCTTTTTAGGGTTTTTGCGTTGTTGAATTTGCAGCTGCATCGTCGTCTCAAGTTGCTGGTCTTAGAGTTTAGTCTTTCAGAGTTTTGAGTTCTGGTCATAAGTTGTCACGCCGACGCCGCACCATCATCATCGCCTTGCCATCTACCACCATTGCTTATCCTCCACAGTTCTGAATCTGTATCCATATACCACCACCACTGCGTATCCATATACCACCACCAATCTGTATCCATATACCACCACTGCTACCATATACCACCACCGCTGCCATATACCACAACCATATATCCACCACCAATCCGAGTTCTTCTCAAATTTGGTTTGTTTTTTAAATCAATCTAAATTCCGATTCGTGTTTCCTTGCCTGCGTAGGTCTCGAAAAAAAAAGAGACCCCGGGCAGTTTTTAGGCCAAAATTTCGGCGACCCCCGGGCAGTTTTTAGGCCAAAATTTCGGCGACCAAAAATATTTTTTCCCTATCCTATTTTTAGGCTTTTCTGAGTCTTTTGAGCCACGTGCCATCATAGTGATTTTTTGTCGCACTTTTTCGTCATCACTGCCCTGATTTCCGGAAGAAAAAAAAGTCGAAAAAAAATTTTCGTGCCCATCCTATCAGTTTGACGAGGGAAGAGTTTTGAGACACTCTCCATTATAGTGATTTTTCACAAAAAAAAGAGGAGCGCAAAAAAAAGGAGCGCAAAAAAAGGAGCGAAAAACAAATTTCCAGAGTGTGCTTTTCCCTTGTTTACGTGCAGCGCCGTGATTTTGTTAGTGTTCTAGGCTCGCGTCTCTAGCACGGTCTAGCCTAGGACCAGCACAGTACCGTCGTTGAGCGTTTATTCAACTTTGCATCTCTGAATTGATTATTGCTGACCCTTCTTGCTACCATATTATAAGCCTTCCGAGCTCCGCATACATCTACGCCGTGCGTTTGACTCTCCCTGGTAATCGCTCTATCCAAGCTTTGAGAGTTTTGACTACGACGGTTGTCGATCACCGCCTGCTGCTGGGTAAGAACTGGTAAGAATTTGAGATTTGCTTGACGGGTTTGTGACACCCGCCACCACCACTACTTGTTAGTAGTTTGTAGGATCATATTCTTGTGTGTTTCTATTGCTGCTAACCATGCCAGGATCACAAGCCGACGAGACTGACTGGGAGAACTTGACGAACAAGGAGCTTCATGATAAGTTTCAGCAAATGATGAGTGGACAGGTGCAAGATGTGCTAAACAGATTTGAAGAGGCCATGGAGAAGATAGATGGCATGGAGAAGACGTTTGAAACAAAGCTCGATAACAAGTTTGCTGAATTGCTTTCGCGTTTTCCACCGCCACCACCGGCTGCTCCTGCCGCACCTCTGCAACAACAGCAACAACACCGACTACCTCCACGTCGGGAAACAGCCCTCCGCCGAGCGAGCCGTGTCCCTCTTTAGCCGGGCCAAACTGCTGGTGCTGCTGTTGATACTTCTGTGGCTCCTACTGCTGATGTGGAGGAGGAGGATTATGTGGGAGATTACGAGGATGAGGTTGATCAAAATCAGAACTACGTGCCACCACCAGCACAACAACCACCAAGTCATCCACATGCAAATAATGGCAATGGTAGGGCTCACCCTCAGGTACGAGATCATGACCATCTCCCTAAACTAAAATTGAATATTCCACCATTTGAGGGTAGATATGTTCCTGATATATATCTTACTTGGGAGTTAGAAACTGAACAACGACTTACATGTTTACAACATCCCGAGGAGAGACGTGTTCTTGCTACTGTTTGTGCATTCACTAGTTTTGCATGTGTTTGGTGGTCTGAGCATTGTAGATTATATCCTATTCCAGCTACTTGGGCTGCTTTGAAAACTGTTATGCGTACTCGTTGGGTTCCACCATATTATCAACATGAATTACTTCAAAAATTGAAGCGATTAAGACAAGGAAAAAATTCTGTAGAAGAATATTATCAGGAATTGCAAACTGGCATGATTAGATGTGGTATTGTCGAGGAGAATGAATCTATGCTTGCACGTTTTATGGGTGGATTAAATAGAGAGATTCAGACCATTCTAGAGTATAAGGAGTATACTAATATCACTCGTTTATTCCATCTTGCTTGTAAAGCTGAACGTGAAGTGCAGGATCGACAGGCATTGGCGCGCACTAACTTTTCTGCAGGTCGACCTTCATCCTGGACACCACGTGCATCATCTACTTCGACACGTTCTGCTACACCGGCACCTCCGTCGGCTGCCACCTCCAACCGTGATGCAATAAAGCAGGCACAATCACCACTATCTGCCAAGAGCACACCTTCTGGGCCTGCAAAGAGCTCTTCTTCATCCATGGCATCAACAGGGAAAACACATGATATTAGTTGTCGACGTTGCAAGGGTGGAGGTCATTATGCGAGAGAATGCCCATCTACGCATGTGATGATTGTTACTGAGGATGGTGGGTATGAGTCCGCTAGTGACTATGATGAGGAGACTTTGGCTCTTATTACAAGTGACGAACATGGTGGAGACGATTCTGATCATGAGACGCAATACATGGCTCCTGAAGATGCTGACAGGTATGAATGTTTAGTTGCTCAACGTGTTTTGAGTGTGCATGTTACACAAGCTGAGCAAAATCAGAGGCATAATTTGTTCCATACCAAGGTAGTTGTGAAGGAACGTTCTGTTCGCGTGATCATAGATGGAGGGAGTTGCAACAACTTGGCTAGCATGGAGATGGTGGAGAAGCTATCTCTCACCACAAGACCACATCCACATCCTTACTACATCCAATGGTTTAACAACAGCGGCAAGGTTAAGGTAACACGTACTGTTCGTGTGCATTTTAGTATCTCTACATATGTTGATTATGTTGATTGTGATGTGGTACCTATGCAAGCATGTTCCTTATTACTTGGTAGACCGTGGCAATTTGATAAAAATTTTGTACACCATGGTAGAAACAATCAGTATACTCTTGTTCATAACGATAAAAATATTATTTTGCTTCCTATGACTCCTGATTTCATTTTGAAAGATGATATTAATAGAGCTAATAAAGCAAAACAGGAGACAAATAAGAGTGAAAATCAGATTGTGGCAAAAGAATTTGAGCACCAAATGAAGCCTAATAATAAACCATCTATTGTTGTTTCTGAAATTAAATTGAAAAGTGGATGTTTACTTGCCACCAAATCTGCTATTGTTGAGCTAGATTTTAGCACATCTGTTTGCTATGCTTTTGTGTGCAAAGAGGCATTATTTTCATTCGAGGACGTGCCTTCCTCTTTGCCTCCTGTTGTCACTAACATTTTGCAGGAGTTCGCTGACGTCTTTCAACAAGACGTGCCACCGGGATTACCACCTATTCGAGGGATTGCGCATCAAATTGACTTAATTCCCGGTGCTTCACTACCCAACCGTGCACCATACCGTACCAATCCAGAGGGGACGAAGGAGATTATGCGTCAAGTACAAGAACTGCTCGACAAAGGTTATATACGCGAATCTCTTAGTCCTTGTGTTGTTCCTATTATACTAGTGCCTAAAAAGGATGGTACGTCGTGTATGTGTGTTGATTGTAGAGGCATTAATAATATTACTATTCGTTATCGTCATCCTATTCCTAGGCTTGATGATATGCTTGATGAATTGAGTGGCTCTACAATATTCTCCAAAGTTGATTTTCGTAGTGGATACCATCAAATTCGTATGAAATTGGGAGATGAATGGAAAATAGCATTTAAAACTAAGTTTGGTTTATATGAGTGGTTAGTCATGCCTTTTGTGTTAACTAATGCGCCTAGTACTTTTATGAGACTAATGAACGAAGTTTTACGTGCTTTCATTGGACGATTTGTGGTAGTCTATTTTGATGATATACTGATTTATAGCAAATCTTTGGAAGAACATTTGGAACATTTACGTGTTGTTTTTATCGCTCTACGTGATGCACGTTTGTTTGGTAACCTTGGGAAGTGCACCTTTTGCACCGACCGAGTATCTTTTCTTGGCTATGTTGTTACTTCACAGGGAATTGAAGTTGATAAAGCCAAGATTGAAGCTATTGAGAGTTGGCCGCAGCCCAAAACGGTCACACAAGTGAGGAGTTTCCTTGGCCTCGCTGGTTTCTATAGGCGTTTTGTGAGAGATTTCAGCACCATTGCTGCACCTCTCAACGAGCTTACAAAGAAGGATGTGCCTTTTGTTTGGGGTACCACACAGGAAGAAGCCTTCACGGTATTGAAAGATAAGTTGACACATGCTCCTTTACTCCAACTTCCTGATTTTAATAAGACTTTTGAGGTTGAATGTGATGCTAGTGGAATTGGATTAGGAGGTGTGTTATTACAAGATGGCAAACCTGTTGCATACTTTTCTGAAAAATTGAGTGGGCCTAGTCTGAACAATTCTACTTATGATAAAGAATTATATGCTCTTGTTCGGACTTTAGAAACATGGCAACATTATTTATGGCCCAAGGAATTTGTTATACATTCTGATCATGAATCTTTGAAACACATTAAAAGTCAAGCAAAACTGAACCGTAGACATGCTAAATGGGTTGAATTCATTGAGACTTTCCCTTATGTCATTAAACACAAGAAGGGTAAAGAAAATGTTATTGCTGATGCATTGTCTCGTCGTTATACTATGCTTTCACAACTTGACTTTAAAATATTTGGTTTGGAGACCATCAAAGATCAATATGTGCATGATGCTGAATTTAAAGATGTATTGCAGAATTGTAAGGAAGGGAGAACTTGGAACAAGTTCGTTGTTAATTATGGATTTGTGTTTCGTTCTAACAAGCTATGCATTCCAGCTAGCTCCGTTTGTCTTTTGTTGTTGCAGGAGGCGCATGGAGGAGGACTAATGGGACACCTTGGCGTGAAGAAGACGGAGGACCTACTTGCTACACATTTCTTTTGGCCAAAGATGAGATGGGATGTTGAGCGTTTTGTTGCTCGCTGCACTACATGTCAAGAAGCTAAGTCACGACTCAATCCTCATGGTTTATATATGCCTTTGCCTGTACCTAGTGTTCCTTGGGAGGATATATCTATGGACTTTGTTTTAGGTTTACCTCGAACAAAGAATGGGAGGGATAGCATATTTGTTGTCGTGGATAGATTCTCGAAAATGGCACACTTTATACCATGTCATAAAAGCGATGATGCTGTTAATGTTTCTGATTTGTTCTTTCGTGAAATTATTCGCTTGCATGGTGTGCCAAATACTATTGTTTCAGATCGTGATACTAAATTTCTTAGCCACTTTTGGAGATGTTTATGGGCTAAGTTGGGGACTAAACTGCTTTTTAGTACTACTTGTCACCCCCAAACTGATGGACAAACTGAAGTAGTCAATAGAACATTGTCTACTCTACTTAGGGCTGTTTTTAAGAATAATAAGAAAATGTGGGAAGAATGCTTGCCTCATATTGAATTTGCTTATAATCGTTCATTGCATTCTACTACTAAGATGTGCCCTTTTGAAATTGTGTATGGTTTCCTACCTCGTGCACCTATTGATTTGTTGCCTCTTCCATCTTTGGAGAAGGTTAATTTTGATGCTAAAGAATGTTCTGAATTGATTTTAAAAATGCATGAGTTAACTAAGGAAAACAATGAGCGTATGAACGCTAAATATAAACTTGCTGGAGATAAGGGTAGAAAACATGTTGTGGTTGCACCTGGAGATCTTGTTTGGTTACATTTGCGTAAAGATAGATTTCCTAATTTTTGCAAATCAAAGCTAATGCCACGTGCTGATGGTCCTTTTAAGGTGTTAGAGAAAATAAATGATAATGCATATAAACTTGAGCTACTTGCAGATTTTGGGGTTAGTCCCACTTTTAACATTGCAGATTTGAAGCCTTATTTGGGTGAGGAAGATGAGCTTCCATCGAGGACGACTTCATTTCAAGAAGGTGATGATAATGAGGACATCAATACCATTGTTACATCCACATCCCCTACTGTTACATATACTGGACCAATTACTAGAGCTCACGCACGCCAATTAAATTACCAGGTACTTTCGTTTCTTGGTAATGATTCTAATGTTCATGAGAATATGATGCTGCCTAAATTGGATACATTTGTTTTGCTTACAAATGAAGGGCCTAGCTTGGAGAAGGATGAACATTGGAGCAAGAACACCCATGGAGTTGATGGCATGCGCAAGGGGATCAAGAACGGAGTTACAAGTCATGATTTCAGGACTTTCAAGCCACCATAAGGAGTGCATGAAGCCTTGGACGAAATATACAAGATGCCACTTCATAATATTCGTCCATAGGCTATTCTAGGTGCTGCGTCACCTTATTATTGGGCCAGGCCCATGTAATTTCGAAATACTTAAGTATAGGCTATTTCTAGAGTCCGTATGTGTGGGGAAACAAGAGTTAGGGTTGGTTTCGGACCCCACCCTCAAGGGCCATGAAATTCCCCCCTCTTCCTCCATATATACAGCCCTTAGGGCGTCGTTTAGACTTTGGGTTTTGTTTAGATTAAAAGTTCGCCATAGCTGCAACTTCGCGTACTTCGTTTGTGTCCAACGACCAGACCAAGACGTCACAAAACTCCACCTTGATCAATAAAGCTTTCATCATATATTCGCAATATCCCGATTGCAATCTCAGTTTCTTGCTTGTTCCTCGTTTGCTCGCAGGAAACAGACCCTCGTGGTCAGGTTGATCGTGCTCCGGCGTGGTCAATAACCCTCGGAAATTAGTTTAGCGATTGCTAAGGCGCGACGTCTCGCACGTTCGTAGTCGGATCGTCAAGGTCGACTCCCACAGAAACGATAGCCACCATCCCATCGAAACATCGGGACACCTTTGCCTCTATCAGCAACAAACGCAGCCTAATAATAAACAATCTAGTGTGGCATCTGAAATTAAATTGAAAAGTGCATGTTTACTTGCCACCAAATCTGATACTGATGATCTAGATTTTAGCAAATCTGTTTGCTATGCTTTTGTGTGCATAGAGGCATTATTTTCATTCGAGGACGTGCCTTCCTCTTTGCCTCCTACTGTCACTAACATTTTGCAGGAGTTCGCTGACATCTTTCCACAAGATGTGCCACCAGGATTACCACCTATTCGAGGGATTGAGCATCAAATTGACTTAATTCCCGGTGCATCATTACCCAACCGTGCACCATACCGTACCAATCCAAAGGAGACGAAGGAGATTATGCGTCAAGTACAAGAACTGCTCGACAAAGGTTATATACGCGAATCCCTTAGTCCCTGTGCTATTCCTATCATTTTAGTGCCGAAAAAGGATGGTACGTCGCGTATGTGCGTTGATTGTAGAGGCATTAATAATATTACTATTCGTTATCGTCATCCTATTCCTAGGCTAGATGATATGCTTGATGAATTGAGTGGCTCTACAATATTCTCCAAAGTTGATTTGCGTAGTGGATACCATCAAATTCGTATGAAATTGGGAGATGAATGGAAAACAGCATTTAAAACTAAGTTTGGATTATATGAGTGGTTAGTCATGCCTTTTGGGTTAACTAATGCACCTAGTACTTTCATGAGGTTAATGAACGAAGTTTTACGTGCTTTCATTGGATGATTTGTGGTAGTTTACTTTGATGACATATTGATTTATAGCAAATCTTGGAAGGAACATTTGGAACATTTACATGTTGTTTTTATTACTCTACGTGATGCACGTTTGTTTGGTAACCTTGGAAAGTGCACCTGTTGCACCGACCGAGAATCTTTTCTTGGCTATGTTGTTACTCCATAGGGAATTGAAGTTGATAAAGCCAAGATTGAAGCTATTGAGAGTTGGCCGCAGCCCAAAACGGTCACACAAGTGAGGAGTTTCCTTGTCCTCGCTGGTTTCTATAAGCGTTTTGTGAGAGATTTCAGCACCATTGCTGCACCTCTCAACGAGCTTACAAAGAAGGATGTGCCTTTTGTTTGGGGTACCGCACAGGAAGAAGCCTTCACGGTATTGAAAGATAAGTTGACACATGCTCCTTTACTCCAACTTCCTAATTTCAATAAGACTTTTGAGTTTGAATGTGATGCTAGTGGAATTGGATTAGGAGGTGTGTTATTACAAGAAGGCATACCTGTTGCATACTTTTCTGAAAAATCGAGTGGGCCTAGTCTGAACTATTCTACTTATGATAAAGAATTATATGCTCTTGTTCGGACCTTAGAAACATGGCAACATTATTTATGGCCCAAGGAAGTTTTTATACATTCTGATCATGAATCTTTGAAACACATTAAAAGTTAAGCAAAACTGAACCGTAGACATGCTAAATGGGTTTAATTCATTAAGACTTCCCCTTATGTCATTAAACACAAGAAGGGTAAAGAAAATGTTATTGCTGATGCATTGTCTCGTCGTTATACTCTGCTTTCACAACTTGACTTTAAAATATTTGGTTTGGAGACCATCAAAGATCAATATGTGCATGATGCTGAATTTAAAGATGTATTGCAGAATTGTAAGGAAGTGAGAACTTGGAACAAGTTTTTCTTAACGATGGATTTGTGTGTCGTGCTAACAAGCTATGCATTCCAGCTAGCTCCGTTCGTCTTTTGTTGTTGCAGGAGGCGCATGGAGGAGGATTAATGGAACACTTTGGTGTCAAGAAGACGGAGGATATACTTGCTACACATTTCTTTTGGCCAAAGATGAGACGGGATGTTGAGCTTTTTGTTGCTCGCTGCACTACATGTCAAAAAGCTAAGTCACGACTCAATCCTCATGGTTTATATATGCCTTTGCCTGTACCTAGTGTTCCTTGGGAGGATATATCTATGGACTTTGTTTTAGGTTTACCTCGAACAAAGAAGGGGAGAGATAGCATATTTTTTGTCGTGGATAGGTTCTTGAAAATGGCACACTTTATACCATGTCATAAAAGCGATGATGCTGTTAATGTTGCTGATTTGCTCTTTCATGAAATTATTCGCTTGCATGGTGTGCCAAATACTATTGTTTCAGATCGTGATACTAAATTTCTTAACCACTTTTGGAGATGTTTATGGGCTAAGTTGGGGACTAAACTGCGTTAGTACTACTTGTCACCCCCAAACCGATGGACAAACTGAAGTAGTCAATAGAACATTGTCTACTATGCTTAGGGCTGTTTTGAAGAATAAAAAGAAATTGTGGGAAGAATGCTTGCCTCATATTGAATTTGCTTATAATCGTTCATTGCATTCTACTACTAAGATGTGCCCTTTTGATATTGTGTATGGTTTCCTACCTCGTGCACCTATTGATTTGTTGCCTCTTCCATCTTCGGAGAAGGTTAATTTTGATGCTAAAGAACGTGCTGAATTGATTTTAAAAATGCATGAGTTAACTAAGGAAAATATTGAGCGTATGAATGCTAAATATAAACTTGCTGGAGATAAGGGTAGAAAGCATGTTGTGTTTGCACCTGGAGAGCTTGTTTGGTTACATTTGCGTAAGGATAGATTTCCTAATTTTCGCAAATCGAAGCTAATGCCATGTGCTGATGGTCCTTTTAGGGTGTTAGAGAAAATAAATGATAATGCATAAAACTTGAGCTGCCTGCAGATTTTGGGGTTAGTCCCACTTTTAACATTGCAGATTTGAAGCCTTATTTGGGTGAGGACGATGAACTTTCGTCGAGGACGACTTCATTTCAAGAAGGGGAGGATGATGAGGACATCAATACCATTGTTACACCCACAGCCCCTGCAGCTATACATACTGGACCAATTACTAGAGCTCGTGCACGCCAATTGAATTATCAGGTACTTTCGTTTCTTTCTAACGATTCTAATGTTCATGAGAATATGATGCTGCCTAAATTTGATACATTTGTTTTGCTTACAAATGAAGGGCCTAGCTTGGACAAGAAAGATGAACCTTGGAGCAACTTCAAGCATGGAGATGATGGCATGCGCAAGGGGAACAAGAACGCAGTTACAAGTGATGATTCCAGGACTTTGAAGCCACCATAATGAGTGCATGAAGCATGGGACGAAATATACAAGATGCCACTTCATAAATTTCGTCCAGAGGCTGTTTTAGGTGCTGCGTCACCTTATTATTGGGCCAGGCCCATGTATTTTCGAAGTACTTAAGTATAGGCTGTTTTTAGAGTCCGTATCTATGGGGAAACAAGAGTTAGGGTTGGTTTCGGACCCCTCCACCAAGGGCCACGAAATTCCCCCTCTCTCCTCCATATATACATCCCTTAGGGCATCGTTTAGGCTTTGGGTTTTGTTTAGATTAAAAGTTCACCATAGCTGCAACTTCGCGTACTTCGTTTGTGTTCAGTGACCAAACCAAGGCCTCACAGGACCCCACCTTGATCAATAAAGCTTTCATCTTATATTCGCAATATCCAGATTGCAATCTCAGTTTCTTGCTTGTTCTTCGTTTGCTTGTAGGAAACAAACCCTCGTGGTCAGCTTGATCGTGCTCCGGCATGGTCAATAACCCTTGGAAGTTGGTTTGGCGACTGCTAAGGCGTGACATCTCGCACGTTCGTAGTCGGATCATCAAGGTCGACTCCCACAGAAAACGATAACCACCATCTCATCGAAACATCGGGACACCTTTGCCTCTATCACAAGATGATATGCTTGATGAATTGAGTGGCTCTATAATATTCTCCAAAGTTGATTTGCGTAGTGGATACCATCAAATTCATATGAAGTTGGGAGATGAATGGAAAACAGCATTTAAAATTAAGTTTGGATTATATGAGTGGTCAGTCATGCCTTTTGGGTTAACTAATGCACCTAGTACTTTCATGAGGTTAATGAACGAAGTTTTACGTGCTTTCATCGGACGATTTGTGGTAGTTTACTTTGATGACATATTGATTATAGCAAATCTTTGGAGGAACATTTACGTGCTATTTTTAATGCTCGACGTGATGCACATTTGTTTGGTAACCTTGGAAGTGCACCTTTTGCACCAACCGAGTATCTTTTCTTGGCTATGTTGTTACTCCACAGGGAATTGAAGTTGATAAAGTGTGACGCCCCAAGACCGGAGCTTCAGATGCCTTCCAGGGTTTCCAGGTTTCGTCGTGTGATTTGTTTGGTTCTTTGCATTCATCATTGCATCATGTGCATTGTCATCATGCCATCATGACATTTATTTTTCTTAAATCAACTAAACAAATGGCATGGATCTTTGATCCATTTAAATCGAGGGAATTCACATGGTGATTCTCTTTACAACTTATCCTCTCGATATTTAGAGAGCTATAGTAATTATTCCAATTATGTGGAATTACCTTAATACACTTGCAAAAATCCCAATGCCTTTTATTATTTCAACTCTTGGCCTCTAACTTTGCCACATGTCCTTTCATCATTTTCCGGACCTCCACCTAATTTCTCAACATTTTTGGGCACTTTGAAAAAAACATGTCCTAGTTCAAACCTTTTGAATTAAGTTCAAAGGAATTTGAATTTAATCTTTCAAACTTGACCTTTTCTATTTTCCTGGACTGTGCACATTTTTCTGAGTCCGTGAAAATTATCCCCGTCCCAAATTCTTCCTCTAACCTTCTCTTCTCTCTTTTCCCTTCTCTTATTTCTTTGTTTTTTTGTAAAGAGAAGGAGATGGGAGAGAGAGAGAAGAGCCGGCTGGGCCTCCCAGCCCAGCTGCAACCTACCCAGCTCGCTCACTATCCCCACGGCCCATCTGCACCTAGGCTACCCGCACAAGTGGCCCAAGGCCCAGCCGCCCCACCAGCTTCTCTAACCCTAGGCCCGACCAACCTCACCTCGTCCTCTCCCTCGCTCTCCTCGATCTCTCTCTCGCGCCGCCAGGGAGCCCGACTCCCTCATCTCCCTCATCTCCCTCGATCCCACTCCTCTCCCTCTCATCCTCCCATGCCCGATCCAGTTCTTTCCCTCTCCTCGATCTCCCTCTCGATTCCTAGGACCGCGCCATCGCCATCTCCCTCGGCCCCTCTGCTTGAGGAGCCCTTACCCTCTCCCCTCGCGTGTGAGTTCGACCCCGAGCACCGGAGATGCTCTCCTCTCCCCTGCAGCCTCTCTCTCGGTCCATGGCGCTCGCGCCCCATCTCACTCCAGGGAGAGGAACTCCTAAACGTGTCACCTTCCTCGCGCCCGTCCAGCAAGCCTCCATGTCGCCGCCTTGCTGCCGCCTCCCCGTCTCTGACGAGCGCCGTCCTCTGCTTCCTCTACGGCGACCAGGAGCCACCTCGCCGCGTGTCTCCTCCACCAGTAGCCTGCAACGCCAGAGGGGAGTTGAGCTCCTCCCGGTCCCCATGGTGACTGCTTCCCCTACCCCGAGCTTCTCTGCAGCCAGCGTCCAAGTCCCGTGCCCCATGACTTCGCTGCACCTCGCGCTGCTGCTCTGCCTCGCCTCCCTCCTTCCACGCCCAAGCTTCACCCACGATTCGTAGGCGTCCTCCCCTGCCGTCGTTGCCGATTGAGAGCCACGGCTGCAGCTTGTCCTCTGCCGCTGGTTTCATGCACCTCCACTGCCGGTTGAATGGACACCAATGTCCCCTTCATTTTGCCAAGACGCGACAACCAGGAACGCGCAAGGACGCCTTCATGGATTTTGCCAAGTGCGACCACCACTGAACAATGGGTTTTTGCCTTGCTCATTTTGGATACACCAAGTTCCTCTTCAAAACGTATGACTACTCGGTGTTGTGTCAAGTACCCCGATGGCCGGAGCCCTCGGATTCGTCAAGTTCGTCTATGAACCGAGAACAACTACCGTCTCCGAAGAACTGTGTAACGGAACCGTCAAGTTCGACTATGACTCGTGTACGACTACGCGGGATTCCTCGAACGCCAAGTTCAACGCTGCATCAAATTCCTCGCCGTGACCCCGAACATCTACGGAAACTCGCGCAATGATAAACATGTACCACTACCGTCGCCGAGATTGCGAGAACCTCTACCGTCGACCCTAGAGCATGCGAGAACGACTACTTCCACTACGAACGTCCCGAAAACGTCTACTTCCCCTACACCGCATCGAACTCGAACCGCTTCGATAACGCACGCTTTGAAGGTATAACCCCGAGACGACCGCCCGTGAACGAATGCATGTGTGATGTATGAGATGCTCATGCTTGCTTCGTGCTCGAATTGTCGGTGCATGTTGCCCCCCTTTTGCCTTGTCACCGTCGTCGACCCGTGGGAACCCGGTAACCGGGATCACCCCACCATCTTTTGCATGCTCCCGTCACACTTCCTTTGCACCAATATCTCCATGAGCTACCGGAACCGTTATGTTGCCGAGGCATCATTTTCAGAATTGTTGTCGTGGCACCCCCCTTCGTTTCCGCCATGATGACAAATGCCTCATATCTTATCATGTCAACATTTTCTTAAAAATTGCATAAACTTGAACATGTCATCCGCATCATGTTAACAACATTAAGATGTTTAAAATTGTTGTTTGCTTTAAATTGCTAATGCACATGAGGATATACCGGAATTGCTGTTTGATGTTTTCGGCCTCATTTAAAATGCCTAACTATGTTTTCACTCATGCTTCACCCCTTGCCATGTTAATCAACATTTAATATTGTTGGGTACATAAACGAGATCAAACTAAATAACTTGAATGCATTTTGAGCTCCACTTAATTTGTAGTATTGTTTGTGCACTTTGCCATGCCATGCTTCATTAAACCGGACATGCATCATACTTGATTGTGCATCATGCCATGATTATGTGGTGGTTGTTTACTATGTTGTTTGCTTCTTTCCGGTGTTGCTTCTTCGGGTTAGATCCGGTAACGTCGTGTTTGTGAGGATCCATTGGCTACGTCTGTTTGTCTTCTTCATGGACTCGTTCTTCTTCCTTGCGGGATCTCAGGCAAGATGACCATGCCCTCGAAATCACTTCTATCTTTGCTTGCTAGTTGCTCACTCTTTTGCTATGCCTATGCTGCGATACCTACCGCTTGCTTATCATGCCTCCCATATTGTTGAACCAAGCCTCTAACCCACCATGTCCTAGCAAACCATTGTTTGGCTATGTTACTGCTTTGCTCAGCCCCTCTTATAGCGTTGTTAGTTGCAGGTGAAGATTGGAGTTTGTTCCATGTTGGAACATGGATATTTTGTTGGGATATCACAATATCTCTTATTTAATTAATGCATCTATATACTTGGTAAAGGGTGGAAGGCTCGGCCTTATGCCTGGTGTTTTGTTCCACTCTTGCCGCCCTAGTTTCCGTCATATCGGTGTTATGTTCCCGGATTTTGCGTTCCTTACGCGGTTGGGTTATAATGGGAACCCCTTGACAGTTCGCCTTGAATAAAACTCCTCCAGCAATTCCCAACATTGGTTTTACCATTTGACACCTAGCCTTTTATTTCCCTTCGGTTCTGCAGACTCAAGGGTCATCTTTATTTTAACCCCCCCCTGGGCCAGTGCTCCTCTGAGTGTTGGTCCAAACTAGAGCCCCTTGCAGCGCCACCTTGGGGAAACTCGAGGGCTGGTTTTAGTTGTACGGACTGCCCATCTGAGTGTGCCCTGAGAACGAGATATGTGCAGCTCCTGTCGGGATTTGTCGGCACATTCGGGCGGTGTTGGTGGACTTGTTTTACCATTGTCGAGGATGTCTTGTAACCGGGATTCCGAGCATGATCGGGTCTTCCCGCTAGAAGGAATATCCTTCGTTGACCGTGAGAGCTTTTGATGGGCTAAGTTGGGACACCCCTGCAGGGATTTGAACTTTGGAAGGCCGTGCCCGCGGTTATGGGCAGATGGGAATTTGTTAACGTCCGGTTGTAGAAAACCTGAAGTTGATCTTAATTAAAATACATCAACCGCGTGTGTAACCGTGATGGTCTCTTTTTGGCGGAGTCCGGGAAGTGAACACGGTGTTGGAGTTATGTTTGACGTAGGTTGTTCTAGGATCACTTCTTGATCGTAGTTTCTCGACCGTGCTTTGCCTTCTCTTCTCGTAGTTTCTCATACCTTTACCTTACCCATAAGCTTAAATAGTCTTGATCGCGAGGGTGTGAGATTGCTGAGTCCCCATGACTCATAGATACTTCCAAAACCAGCTTGCAGGTGCCGATGAGTCCGTGCAGATGACGCAACCAAGCTCAGGAGGAGCTTGATGAAGATCTTGTCCTTTATGTTGTTTCGTTCTAGTCGATCAGTAGTGGAGCCCAGTTGGGGTCGATCGGGGATCTGTGTAGCTCTTGGGGTAGTCTTCTTTTATTTTGGTTCCGTAGTCGGACCTTGATTGTATCTGGATGATGTAATGCTTTATTCATGTAATTGTGTGAATTGGCGATTGTAAGCCAACTATGTATCTTTTCCCTTATGTATTACATGGGTTGTGTGAAGATTACCTCACTTGCGACATTGCTTTCAATGCAGTTATGCCTCTAAGTCGTGCTTCGACACGTGGGAGATATAGCCGCATCGAGGGCGTTACATAAAGCCAAGATTGAAGCTATTGAGAGTTGGACGCAACCCAAAAAGGTCACACAAGTGAGGAGTTTCCTTGGCCTTGCTTGTTTCTATAGGCGTTTTGTGAGAGATTTCAGCACCATTGCTGCACCTCTCAATGAGCTTACAAAGAAGGATGTGCCTTTTGTTTAGGGTACCGCACAGGAAGAAGCCTTCACGGTATTGAAAGATAAGTTGACACATGCTCCTTTACTCCAACTTCGTAATTTTAATAAGACCTTTGAGCTTGAATGTGATGCTAGTGGAATTGGATTAGGAGGTGTGTTATTACAAGATGGCAAACCTATTGCATACTTTTCTGAAAAATTGAGTGGGCCTAGTCTGAACTATTCTACTTATGACAAAGAATTATATGCTCTTGTTCGGACCTTAGAAACATGGCAACATTATTTATGGCCCAAGGAATTTGTTATACATTCTGATGATGAATCTTTGAAACACATTAAAAGTCAAGCAAAACTGAACCGTAGACATGCTAAATGGGTTGAAATCATTGAGGCTTTTCCTTATGCCATTAAACACAAGAAGGGTAAAGAAAATGTTATTGCTGATGCTTTGTCTCATCGTTATACTGTGCTTTCACAACTTTAATTTAGAATATTTGGTTTGGAGACCATCAAAGATCAAATTGTGCATGATGTTGAATTTAAAGATGTATTGCAGAATTGTAAGGAAGGGAGAACTTGGAACAAGTTCGTTCTTAACGATGGATTTGTGTTTCGTGCTAACAAGCTATGCATTCCAGCTAGCTCTGTTCGTCTTTTGTTGTTGCAGGAGGCGCATGGAGGAGGATTAATGGGACACTTTGGAGTCAAGAAGACAGAGGATATACTTGCTACACATTTCTTTTGGCCAAAGATGAGACGGGATGTTGAGCGTTTTGTTGCTCGCTGCACTACATGTCAAAAAGCTAAGTCACGACTCAATCCTCATGGTTTATATATGCTTTTGCCTATACCTAGTGTTCCTTGGGAGGATATATCTATGGACTTTGTTTTAGGTTTACCTCGAACAAAGAATGGTAGAGGCGAGGGTCCCGATCTTTCGATGAGATGATAACTATAGATTTGGTGGAGACGACTTTGACGATCCGACTACAAACGTACACGACGTTGCGCCTTAGCAATCGCTAAACCAACTCCGAAAGGTTATTGACCACGCCGGAGCACGATCAACCTGACCACGAAGGTCGATTCCTACAAGCAATCGAAGAACACACAAGAATATGATTAAGCAATCTGAATATTGCGAATATGGATGAAGTATTGATGAAAGTGGGGTTTCATAAGTGGTCTTGGTCTGGTCGTTGGACACAAACGAAGTACACGAAGTTGCAGCGATGGCTAACTTTTAACTAAATAAAACCCAAGTCTAAATGATGCCTTAAGGGCTATATTTATAGGGAAAAGAGAGGGGATTTTGTCCACCCTTGGCAAGGTGGGACTAAAACACCTCCTAAGTCGTTTCCCCTACAAAACGGACTCTAAAAAATAGATTACTTGGGCCTGGCCCAAAATAAGGTGGCGCAACACCAATAATAAGCTATGGACGAAATTTATGAAAGGCCATCTTGTATATTTTGTCCATCTTCTCGTATGTCATCATGGTGGCTTCAAAGTCCGAAAATCTGCACTAGAACCTTCGTTCTTGTTCTCTTCGCACGCACCTTCATCTCCGTACTTGCTCATGCTCCAATGTCCATCCTTCTTGTGTGTGCTAGGCCCTTCAATTGCAAGCGACACAAATGTATCTAAGTTAGGCAGCATCATATTCTCATGAACACTAGAAACATTACCAAGAAACGAAAGTACCTGGTAATTTAACTGGCATATGCGATCTCTAGCAATTGTTCCACCGCCCCTTGCAAGACGAGGGACCAGATGCCGCATCCTGATTCCCGATGAGGGGGTTGGGAGCGTGCTTTGGTGTGACGCCCAGGCAGGTGTGCCCTCGGCCGAGTGGCCTCAGGCGCAACTTGCGTTCAAAGACTCGATGGTTCGCGGGATTCTGCAATTCACACCAGGTATCGCATTTCTCTACGTTCTTCATCGATGCAAGAGCCGAGATATCCGTTGCCGAGAGTCGTGTGGATTAAATAGCTTTGCAACACGAGGGATGACTAGCAAGCTAGCCATGCCCCCGGGTTAGGCATAGTGTTCCTTGACGCCTTCGGCGCCATGGCTTCTTTTACCCCGATCCCCCACCCACTCCGAGGAGGGGAGGTGGTCGAGGCATTGGCCGAGCGACGGACAATGTCGTCGCCGACGGATTGGATGACGCGTGCACGGTCTGTTTTGGTCAGGGTCACGACAATGATCCTTCCGCAGGTTCACCTACGGAAACCTTGTTATGACTTCTCCTTCCTCTAAATGATAAGGTTCAATGGACTTCTCACGACGTCAGGGGCGGCGAACCGCCCCCGTCGCCGCGATCCGAACACTTCACCGGACCATTCAATCGGTAGGAGCGACGGGCGGTGTGTACAAAGGGCAGGGACGTAGTCAACGCGAGCTGATGACTCACGCTTACTAGGCATTCCTCGTTCAAGACCAACAATTGCAATGATCTATCCCCATCACGATGAAATTTCCCAAGATTACCCGGGCCTGTCGGCCAAGGCTATATACTCGTTGAATACATCAGTGTAGCACGCGTGCGGCCCAGAACATCTAAGGGCATACAACAGGGGATATGGGTGTAACTGTGGTAGCCATGTCCTCATCATCCTCCCCTTCTTGAAAACAAAGCCATCCTCGGCGTTGCTTAACCTGAAATGTGGCTAACAAAAGAGACAAGGTGTACACATTGTGTAGCGACCAGACCTCAAACAGTCTGATCTCTGTGCTCCGGTGTCATCCCTAGATCAGTAATGCTGACACCACATAGTACTCAGAGGATTTATAGCAGAGTTGCAATCACACACTTATTACATCGAGTGTCTCAAAAGAGAACTTATTACAATAAATATGGCTTAAGGCCATCTAATTACGATAACAGCGGAAGGCTTGGAAGATAAGTGAGTCCATCAACTCCAACGGCATCACTGAGTATAGAACCACGACCTAAAAACTCCTTAATCGTCGTCTGAAAAGTCTGCAACATTAACGTTGCAGCCCAAAAACAGGTCAGCACATGGAATATGCTGGCAAGGTAACACATAGAGAGTAATGGAATGCAACAGCTATACTATATGCATATTTGGCTGTGGAAAGCTCTATGGTTACAGTTTTGCATAAAGCTAATTTTTCCCTACTTCAAAGGAATAAAATTTAATTACTATCATGGTGGTTGTTAAACATTGAGAATGGTTGACAGCATTCTCAATCCCAATTAAGCATCATCATTAACCCAACAACATTAATTTTAGAGTAACATGTTGAGATTCACATGATAATCTAGTTACTAGATACTCAAGATGTCCATAACCGGGGACACGGCTAATCATGATTAGTTTATACACTCTGTAGAGGTTTGCACACTTTTCCCCACAAGACTCGATTGCCTCCGTTTGTTTTCTCGCACTACATGGTGTTTGAGAAGACGGATGACCGAGACACAGTCTTTCAGAGGCGCTAGCACCTTACGATGGATAGACCGGTACACCTACTTTCCCCTACATCTGCTAGTCTACCCTGTAAGAGTTCGCACAACTTAATCAACTATGCCAGAGCCCATAATGGCTTGTGGCTGCACACGGAAGTTTCTAGTTTGAAAAATCTCATGATCCCTTTGAGTCTGGGTGGCCGTCCAAAAGAAAACAGGCATGTCCTGGAATACCCAGGTGCCTCAATCCACCCAGATGTGTATTTAAGTTGCCACCTTAGATAAACCATTAATTATCGATCTCACATCTGTCATGGATTTCACTCACCCAATCCACGTCTACTAGCATAGCAATGCATAATAAGCAAACGTAGAAGTAACTCCCAAAGGTTTGATAATAAACAGGTAATAGGTACTACCTCATCTACTTCCCATCCCACAGTTTAATTAGATCCTAATCATGCAATGTGTGAAGATTGATCTAATGCAAAAAAACTGGGTTGTAGAAAAGGTATGATCAAAGTGTTACTTGCCTTGCTGATGATCCGTGAAACCTAACGATTCGAAGTAACAGGCGGCGCACTCCGGGTACTCTATCGCAGGCAAACAAACAAGCATACAATAAGTACTCATCTAATGCACAGGTAAAACTCAAATAAGAGATCAAACCAGAAGGTTCAACTTAAGAACTCCGGTTGGCAAAAAGAATCAAATCGAACGAAGCAAAGAAAGTCAAACACCGAAAGAAAAAAACTTCGTTCTAGTAATCTGAACCTAAGTCAGATTTTACAGTAGAAAAAACTTGTTTAAGTTGATTATTTGGATAGAGGGTTTCGAGACGAAACTCCAGGCGCTTGAATCGCCTGATTCTGATAAACGAGCGAAAAGAAAAACTAAAACAAAAATCGGATCAGAAATCGCGATCATAAAATAACCGCGGAAAAATCCGATGAAAAAGAAACACAACGAACAGATTTTTTTTAAAAAAAAACGGCATGGATTTCGAGGTGCGGCGAACCTCGGGCGATGCGTGGCTCCGGTGGATCGGCGGCGGGGCGGCGGCGGCTGGCGGCGGCGGCTAGGGTTAGGGTTCGGGCGGCGGCTGCTGGTGGGCTCGCTCGGGCCCGAGGCGCGGCTTATAAAGCCCCCCGGCCGGCAGAGTCCTGGCCGAGTACGGCCCAAAGTCGGTTGCGTTTTTTTTTCGATCGGAAGAAAAAAAATAAAAACAAATACCAAACGGACTCCAAAAATCCCGAAATAAATTTTCCCGGGCTTCTAAAATCAAGGCCGACAAAGTGAACATTTATTTGGGCCCTAAATTTAATTTTGAAAAACGCGCATTTTTCCTAATTCAAATAAAAACAACAAAAAACTCCCTCTCTCATATTTTTGTAATAGAAATAATTGATGATAAAATAAATAAAATCAAATGATCCTATTCTCAAAATTTGAGAAAACTCAAATATGAAAATAACGAAATCCCCAACTCTCTCCGTGGGTCCTTGAGTTGCTTAGAATTTTCTAGGATCAAAACCCAAAGCAAATAAAATACGATATGCATGATGATCTAATGTATAACATTCCAAATTGAAAATTTGGGATGTTACAAACCTACCCTCCTTAAGATGAATCTCGCCCTCGAGATTCGGGTTGGCTAGAAAATAGGTGAGGGTGGTCTTTGAGCAAATCTTCCTCTCGTTCCCAGGTGGCTTCTTCCTCCGTGTGGTGGCTCCACTGAACCTTGCAAAACTTGATAACTTTGCTGCGAGTAACTCGGCTGGCAAACTCGAGGATCTTAACTAGTTTCTCCTCATAGGTCAAATCGTTATCCAACTGAATACTTTCCGAAAGCACTGTGTCTCTCAATGGTATGTCAGCCATCTTCGCGTGACACTTCTTTAACTGAGAAATGTGGAACACATCATGAATTCCTGACAATCCTTCGGGCAATTTCAACTTGTAGGACACTTCTCCGATACGCTCCAAAATTCGATATGCTCCTACAAATAGTGGCGCTAACTTCCCTTTAACTCCAAAACGCTTTGTTCCCCGAAGTGGAGATACTCGAAGATAAGCTCTGTCTCCAACTTCGTAAACTGTCTCCTTGCGTTTAGAATCTGCATAACTCTTCTGTCTGGACTGGGCTACCTTGAGCCTATCGCGAATCAACTTCACTTTCTGTTCAGACTCCTTAATCAAGTCAGGTCCAAACAAGTGGCGGTCTCCAACTTCGTCCCACGACAATGGTGTCCTGCACCTCCTTCCGTACAAAGCTTCGAAAGGGGCCATCTTCAAACTGGTTTGGTAACTGTTGTTTTAAGAGAACTCTGCATATGGCAAATTATCGTCCCAAGTAGATCCATAATCTAGCGCACAAGCTCTCAGCATATCCTCCAAAATCTGATTGACTCTCTCGGTCTGTCCATCTGTCTGCGGATGAAAAGTTGTATTTAATTCTAGCCTGGTTCCCAAAGTTTCCTGCAACTGCTTCCAGAACTTTGAGGTAAACTTGGTTCCTCTATCTGATACGATAATCCTTGGAACTCCATGCAGACATACTATTCTGGTTATGTATATTTTTGCCAACTTAGCACTGGTATAAGTGGTCTTTACTGGGATGAAATGAGCTAATTTCGTCAACCGATCGACTACAACCCAAATCGAGTCATAGCCTGAACGAGTCCTGGGCAATCCCGTGATAAAATCCATGCCTAACTTATCCCACTTCCATTCGGGTATCGGCAATGGTTATAACAATCCTGCTGGCTTCTGATGCTCTGCCTTTACTCTCTGGCATACATCACAAACTGCTACATACTCTGCTATTTCTTTCTTCATTCCGGTCCACCAGAAAATATCCTTCAAATCCAGATACATCTTGGTATTCCCTGGGTGAATCGAATAGGGTGGATCATGGGCCTCTTGCAGAATTAACTTCCTGATCTCCGGGTCATTGGGCACATAGACACGATCTTCAAACCATAGGGTATCGTGCTCATCCTCACGAAATCCTTTAGCTTTTCCTTCTTTCATTTTCTCCTTTATGGAAGTAATCTCCTTGTCAGTCTTCTGAGCTTCCCTGATTCTGTCCATCAAAGTTGACTAAATTTCCAACGTTGCTACATAGCCTCTCGAAACTATTTCCAATCATAGTTCACGAAGATTTTCTGCTAACTCCTTGGGTATTTCTCCCGTCATTAACGTATTGACATGGCTCTTGCGGCATA
This sequence comes from Triticum urartu, assembly GCF_003073215.2. Taxonomy (NCBI): domain Eukaryota; kingdom Viridiplantae; phylum Streptophyta; class Magnoliopsida; order Poales; family Poaceae; genus Triticum; species Triticum urartu. The sequence goes on along the minus strand of NC_053022.1, from coordinate 84,782,379 downwards.
ATGCATCAGCTACTACATTATCCTTCCCAGGATGATAATGCAATTTCATATTATAATCCTTGATGAGCTCCAACCATCTCCTTTGTCTGAGGTTCAACTCCTTCTGTGTGAAAATGTACTTCAAACTCTTATGATCCGTGTACACCTCACAATGATTTCCGATGAGGAAATGTCTCCATGTCTTATGGGCATGCACTACGGCTGCTAACTGCAAATCATGCGTAGCGTAATTCAACTTATGGGGTTTCAGTTGTCTTGAGGCATATGAAACAACTCTCCCTGCCTGCATAAGCACTGCTCCAAGTCCTCGACATGAAGCGTCGCAATACACCTCATAATCCTTGGTCTGATCTGGCAAAATCAACACTGGTGAGGTAACCAAGCGTTTCTTCAACTCCTGGAAACTAGCTTCACACTGCTCAGTCCATTTGAACTTGGTATCCTTCTTCAACAACTCTGTCATAGGCTTCGAAATCTTTGAAAAAAATTCAATAAACCTCCGGTAGTATCCTGCGAGTCCAAGAAAACTCAGGATCTCTCCAACGGTAGTTGGGGCTTCCCACTTGGTCACGGTATCAACTTTAGTGGGATCAATAGCTATACCTTCTCCAGATATAACGTGTCCGAGGAATCCTACTTCCTTCAACCAAAACTCACATTTGCTGAACTTGGCATATAATTGATGTTCTCTGAGCTTTCCAAGTACCAAACGCAAATGCTCCTTATGTTCCTCTTCATTCTTTGAATAAACCAGGATATCATCAATGAACACTACGACGAACTTATCCAAAAACTCCATAAACACTTTGTTCATCATGTTCATAAAATAGGCAGGCGCATTAGTCAGACCAAATGACATAACGGTATACTCATACAACCCATACCTGGTGGTAAAAGCTGTCTTCGGAATATCCTGTTCCCGAATCTTCAACTGGTGGTACCCTGATCGCAAATCGATCTTGCAAAACACTTTAGCTCCTTGCAATCGATCAAACAGATCATTGATCATTGGTAGCGGGTACTTGTTCTTGATTGTTACTTCATTCAATCCTCGATAATCAACAACCATTCTTAACGATCCATCCTTCTTCTCTACTAATAGTATTAGTGATCCCCAAGGTGAAGAACTTGGGCGAATGTAACCTTTATCCAGTAACTCCTTAATCTGTTTCTTAATTTCCACCAAATCGTTTGCTGGCATCCTATATGGTCTCTTTGATATTGGCCCTGTGCCTGGCAATAGCTCAATTAAGAACTCAATATCTCTATCCGGTGGCATGCCTGGCAACTCCTCTAGAAATACATCAGGGAATTCCATTACCACTGGTACTTCCTCCTGCACAACTCCTGTTAATGAATTTACTTGTGTCTTGTTTGGCGCATGCCGGGATACATACTTGATCCTCCTCCCTTCTGGGGTGGTAAGCAAAATTGACTTACTAGCACAATCGATGTTTCCTCCATACATCGACAACCAATCCATACCAAGAATCACATCCAGACCTTGGGATTCCAGAATAATTAAATCTGTTGGGAAAACATGTCGTCCTATACTTAATGGCACTTGAAAACATCCTTGACTGGGCATCTACTCTGCTCCTCGTGAGCTTACTAGCATAGGTGTTTTGAGAACCCTAGTGGGTAGGCTATACTTTTCCACAAATCCCCTTGATATGTATGAATGCGATGCACCAGTATCAAAAAGAACGAGTGCAGTAAATGACTTAACCAAAAACTTACCTATTACTGCATCGGGCTGAGCTTCAACCTCCTCCACATTAATGTAGTTCACATGTCCCCTGTTGAAAGGGTTCGGCTTCTTTCCAGAGCTTCCATTGCCGTTTTGGCCTTCAGGACATTCATTGGCATAATGTCCGGTCTTGGAACACTTGAAATAGGTGACTTGACTCAGATCTCTCTTGGCTGGGGTTGATGGGGTGTTGCGGTTCTGGCCATTGCTTCCTCCATTCCCATTACCATTCTTGGTGCCATTGTGATTGTGCGAGCTACCTACTCCATGGGTATGCTGAAAATGTCCTCCCGGTCTAGGGGTAAAACGTGGCTTCTGCTGAGCTCCTGAAATATAATTTCCTTGTCCATACTTCCTCTTGCGGTTCTCAATTTGCTGCTGCTTCCCTTCAATCATAAGAGCACGGTCTACCAACTCCTGGTAGTTGTTGAAGGTGGCAACCATCAACTGCATACTCAACTCATCATTCAGTCCTTCCAGGAACTTCTCCTGCTTAGCTGCATCCGTAGCAACGTCATCTGGGGCATAACGTGCTAGCTTACTAAACTCCTCCACATACTGGCCAACTGTCTGTCCTCCTTGGCGCAAGTTACGAAACTCACGCTTCTTCATGGCCATTTCTCCTGCTGAAACATGGGCAGTACAGAAAGCCTGCTGAAATTGATCCCATGTGACAGTGTCGACTGGAAAGGTGGCTGTGAAATTCTCCCACCATGATGCTGCGGGTCCTTCTAACTGATGTGCGGCAAACTTAACCTTCTCCGCATCTGTGCATCCTGCTGTGGTCAACTCCCTAGTTGTCTTGCGGAGCCAATCATCTGCTACTATCGGCTCGGTGCTACTGGAAAACACCGGCAGATTCAGCCTAAGAAAACGGGCTAAGTGGTCAACAGGTGGTGGTGGTGGTGGGTTGTTGTTGTTGTTCCCCTGTTTCTGATTCTGGACTAGCAACTGCATCAAGGTGTTCTGCTGCTGGATCAACTGGGTGAGCTTCGGCGGAAAGGCAAATCCGGGGTCACGTCTCGGGGGCATCTGAGGGTTTAGAAAAGATGAGATATAAGAATAGAGGGGGTCTCAAGAGAAAACACTACCCATATGCACATGAGGCAAAAGCAAACAATTCACTTCATTCAAACAAACAAAGGCATACAATCGATCTAACTATCGCAAAGTGCTCGGACTACAATATTTACATGGTGGACTACTACTACTGATGAGGTGGTCTACTAGAAATATTCTACGGTTGTAGACTCCATGATATCTGCTCTTGCTTCATCAACATAGTCATCATCGCTACTATCTGCTTCCGAGTCGGTGCCGTCGATGATGATGTAGTCTTCTAGGCTAATCTCCTTGGGTTCTTCGTCTTCATCTACTGGTGTCGGGCCTCCCATAAATACTGCTAGCTTCATAGTTAGGTCGGCATTCTTATCCACCAATACTTCAATTTCTTCTTCATAATCTTCACATGTAGCCTTGAGTTCTTCCTCCAGTTCCTTGATTCTAGTCTTAGCCTTCTTCAGACCTATCATGTCGGCGCACATCTAATTCTCCTGTCGTCGAATGTGCTGATTTAACTCCTGAATAAAAGCTGCAATTGATCTATCTTTCCTGGTGTTAATCATCTCCTAGTGTTCATCTCGGCGCCCGCAAATCTGGTAGATAGTATCCTTGAGATCCTTGTGGTAGACTTCTCCAATGCGTCCCATGGCGATGTGAGCTGCCATGCTCTTTCCTAGACTCCAAGTTGGTGCATCAAAAGAAAACTCTATGGGCTTAGTGACTGGAATGAACGTCCTTCCTGGAACTTGAACTTGAATCATCCAGCGCTCTTCTTCAGGTAAAGTGGCATTGTAGGTTCCTGTGAAGCTTGGTACTCCTATGTTCAGGTATCTAGTGACTTCCTCAAGTGGCGTCCAAAGGGTGTATCTTCATCCGGTTGGGTGAACTTGTTCCTTGCATCCGCCATCCTAAAGAGTAGAAAAGATGAGAGGTCAGAAGAGAAGAGAGTGAGTAGTGATCTAGGTATTTAGCTTAGTGGTCGTGTCCTACAGTCAGCGTGTGCTCTGATACCATCTTTGTAGCGACCAGACCTCAAACAGTCTGACCTCTGTGCTCCGGTGTCATCCCTGGATTAGTAATGCTGACACCACACAGTACTCGGAGGATTTATAGAAGAGTTGCAATCACACACTTATAACATCGAGTGTCTCAAACGAGAACTTATTACAATAAATATGGCTTAAGGCCATTTAATTACGATAACAGCGGATGGCTTGGAAGATAAGTGAGTCCATCAACTCCAACGGCATCACTGAGTATAGAACCACGACCTAAAAACTCCTTAATTGTCGTCTGAAAAGTCTGCAACATTAACGTTGCAGCCCGAAAACGGGTCAGCAATGGAATATGCTGGCAAGGTAACACATAGAGAGTAATGGAATGCAACAGCTATACTATATGCATATTTGGTGGTGGAAAGCTCTATGGTTACAGTTTTTGCATAAAGCCAATTTTTCCCTACTTCAAAGGAATAAAATTAATTACTATCATGGTGGTTGTTAAACATTGAGAATGGTTGACAGCATTCTCAATCCCAATTAAGTCATCATTAAACCCAACATCAAATTAATTTAGAGTAACATGTTGAGATTCACATGAAAATCCAAGTACTAGATACTCAAGATGTCCATCAACCGGGGACACGGCTAATCATTATTAGTTTATACACTCTGCAGAGGTTTGCGCACTTTTCCCCACAAGACTCGATCGCCTCCGTTTGGTTTCTCGCACTACATGGTGTTTGAGAAATGGATGACCGAGACACAAGTCTTTCAGAAGCGCTAGCACCTTACGATGGATAGACCGGTACACCAACTTTCCCCTACATCTGCTAGTCTACCCTGTAAGAGTTCGCACGACTTAATCAAGTATGCCAGAGCGCATAATGGCTTGTGGCTGCACACGGAAGTTTCTAGTTTGAAAAATCTCATGATCCCTTTGAGTCTGGGTGGCCGTCCAAAAGAAAACAGGCATGTCCTGGAATACCCAGGTGCCTCAATCCACCCAGATGTGTATTTAAGTTGCCACCTTAGATAAACCATTAATTATCAATCTCACATCTGTCATGGATTTCACTCACCCAATCCACGTCTACTAGCATAGCATGGCATAATAAGCAAACGTAGAAGTAACTCCCAAAGGTTTGATAACAAACAGGTAATAGGTACTACCTCATCTACTTCCCATCCCATAGTTTAATTAGATCCTAATAATGCAATGTGTGAAGATTGAACTAATGCAAAAAAAACTGGGTTGTAGAAAAGGTATGATCAAAGTGTTACTTGCCTGGCCGATGATCCGTGAAACCTAACAATTCGAAGTAACAGGCGGCGCACTCCGGGTACTCTATCGCAGGCAAACAAACAAGCATACAATAAGTACTCATCTAATGCACAGGTAAAACTCAAATAAGAGATCTAACCAGAAGGTTCAACTTAAGAACTCCGGTTGGCAAAAAGAATCAAATCGAACGAAGCAAAGAAAGTCAAACGGCGAAAGAAAACAACTTCGTTCTAGTAATCTGAACCTAAGTCAGATTTTACAGTAGCAAAAACTTGTTTAAGTTGATTATTCGGATAGAGGGTTTCGAGACGAAACTCCAGGCGCTTGAATCGCCTGATTCCGATAAACGAGCAAAAAGAAAAAATAAAACGAATATCGGATCAGAAATCGCGATCAGAAAATAACCGCGGAAAAAGCCGACGAAAAAGAAAAACGACGAACGGATTTTTTTTTTAAAAACAGCACGGATTTCGAGGTGCGCGAACCTCGGGCGACGCGCGGCTCCGGCGGATCGGCGGCGGCGGCGGCGACTGGCGGCGGCGGCGGCTGGCGGCGGCGGCTAGGGTTAGGGTTCGGGCGGCGGCTGCTGGTGGGCTGGCTCGGGCCCGAGGCGCGGCTTATAAAGCCCCCCGGCCGGCAGAGTCCTGGCCGAGTACGGCCCAAAGTCGGTTGTGTTTTTTTTCGCTCGGAAGAAAAAAAATAAAAAGAAATACTAAACGGACTCCAAAAATCCCGAAATAAATTTTCCCGGGCTTCTCAAATCAAGCCCGACAAAGTGAACATTTATTTGGGCCCTAAATTTAATTTTGAAAAACGCGCATTTTTCCTAATTCAAATAAAAAACAAAAAACTCCGAAATTAAACTATCTGATTTTTTTTATTAAATACTCAATATTTCTATATTTTGGGAATGTCATTTTATTCCCTCTCTCATATTTTTGTAATAGAAATAATTGATGATAAAATAAATAAAATCAAATGATCCTATTCTCAAAATTTGGGAAAACTCAAATATGAAAATAACGAAATCCCCAACTCTCTCCGTGGGTCCTTGAGTTGCTTAGAATTTTCTAGGATCAAAACCCAAAGCAAATAAAATATGATATGCATGATGATCTAATGTATAACATTCCAAATTGAAAATTTGGGATGTTACACGTTGTATATGTATATGTCATCCATTTTGACTGATCTCAGTTGTGGCACATGTGAGACAGTTATACAAGAGCACCCTTCTAAAGTCGTGAAATATAAAACCAATATATTATCAGAAGAAGTCAAATGCATAAAAATATTGCAACTCAGTTTGCACATATAAGTGAAGCTCTTAATCGTACCAAAAGATTGGCAATGCTCATCATTAAACCATCCCAACCTTGATGAACCATCATCAAGATTAGAGGTCATATCAAAATGATTAAAGATTGGCACAACTATTTTCAAACATATTTGATCCAAATCTGATTTATTCCCTGATTCACATGGTTCTTTCGCATCAATAGTTAATTCAATGGGTTCACTCAAATTTTTTTGATCACATGGCAAAGTCAAATCCTGAACATAGTCTTTTAAAATAGCTGGTGTGATCATAGTAGTGGGTAGCTCCTCGTATGGTTCATTGAAATTGACAAGGCATTCATCATACTCATGTGGAGGTGGTAGATCAGTACCTTTGTCATTACCTCTTATGATCAACTCAGATGTAAGCACTATCGATGGTGCTGTGTCACATGGTGGAGGTGATGCAACAACGGATGTGGTTGTCATAGCACACCTAGTAGTTGAAGGAACAACCGTATCATCTCTTGGAATATGCACCTTGTGCTTGTTCTCCTTGAGGGCAACACGTCGTTTTATTTCCTGTTCAGATTTACAAGCAAGACGAAACAAACGATCCATAGGATAACACTCTTCATGAATTAGTATCTCCTGAATATCACAGTTTAAACCTCCGCAAAATCTATCCATAAAATCTTCTTCACTTTTTTCTAAAGAGGAATGCAACAAGGTAGTTTGTAAAGCATCATAATATTTTGATACGGTGTCACTACCTTGTTTTAAATGTTGCAACTTTTTAATCATGTCACGAGTATAATAAGCGGAAACGAATGTATGTCGCATGGCAAGTTTCAAATCATCCCAAGTAGAAGGTATATCATTAGGGTGTAACCAACAATATTCACTCCACCAAACTAAAGCATAACCAGTGAAAGAACCAACCGCAACCTTAACTTTTTTACGTTCATCAAAATTATGGGAAGCAAATATATTATTTATGTCGAACTCCCATTAAATATATAAAGCAGGTCTAAAACGGCCATTAAATGGTGGTATAGAAACATTAACCTGATCATGGGCATCTGGATGTTTGTGCACCTCTCGTGACGGTTGTGATATTTGCATAGGTGGTGGCACGTCTCCCACGATCAACAAAGCCCATGAACCGACTCTAGATCCTGTCATGATTAGTAGAAACAAAAAACAAAATCCAAAAATAATGTTCCTATGAACTACTGGGATGTGATGGTAAAGCACTCACAATACAGCAAATCAAAGTCTTACAAGTTCTTACCATGCAGCAGGTGATGACCGGCAACCAGAAGTGTCAAATAACTCCAAAAGTTGGGTAAAGCGATTGCCAGGTGAACGTATGTATACACGGTGTAGAAATATGTGGAGCTGGGTTGGCTTGATATATGTGGTAAAAAATGCTACAACCATGTTAATTAATGCAAGCTGAAAATTCGCTCAAAGTGATCGAGTGCTGGCCCTAGGCTAGACCATGCTAGAGACGTGAGCCTAAGACACAGACGAATTCACAAGATGTTGCCAACATCACACTTTGGTACAAGCCTCCTTCCACTTTTTTTCCACTCCAAAGTAATTAGTGCGTACTCTTTATAGCACAACAAAGCACCACTATTTTTTTTTGTCTCTCTCCAAAGTCCAAACGTGTCCACTAGGATTCTCCAAAAGAAAAACAAATCTGAACTGCACGTACACCTTTCTTGGGAATCCAAACCGAATCAGCCAACTTGCAATCCTTCCTTTTTTATCTCCAATGTGATGCTCAACTCCAAGGCAACAAATCCCCATGCACTTCCTTTTTTTTCTTCCTTACTACTCTCTCTAATATCTCGTTGAATTATTCTATTTTTTTATTAGACTTGCCTTTTCAACAGGACCGAACGTGCCCTTCGAAGCAACCCAACAGCAAAAAAAATCGCAACAATTATGGCAGAATCTTTCCAAATCTCTCTCAATATTCTCTTTTATCTTTGCTTGTTGGCAACGTCCCAAAAAGACAACTGATCTGCTATAATTCCTCCTCTCATTTTTTAACCGATCCAAACCTTCCAAATTTCTTACATTATCTCTTTTTTTTGAGACACGGCTAGACTTGGAAACCTCCAACCGAAATTTGGTTTTCCTTTTTTTTCTTCCAACAACCTCACGCCAACAACCTCAATATCGAAGCCACTATTCACATTGTCTTCCAATCGAACCGATTGGCAGTTGCCTTTTTTTATATACTAATCCGAACCTTCGAAGTATCCAAAGTTTCTTTCCTTGTACGGGGCAAGAGATCTGAACATAATTCTCTCTCCTTTCCTGCCGAAAATAACAAGGCACAAACGTAGCAGCTAACTAAAACATCCAAATACAAACATGCGATGGACAAACTTCCTCCTTTTAATCTCTTTCCTTTCTCAATTTTTTTCTTGACTATTCGGATCAGCTCTAATAATTGACCGGTCAGATTTTTTTTTTACTTCCAAATCCAAACGTGGCAGCTAGGACTATGAGGCGGTCAATAAACCAGATTTTTTTTCAACAAAGGGATCATACTCCCCAAATCCAAACGTGGCAGCTTGTCTTTCACGTTCCTTTTTCTTTACTTCTCTCCACGCGAATATCTCCTGCTATATTTTTTTAGACTTTTTTCTCACCACCTTCCAAAAAATGTCAGCAAATAGATCTGCGGTTGGCCTTTTCTTTTCAGCCTATTCTTCATGTCTTTCCAAACAACACAACATATCTCTTTCCCAAAGATAAAGCAACGTGGGAAACAAGTCCCAAGCCAAAAGTGGCAACCAGCAGTTCTTTTAACTTCTCTCTCCCTTTGCTTTTGTTTGCTATGTGACGTATACAAAGATGAATATGATGACGGTGAATGGTGTCAGCGGCGATCGAAATAATATGTGACAGCGGAATATGACAATGAAGTGGGAAATGGTGTATGTGGATGCGGTGTGAACAAAACGTGACTAAAACTCGAAACTCTAAAAGTTTAGACACTAAAATCAGCAACTCAACACACGATGCAACCAAAAATTAAACAATGCAAAAACGAAGTGGTAATAGCGAAAAGGCTCAGACTGTCTGGGACATGGATGAACTAGTCTAACTTTTTTTGTGGCTTGTTTTTTTGACTCTAGGTATGAAGAACAAATGCGATCTAAACTATGAAAAACTCAAAAATCTCACTGAGCAACCTGAAAGCTGATACCACTTGATAGAGGCGAGGGTCCCGATCTTTCGATGAGACGATAACTATCGATTTGGTTGAGATTACTTTGATGATCTGACTACAAACGTGCACGACATTGCGCCTTAGCAATCACTAAACCAACTCCGAAAGGTTATTGACCACGCCGGAGCACGATCAACCTGACCACGAAGGTCGATTCCTGCAAGCAATCGAAGAACACACAAGAATATGATTAAGCAATCTGAATATTGCGAATATGGATGAAGTATTGATGAAAGTGGGGTTTCATAAGCGGTCTTGGTCTGGTCGTTGGACACAAACGAAGTACACGAAGTTGCAGCGATGGCTAACTTTTAACGAAATAAAACCCAAGTCTAAGCGATGCCTTAAGGGCTATATTTATAGGGGAAAGAGAGGGGATTTCGTCCCCTTGGCAAGGTGGGACTAAAACACCTCCTAAGTCATTTCCCCTACAAAACGGACTCTAAAAAATAGATTACTTGGGACTGGCCCAAAATAAGGTGGCGCAAAACCAATAATAAGCTATGGACGAAATTTATGAAAGGCCATCTTGTATATTTTTTCCATCTTCTCGTATGTCATCATGGTGGCTTCAAAGTCCGAAAATCTTCACTAGAACCTTCATTCTTGTTCTCTTCGCACGCACCTTCATCTCCGTACTTGCTCATGCTCCAATGTCCATCCTTCTTGTGTGTGCTAGGACCTTCATTTGCAAGCGACACAAATGTATCTAAGTTAGGCAGCATCATATTCTCATGAACACTAGAAACATTACCAAGAAACGAAAGTATCTGGTAATTTAACTGGCATATGCGATCTCTAGCAATTGTTCCAAGAGGTAAAACAGCAGGGGGTACGGGTGTAACTGTGGTAGCCATGTCCTCATCAAAGAAGGGGAGGGATAGCATATTTGTTTTCGTGGATAGGTTCTTGAAAATGGCACACTTTATACCATGTCATAAAAGCGATGATGCTGTTAATGTTGCTGATTTGCTCTTTCATGAAATTATTCGCTTGCATGGTGTGCCAAATACTATTGTTTCAGATCGTGATACTAAATTTCTTAACCACTTTTGGAGATGTTTATGGGCTAAGTTGGGGACTAAACTGCTTTAGTACTACTTGTCACCCCCAAACCGATGGACAAACTGAAGTAGTCAATAGAACATTGTCTACTATGCTTAGGGCTGTTTTGAAGAATAACAAGAAATTGTGGGAAGAATGCTTGCCTCATATTGAATTTGCTTATAATCGTTCATTGCATTCTACTACTAAGATGTGCCCTTTTGATATTGTGTATGGTTTCCTACCTCGTGCACCTATTGATTTGTTGCCTCTTCCATCTTCGGAGAAGGTTAATTTTGATGCTAAAGAACGTGCTGAATTGATTTTAAAAATGCATGAGTTAACTAAGGAAAATATTGAGCGTATGAATGCTAAATATAAACTTGCTGGAGATAAGGGTAGAAAGCATGTTGTGTTTGCACCTGGAGAGCTTGTTTGGTTACATTTGCGTAAGGATAGATTTCCTAATTTTCGCAAATCAAAGCTAATGCCATGTGCTGATGGTCCTTTTAAGGTGTTAGAGAAAATAAATGATAATGCATATAAACTTGAGCTGCCTGCAGATTTTGGGGTTAGTCCCACTTTTAACATTGCAGATTTGAAGCCTTATTTGGGTGAGGACGATGAACTTCGTCGAGGACGACTTCATTTCAAGAAGGGGAGGATGATGAGGACATCAATACCATTGTTACACCCACAGCCCCTGCAGCTATACATACTGGACCAATTACTAGAGCTCGTGCACGCCAATTAAATTATCAGGTACTTTCGTTTCTTTCTAACGATTCTAATGTTCATGAGAATATGATGCTGCCTAAATTGGATACATTTGTTTTGCTTACAAATGAAGGGCCTAGCTTGGACAAGAAAGATGAACCTTGGAGCAAGTTCAAGCATGGAGATGATGGCATGCGCAAGGGGAACAAGAACGGAGTTACAAGTGATGATTCCAGGACTTTGAAGCCACCATAATGAGTGCATGAAGCATGGACGAAATATACAAGATGCCACTTCATAAATTTCGTCCAGAGGCTGTTTTAGGTGCTGCGTCACCTTATTATTGGGCCAGGCCCATGTATTTTCGAAGTACTTAAGTATAGGCTGTTTTTAGAGTCCGTATCTATGGGGAAACAAGAGTTAGGGTTGGTTTCGGACCCCTCCACCAAGGGCCACGAAATTCCCCCTCTCTCCTCCATATATACAGCCCTTAGGGCATCGTTTAGCTTTGGGTTTTGTTTAGATTAAAAGTTCACCATAGCTGCAACTTCGCGTACTTCGTTTGTGTTCACGACCAAACCAAGGCCTCACAGGAACCCCACCTTGATCAATAAAGCTTTCATCTTATATTCGCAATATCCAGATTGCAATCTCAGTTTGTTGCTTGTTCTTCGTTTGCTTGTAGGAAACAAACCCTCGTGGTCAGCTTGATCGTGCTCCGGCATGGTCAATAACCCTTGGAAGTTGGTTTAGCGACTTGCTAAGGCGTGACATCTCGCACGTTCGTAGTCGGATCATCAAGGTCGACTCCCACAGAAAACGATAACCACCATCTCATCGAAACATCGGGACACCTTTGCCTCTATCACAAGATGATATGCTTGATGAATTGAGTGGCTCTATAATATTCTCCAAAGTTGATTTGCGTAGTGGATACCATCAAATTCATATGAAGTTGGGAGATGAATGGAAAACAGCATTTAAAATTAAGTTTGGATTATATGAGTGGTCAGTCATGCCTTTTGGGTTAACTAATGCACCTAGTACTTTCATGAGGTTAATGAACGAAGTTTTACGTGCTTTCATCGGACGATTTGTGGTAGTTTACTTTGATGACATATTGATTATAGCAAATCTTTGGAGGAACATTTACGTGCTATTTTTAATGCTCGACGTGATGCACATTTGTTTGGTAACCTTGGAAGTGCACCTTTTGCACCAACCGAGTATCTTTTCTTGGCTATGTTGTTACTCCACAGGGAATTGAAGTTGATAAAGTGTGACGCCCCAAGACCGGAGCTTCAGATGCCTTCCAGGGTTTCAGGTTTCGTCGTGTGATTTGTTTGGTTCTTTGCATTCATCATTGCATCATGTGCATTGTCATCATGCCATCATGACCATTTATTTTTCTTAAATCAACTAAAAAATGGCATGGATCTTTGATCCATTTAAATTGAGGGAATTCACATGGTGATTCTCTTTACAACTTATCTCTCGATATTTAGAGAGCTATAGTAATTATTCCAATTATGTGGAATTACCTTAATACACTTGCAAAAATCCCAATGCCTTTTATTATTTCAACTCTTGGCCTCTAACTTTGCCACATGTCCTTTCATCATTTTCCGGACCTCCACCTAATTTCTCAACATTTTTGGGCACTTTGAAAAAAACATGTTGTGTTTGCACCTGGAGATCTTGTTTGGTTACATTTGCGTAAGGATATATTTCCTAATTTGCGCAAATCAAAGCTAATGCCACGTGCTGATGGTCCTTTTAAGGTGTTAGAGAAAATAAATGATAATGCATATAAACTTGAGCTGCCTGCAGATTTTGGGGTTAGTCCCACTTTTAACATTGCAGATTTGAAGCCTTATTTGGGTGAGGACGATGAACTTTCGTCGAGGACGACTTCATTTCAAGAAGGGGAGGATGATGAGGACATCAATACCATTGTTACACCCACAGCCCCTGCAGCTATACATACTGGACCAATTACTAGAGCTCGTGCACGCCAATTGAATTATCAGGTACTTTCGTTTCTTGGTAACGATTCTAATGTTCATGAGAATATGATGCTGCCTAAATTTGATACATTTGTTTTGCTTACAAATGAAGGGCCTAGCTTGGACAAAAAGATGATCATTGGAACAAGTTCAAGCGTGGAGATGATGGCATGCGCAAGGGGATCCAGAATGGAGTTACAAGTGATGATTTCAGGACTTTGAAGCCACCATAAGGAGTGCATGAAGCCTTGGACGAAATATACAAGATGCCACTTCATAAATTTCGTCCAGAGACTATTTTAGGTGCTGCGTCACCTTATTATTGGGCCAGGCCCATGTATTTTCGAAATACTTAAGTATAGGCTGTTTTTAGAGTCCGTATGGTGGGGAAACAAGAGTTAGGGTTGGTTTCGGACCCCTCCTCCAAGGGCCACGAAATTCCCCCTCTTCCTCCATATATACAGCCCTTAGGGCCGTTTAGACTTTGGGTTTTGTTTAGATTAAAAGTTCGCCATAGCTGCAACTTCGCGTACTTCGTTTGTGTCCAACGACCAGACCAAGACGTCACAGAACCCCACCTTGATCAATAAAGATTTCATATTATATTCGCAATATCCAGATTGCAATCTCAGTTTCTTGCTTAGTCTTCTTTTGCTCGCAGGAAACAGACCCTCGTGGTCAGGTTGATCGTGCTCTGGCGTGGTCAATAACCCCTCGGAAGTTGGTTTAGCGATTGCTAAGGTGCGACGTCTCGCACGTTCGTAAGTCTTAATAGCATTGATCTTGGACTCATCTACATGAACACCCATAGAAGAGACAACAAAACCCAAGAAAACGAGCTTATCAACACCAAAAAGGCATTTCTCCATATTTGCATAGAGACGCTCTTTCCTAAGAGTTTGCAAAACGGTGCGGACATGGGTGACATGCTCTTTGATACATTTGCTAAACACAAGAATGTCATCGAAGTAAACCACAACAAATATACCAATGTAAGGGCGAAAGACATGATTCATAAGGCGCATAAAAGTGACCGGTGCTTCTGAGAGACCCATAGGCATGACTAACCACTCATACAAACCAAATTTGGTTTTGAAGGCGGTTTTCCATTCATCGCCTTCTTGTATGCGGATTTGATAGTAACCACTCTTAAGATCAATTTTGGAAAATATAGTGGCACCACCAAGCTCATCTAGCATATCATCTAGGCATGGAATGGGATACCTATAACAAACGGTGATAGCATTGATAGGAATACAATCGGAGCACATGCGAAAACTACCGTCACGTTTTGGCACAAGAATGACCGGAACGGCACAAGGGCTCAATCTTTCACGCACATGTCCATGGTCTTTGAGATGCTTTACTTGCCTTTGAATTTCTTTGGTTTCTTCGGGGTCGACGCGGTAGGGAGCTTTGTTCGGAAGTGGTGCTCCGGGGATGAGGTCGATGCGGTGCTCAATGCCTCGTAGTGGAGGTAGTCCTGGCGGTAGCTCATCGGGGAAAACATCTTGAAATTCCTGCAAAAGAGAAGACAACACTAGAGGAAGAGTGTGAGATGTGTTAGTTTGTGGTGCATTGTCCTTGCACACGAGGACGTAGTGTAGGACACTAGCTGGGTTCTCACACACTTCTCTCATCTCATGTTTGGTGGCAAATAGAACTAGGTTCTTGTTTTCGCTCATTGTGGAGGCACTCAATTTGGGCTTGTGGCGCTCACTCTCTTTTTGGTGGCTCACTCTCTCACCATTCTCTCCACGATGGGTGGCTTGCTTATCGGCGATCACTTGGCTTGGAGACATAGGGTGTAACACAAACTCCTTTCCTTGCATCTTGAAGCTATAGTGGTTTGTACGCCCATTGTGGACTACTCATCTATCGAATTGCCATGGCCGTCCAAGGAGAAGATGACAAACGGTCATTGGGATGACGTCACACTCCAAGGTGTCTTCGTAGGCGCCAATTTTGAAGGAGACTTGTACTCGGTGCTCGACTTGGATAGTGCCGGAGTCACTAAGCCATTGCACTTTGTATGGATGTGGGTGCTTCGTCTTGGGCAATTGGAGCTTGGAGCAAAGTTCTTCACTTGTGAGATTGTGACAACTCCCTCCATCGATGATGACCTTGACGGATCGTCCATTCATGCCGGCCTTGGTGTGGAATATGTGGCATCGTTGCTCTTCTTCTTGGTGATGTTGGAGAGTGATGACTTTGGAGACAACTAGTGCGGGACTTGAGTCTTCATCACAAAAGACTTGTTCGTCTTCATTGTTCACTTGGCGGTGCATGGCGCCTTGCTCAAGGGCTTCCATTTCTCCTTCGCTCATGGAATCATAAGTGCAATCGTCGTTGAAGATCATGGTGCGCTTGTTGGTGTACTCATAGGACTTGTGGCCTCTGCCGCCACAAGTCAAACACTTGAAGGAACTCGTCTTGACGGTCTCATCGGTAGGGGTTGATGATGATGAAGCTCTTGGCTTGAAGTTGCTCGTATTAGGATTGCTTGTAGTTGGCAAAGCTTTCATGGAAGTTGACTTGTCGATGTTGGAAGTAGAGGGTCTTGTAGTCAGTGTTCGAGTCGTTGAAGCTTGGTTATTGGAGAAGCCGTCGGACTTGGATGAGAACTTGGCATACTTGAAATCATCTTGCACTTGACGTTCCGCTTTGGTAGCTTGGTGCACTAGCTCCATGAGATTTGAGTATAGTTGGAAGTCGGCGATCTTGGTGCACTAGGATGATTGAGTCCATTCAAGAAACGTGCCATTGTTTGCTCATAATCTTCTGTCACATTGGCTCTTATCATTGCAATCTCCATCTCCTTGTAGTATTCTTCAATGCTCTTGGTTCCTTGCTTGAGTTGTTGGAGTTTCTTGAAGAGGTTGCGGTTGTATTAGATAGGCACGAAGCGTGCTCTCATGACATCCTTCATTTGTGCCCATGTACTGATGGGTGGTTCACCTCTTGCCTCGCGGCGCTTTATGATTTATTCCCACCAAATGAGGACATAGTCTTGGAACTCAAGGGATGCCATCGCGATCTTCTTCTCTTCTTCATAATTGTGCAAACGGAAGATCTTGTCAACTTTCAATGCCCATGAAAGGTATTCTTCGGGATCGTTGCTTCCGTTGAACTTGGGCATGGTGAACTTGAGCTTGCCGTAGCGTTGCTCTTCATTGTGTTGGGGTCGGGTATGATGACGCCCATGTTGTAGATGATTGTTCAACTCGTGGTGCTCTTGACGCTGAGGGTTGTCAACCTCGTGTTGCTCTTGTCGCGGAGGATTGTCAACCTCTTGTTGCTCTTGTCGCGGAGGATTCCCATTGTCTTCATACTCTTGATGGACTTGATGGTCTTGGCGAGCTTGTGGAGGAGCGCGTCGAGCTCGAGGAGGAACTAGACGATGCATGCGAGCTTGAAATCGTCGTTCTTGAATTTCTTCGCGAAGTGCTTCCTCTTGTTCACGGGCTTGTCTGCCTCGGTCGGCAATGGATCAACTCGAATCGCGTAGAGCTTGTTGCGCCTCAAGAGCTTGAGCATCACAAAGTTGTTGTTCTTGACGTTGTCGATGTTCTTGCGGTCCGAGACGATGGTTTTAGGCACACCATGGAGACGCTAAATTTCCCTACAAAAGAGATTAGAAACATGTGAAGCATCGTCTATCTTGTGGCAAGAATAAAATGTGCCATTTTTGAGAAACGGTCCACAACGACAAATATGGAATCTTTCCCATTTCGAGTTCTAGGCAAACCAAGTACAAAGTTGATGTAGGGTAGAACCCTAATCGCCCGATCTTTCACGAAAGGAGCGGCTACCACGAAGAACGCGAAGAACCCGAGGAAGGAAACGAGGGAAAACACAAGGGGAAACACAAGAGGAACACTCAAACTAACAAGAACAAGTCACACATGTGCTAGATCCTTGGGTACATAGAACGATACACGAATCCACGGACAACTAAGGACGATACAAAGGGTAGCCGGTTCTTCTCCATGAGGAGGTCTTGAATCCACGGGGGGATCTTCTCCGCGAGGAGGTCTTGAATCCAAGTGGGGCCGCGGTCTCTCTCGTGGAGTAGATCCGGATGGATGAGCGAAGCTCTATCTCTGAGTATGAGCTAAACGAACGCTGACCCTCAAATGGTGGAGGTGGAGGAGTATCTATAGTCTAGGGCCACGAATGGTTATGTGAGGGGCAAAACAGGTACATGGGCCTTGGCCCAGAGACTCTGCACGCAGGCAGGCCGGAAGTTCCGGGCAGGGACGGAAGGTCCGGGCCTGGCAGAAACTCTACACAAGTCTTGATGCCGGCTGTTCCTTCTCCTTGAGTCCTTGATTCCTGAGAACATGTAGTGTCTTGGCATTAGGTAGCAACCATGTCTCGGAAGAATGGAAAGGGAAAGGACTTAGGAATGAGTTCACCTTGTGTCCAATGAGGTCGAGGTCTCGTCGTAGTGTACATGGGGATGATCGTAGGATGCTCCGCATCATCTCCCCTCCCTTGGGAAAGATCCGACCTCGGATCATGATCCTCATCACCAAGGAAACGGTCATTGTGGATGGACTTGTAGTTGGAACGAGTTGAAGACATTGCGCAATCCAAGTACTCCAAGGTGTCGCCGGAGTGGTATACATGCAAAAATAGCAAACACAAACAACACTCAGAAATATAATGGTTAGCGCACACAAAGTGTCCATCATGTAAGAAAGAGTCTGTGCGGCAAGATTGTTTGTGACAAAGCGCATGGAGCATAGTAAGATGATATAGAATGATATGCAAAGCATTAATGGGAGCAAAAGCATTCATTGTGCACACAAATGTGTTGTTAATATGGTCAATGCAATGACGGTGCAAAATGATGTCATAATGGGACAGTGTATCAAAATCATGAACATGGCAATGGATTCTCAATATGAATGAGTTATCATGCAATTGATTGTAGGCCATATGATCATGATGTATGAATATGACATCAAGAAAGATCACAACAAATATGCTAAGAAAATGCACAAGCTCATATATCATGGATGACATGGGGATACAAGATGCAACAAGGCAATCATAATGTGAGTCAATCCATGCATAAGATGCAAATTTTTTATGGGTGGTGTTGTACCATAGCTCAATGTTGTGGTAGAAGTGGTGGTCCGACGGTGAATCCACTAAGTCCGAGCACTCCTCAACTTGAATGTCCATGGAGCCAATCTCCCATGTCGCTCCTCCGTTCACGAGATGTATCATGTAGACAACAAGAAGGAGACAACAATGAAAGAGTGACCCATCCAATATGCGTAATTGAGGATGGCTCAAAGGGAAGGAGTTCACCTTTAGGAGATTCTCGCAAATGTTTGTGTTGCACATCGTGTATGCCTTCACATGACCAAATTGTCTCATGACGGTATCGCCTTGTGAATCCTTCAAAATGAAAGAACATGACAGACACTTGGAAAAACAAATGAGGTTAGCGGAGATGCAAAACCTATCATTCGTGTGGTAAGATACCCAACAAGTGTATGAATCGTGCTCATCATAAGAAAGGACAAGGGAGCATATCATAGTATGGGCGCATATGATGCGAGAACAACCAAATACAATAGGCTCAATCAAGCAAGCATGCATCACAAGTAATATGTCCAAGTCTCCATGATCAATAAGCATAGCAAGTTGGCACTCAATACAAGGGGGTATGAGAGGTGCCACTAATGGAGACAAGAGACAATGATCAAGACAAATCATGTGAGAGGCACGAGCATATATGTCATCAACCCAAGAAAGCAAGTAAGAATGGAACATGGGTGATGCGACAAAGAAAGCAATCATATGAATCTAGGCAAGCAAGCTAGTAGTGCGAAGATGCAACGTACTAGAAGGAATCATGTCAAGTATGTCATGTGTGAAAATGGTAGTCATGAATAATGCACAAGACATATCACAAGCATGAAGGCAAGATATGAGGAAAATATCATCAATGTATTGGTGAGAGGCCATATGTAAATAGCAACGGGACGTCATGACTCTCCCAACACAACAAGCATCAATAGCACGAGGTACATGATAAACATGGCAATAGCAACAAGGATCTCCACCAAGCATCGAAATACACATAGGAGAAGCATAATGGTGAATCATGGGTAGATGCAAGCAAGGGTCACAATTGCATGGCAAAGGCATAGGAGAAAGCATAGCGTGCAAAGTGAACATGGTAAAATGAGCATGAAGCAACAAGCGGTATATAGCCCGTAGCCGTGTGAGAGCCAAGTGAAAGAGATGCGTGTAGTCGTTACGCAAAGAGAATGGTGGTAAGGATAGTCCACGGGATCCCAAGTCATCTTTCCTCTCAAGAGGTCGTTTTGTCAACTCTTGGGATTGAGAGGTTGACAAGTATACATGAGTACCTACACAAAACAAAGACAAAGGGAAAATTAATTGTGTGTGCGTGGTAGATGTACACATCATCCATCATGATGCGCACGTGCTTGTGTTGGTTAGCACAAATATCCAATGCTCAAATAAATGAGATGCGTGATATAGAAACATGTCATCCATCATGATAGGTTTGTTGTTATGTATAGCATAATGGAGACTCAAATTGTGCAATGCATCATGATATATATGTAGAGCATTGTTATTCATGGAATGCATATGGTGCAAGCAATTATGAGAATCATGCAAAGTATGGAATGCATCAAAATCTCCTAATATGTATGAGGAAACTATGGGGGTCTCCTCATGAGCATTAATGGAAACATCACATGGAGAATATTGACAACATCCAAAACAATGCATATTTGGAACAATGTGATCATGGCATGGCATAGTAGATGAATTGCACAAATCATGTAAAGGAAGCATGGCAATATCATCACATGAAAAACAAAAGCCAATGACCATCATCTCGTCATCTATGCCATAAGTGCAAATGGGATTTATTGTTAATGGGGCATGCATAGTCACTATGTTGAGATTGAAATGATGCAATATGGGAGATCTCACTCATAGCATATGACAAGTTAATGGATTGTCAAACATGATGTGACCAATAGAATTTTCACATGATATCCTATGGAGCATAGCATCACAACTAGGCAAATCAACATGCTTCATCATATTTATCATAAATAGGTAAGTCATGACATGAAGAAGTGCACTAGCATGAAGCATGGGTATAGGTGTGTCAACATCATGCAAGCAATCATTCGAAAATAGTCCACTAGTGGGACAAGAGAAGCACCATCACCTATGTTACGTTACCTTTGGAGCATCGCTCATGTGTTGTAGGTGAGGTGTCGAAGACCGAGTCGTGGTCATCTTCATCTTGATGGAACCATGTGGGGGGTGCATCATCGTCCACCATGGCCATCACTGTCTCCATTGGAGGTATGGACTCGTCGAGGGTAGGCATGTCGTCATGTAGGAGACCTAGCACCAAAGAAGAAAACACACTAGGAGTAGAGGTTAAATCGTTAGAAATCAAAGTGGCCTCACATGCCATGTCAACTACCTCACTCACTAAGTGTTGTGGATCACTCACTCCCTCTCGGATGCTCTCACTCATATGGTTCGTGGAGTCACTCAAATGGCTCTCAACCTCACATAGGATGTGTGGCATGCTCTCAAGTGTGGGGCTAGTGGTGGTCACACTCATCCTCTCATAGAAAATGCTCTCAATGTCACGTAGGGTGGAGTTTCTCATGTCACTCATGTGGTGGTGGCTCTCCTCACATGGCAATTGGGGCATCTCGTCACATGTCGTTGTCGGAGAGATGTAGGTGCAAATGTCTCCATGCTCAATCATGTCGTAGTCGTAGCCATGGATGAAGACCAAAGATGGCACATCATCACTCTGCTCTAAGACCAAAGATAAGGTCTCATGTGCGGTCTCGTAGCTTGACTCGGAGTATGAGGCCAATACGGGCACCGTCGTCATGTTGTTGAAGAGGTTCATGCTCGTCGCCATTGTCGAAGGGGATGGCCCTAGCTCGACCATCTTTGTCGCCGTCTTGTTGTTGGAGGCCCATATGATGTTGCACCTCATAGCTCATCTCCATGACCGAAGGGAATTTCCCATGCTCGGTCATCTTCGTTGAGGGGCTTCTGAAGATGGAAGTGTCTCCCTCGCTTGTACGTGGTCGCCTTGTAGTTGAAGGTGTCGATGTAGGCAAACTCATGGGGAGTAGGCGAAGATGTCGTACGTCCAAAGGCGAAGATGCCTTGATAGCACTTGGCGAAGATGCCGAAGTGGTTGGTGTAGCCGAAGCTCCGTCTTGGTTGTGCTCGTCTCGCGGTCTTCTCTTATGGTCATGATGTTTGGACTTGGCGTGAAGTAGGGCTTGTTGGGACTTGTGCATTTGCTTTTGGCGAGCATCGTCATGATGATTGTGTCGTTATCGCACTTGAGCTCGTAGTAGATGTCATTTGTCGTCGTCGTGCACATGTCCTTCATGACAAGATGGATCACAAATGTGATGGTGGTCGCCATGGAGTTGTGGACGTGGACGACTTGCGCTTGTGTCGCTTGGGCACTCCGAAGAGGATCGATGTGCTTGCCGCCGCCTTGAAGATGACGAAGGGGAAGTAGACTTGATCAAGGCCCGAATCTCCTCCATCCTTGCATCTTGCTCCTCCTTTTGTGCGGAAAGCTTGTTGTCGATGTAGTCCCTTTTCCTCGCTTTGGAGTGGCGAATGTCAATGGAGAGGTTCTCGATGCACTCTCGCAATCTTGATTGTGTGCCTTGCATTTGTCATTGTAGATCAAAGATTGACGCTTCGGTGATGTAGTTGTTCACGCCGTCGTTGTTGTCGAAGACCTGAGATGAAATGCCTTGCCTATCCATCACTCCAAGAGAAAACTGTGAGTGGTAGAAAGAGAAGAACGAATACCAAATGTACCTTGACCGAAGTTGAAAGTGGATCAATGATCACTCCAATGTGGACAAGGAAATAGCACAATTGGTACCAATTCTTGTTAGTTTCTCACACCTACATGAATAAGGCTTATGGTGGAGCTCGTTGAGGATAGTGGCACAAAAATTTGATGTAAAATGTTAGCAAGAGTCAATAATGTTCAAAGAGATTCACAAATTCGCAAGTGAAACAAGTAGACCAATAGCAATATGGGTGGCACACGGGAACGCACACACGGATAGATAAATGGGGTCGTGCAACGAAGAATGAGCTCAAAATTTGGAATCCACGGAAAATTCTCTTGTTGCACAACTCTAGAGAGATGCTAGCACGATTTCTCAATAGGCGGATACGACACTTGTGCACAACCTATAGGAGACAAAAATGCAACGACTTCTATCCCAAGTATGCTATGTATATATGGTTCGCGGTGTTATGATCCAAGATGATCTTATATGACAATGTGGTATCATGCTATGGCACTTGCTTACAAGCTCTTTGTTCACTCTTTTTCTTTGCTTAAAAGCTTTATTCTCTTTTTTTGTGTGGCCACTTTTGCACAATGCACAAACCAAGATAGCTATTGTGTATATGCGGGAACAAACTTGAGGCACACGAGATGATATGATAATAAGATGATACCTATGGTATGGTATGTATGCAATGGGAGGTGTAGCTCGATGATCACTAATGTGCACAATTAACGTTGCCGGCAATACTCAAATGGCTAGTCTCGATAGGCAAGTGATGAAAAATGGGCTAGGGGTTATCAATGCAATTGCAAGGGAATACACAATGGAGGGATACCACAATACCAAGATGATATGGGGGTTATCGTCCTTGTCGATGATGAGTGGTGGTGATCTTGATGGAGATACCAAGATGATGGAGACTCGTCCCTAAGTAGCCGAAACACCTTAGGAAACGAAAAAACCGCGAACTCAAAATCTCAAATGTCAAAATGGTGATAGCGAGATGCGGTGGTGGTGTTGAGGAAGCTCAATGGGATTGCGGCAATGCAATGATGGGTTATGCGAGTAGGCAATGTGGAAGTGGAGGGTTATTTGGTTATGTGAGTAGGAGTTGGAAGCACGGTCCCTAAGTAGCCGAAACACCTTAGGAGACGCAACTCACAACACAAGCAAATTGGGTTAGGTTGGGGTGGCGGAAGTGTGAGGTGGGCAAAACTATGCGGAAGTTATGTTGGTAGTGGTGGTTGATGAAGACGCAACCATCCCTAAGTAGCCTAGACACCTTAGGAGACTCAAATCACTCCTCAAGCAACCACATATGCAATGGGGAACAAAATTAGTTAGGTTGCGGAAGTCGGTGGTGGTGTAGAGGATGATGTGGTGGAAGCCCTAGGCAAAGATGCGAAAATTCACAAAATTTGATGGTGTCAAAAGGTGGTGAAACCAAGGTGAGGTCCTCGGGCACGTCGATTGCTTCAAAACGAGCCAAAGAACACTCAAATCGGAGTTCGGAGTGAAAAGTTGTGATGAAAACGGTGAAGAAGGCTGATGCTGAAATTCTGTGCAATGTTTCGGGTTAGGCCGGATGTTCCGGGCCTGGGGCCAGAAGTTCCGGGGGGTGGCCGGAAGTTCCGGGGGTCGCGGAAAAAGTCTTGGGAAGCCGGGGGATTTTGGGTAAACTCTCTGTTTAGCCCGGAAGTTCCGGGGCTGGGACGGAAGTTCCGGGGGAGTCCGGAAGTTCCGGGGGTCGTGGAATTTCTTCTAGGACGAACCCTAAATTCCAGATCTGAGAATGGGGCTGAAAAAACTCAATTTCCAAGGTCAAAATTGAGACGATTTCGTGGATGGAAATGGGGGAAAAGAAGGGGAATGCTAGATCCACTCATAACATAGTGAAACCATGGATCAAAATCAACAAAACCAACAAATCACAAAAAAATGGGGGCTATTTTTGGTGGGGATTTTCAAAATTGGGGAAGAACACAACAAAATTAGGCTAGAAAACGAAGAGGGGAGGCTCCGAAATCGGGATCAACGTGGCTCATGATACCAAGATGACGTAGGGTAGAACCCTAATCGCCCGATCTTTCACGAAAGGAGCGGATCCCACGAAGAACGCGAAGAACACGAGGAAGGAAACGAGGGAATAAACAAGGGGAAACACAAGAGGAACACTCAAGCTAACAAGAACAAGTCACACATGTGCTAGATCCTCGGGTACATAGAACGATTCATGAATCCACGGACAACTAAGGACAATACAAAGGGTAGCTGGTTCTTCTCAATGAGGAGGTCTTGAATCCACGGGGGGATCTTCTCCGCGAGGAGGTCTTGAATCCAAGTGGATCTTCTCCGAAGAGGGGCCGCGGTCTCTCTCGTGGAGTAGATCCAGATGGATGAGCGAAGCTCTATCTCTGAGTATTAGCTAAACGAACGCTGACCCTCAAATGGTGGACGTGGAGGAGTATATATAGTCTAGGGCCACGAATGGGTAAGTGAGGGGCAAAACAGGTACATGGGCCTCGGCCTAGAGACTCTGCACGCAGGCAGGCCGGATGAAACGGGCAGGGACGGAAGGTCCGGGCTCCGGAAGTTCCGTGTGGGTTCCGGTGTAAGCCGAGAGTTGGCGCGGCGCAATCTGTGCTGGAGTTGCGAGGGCCGGATGTTCCGAGCTGGCCGGAAGGTCCAGAGGCCGGAGGTTCCGGGCTGTGGCCGGAAGGTCCGGGCCTGGCAGAAACTCTGCACAAGTCTTGATGCCGGTTGTTCCTTCTCCTTGATTCCTTGATTCCTGAGAACATGTATTGTCTTGGTATTAGGTAGCAACCATGTCTCGGAAGAATGGAAAGGGAAAGGACTTAGGAACGAGTTCACCTTGTTTCCAATGGCGTATGCTCGAGGTCGAGGTTTCGTCGTAGTGTACATGGGGATGATCGTAGGATGCTCCGCATCAAAAGTCCATGCTAATTTCTTCCCATGGTTGGTATGGAATTGGTAAAGACATATAGAGACCACGAGATTGAGCTTTGGACTTAGCTTTGTGACATGTATAACACTGGTTAGTGAAACGATTGACGTCCCGAAACCTCTTTGGCCAAAGGTAGCTCTTCGAGAGCATGGCGAATGTCTTGTCACATCCGAAGTGTCCCATTAAGCCTCCTTCGTGCGATTCCTGCAAAAGCAACAAACGAAGAGATGACTCGGGGATGCAAAGTTTGTTAGCTCTCATAAGATAGTCGTCTTTAATGTAATAGTGTTCCCAAGATGTATTGGACAAACACTTGGCATAAGGAGTAGCAAAAGTTGAATCATGCTCATACAAGTCTTTGATATGCTCAAAGCCGATGACATCCAACTCAAGTTGCGTGGCAAGCATGCATATGCGGGAAAGAGCATCCGCTACGATGTTTGATTACATAGGGAAAAAGACTCAATAAATTCACTCCATTTAGCATGACGCTTGTTCAACTTTGTTTGTCCCTTAAGATACTTGAGAGTCTCATGATCGGTATGAATGATAAACTCATGGGGACGAAGGTAATGTTCCCATTCATGCAAAACACGGACTAAAGCATATAGCTCTTTGTCATAGATGGGATAATTGAGTTGCGCCCCGGAAAGTTTCTCACTAAAGTAAGCTACGCTTCTCTTGCGTTAACAGACCTGCTATGCCATTACCACTAGCATCACAATGAATTTCAAAAGGCTTGTCGAAGTTTGGTAAAGCAAGCACGTGAGCATGAGTAAGCAAATTCTTAAGCTCATTGAATGCGGTATCTTGGGATGGTCCCCAAACAAAAGGTGCATTCTTCTTGCTCAAAGCATGCAAAGGCGAAGCAATGGTGCTAAAATCCTTCACAAAGCGACGATAGAAACCCACAAGGCCAAGAAAACTACGCACTTGATGCAAGTTGGTTGGTTGTGGCCAAGTCTTAATAGCATTAATCTTGGACTCATCAACATGAACACCCTTAGAAGAAACAGCAAAACCTAAGAAAACAAGCTTATCAACACCAAAAAGGCATTTCTCCATATTAGCATAGAGGCACTCTTTTCTAAGAGTTTGCAAAACGGTGCGGATATGGGAGACATGCTCTTTGATAGATTTGCTAAACACAAGAATATCATCAAAGTAGACCACAACAAATATACCAATGTAAGGGCGAAATACATGATTCATGAGGCGCATAAAAGTGCCCGGTGCTTCCGAAAGACCCATAGGCGTGACTAACCACTCATACAAACCAAACTTGGTTTTGATGGCGGTTTTCCATTCATCACCCTCTTGTATGCGGATTTGATAGTAACCACTCTTAAGATCAATTTTGGAAAATATAGTGGCACCGCTAAGCTCATCAAGCATATCATCTAGGCGTGGAATGGGATACCTATAGCGAACGGTGATAGCACTGATAGGTCTACAATCGGAGCACATGCGAAAACTACCATCACGTTTTGGCAAAAGAATGATCGGAACGGCACAAGGGCTCAAACTTTCACGCACATGTCCATGGTCTATGAGATGCTTTACTTGCCTTTGTATTTCTTTTGTTTCATCGGGGTTGACACGGTATGGAGCTTTGTTCGGAAGAGGTGCTCCGGGGATGAGGTCGATTCGGTGCTCAATGCCTCGTAGAGGAGGTAGACCCGGAGGTAGCTCATCGGGAAAAAATATCTTGAAATTCCTGAAAAATAGTAGATAACAGTAGAGGAAGAGTGTGAGAAGTGTTAGTTTGTGGTGCATTGTCCTTGCACACGAGGACGTAGTGTAGGACACTATATGGGTTCTCACACACTTCTCTCATCCCACGTTTGGTGGCAAATAGAACTAGGTTCTTGTTTTCGCTCATCGTGGAGGCACTCAATTTTGGCTTGTGGTGCTCACTCTCGTTTTGGTGGCTCGCTCTCTCACTATGATCTCCATGATGGGTGGCTTGCTTGTCGGCGATCACTTGACTTGGTGACATTGGACGGAGGACATACTCCTTGCCCTTCATCTTGAAGATGTAGTGGTTTGTTCGTCCGTTGTGTATGACTCCTCTATCAAATTGCCATGGACGTCCAAGGAGAAGATGACAAACAGTCATTGGAACGACGTCGCACTCCAAGGTGTCCTTGTAGGCGCCGATCTTGAAGGAGACTTGTACTCGGTGCTCGACTTGGATAGTGCCGGAGTCACTAAGCCATTACACTTTGTATGGATGTGGATGATTCTTCTTGGGCAATTGGAGCTTGGAGCAAAGTTCTTCACTTGCGAGATTATGAAAACTCCCTCCATCGATGATGACCTTGACGAATCAGCCATTGATGTCGGCCTTTGTGTGGAATATGTGGCATCGTTGGTCTTCTTCTTGGTGATGTTGGAGAGTCAAGACTTTGGAGACAACAAGTGCGGGACTTGAGTCTTCATCACAAAAGACTTGTTCTTCTTCATTGTTCACTTGGTGGTTCATGGTGACTTGCTCGAGGCTTCCATTTCGCCTTCGCTCATGGAGTCATAAGTTCCATCGTCGTTGAAGACCATGGTTTGCTTGTTGGTGCACTCGTAGGACTTGTGGCCTCGGCCTCCGCAAGTGAAACACTTGAAGGAACTCGTCTTGACGGTCTCATCGGTTGGGGTTGATGATGATGAAGCTCTCGGCTTGAAGTTGCTCATAGGAGGATGGCTTGTAATTGATGAAGCTTTCTTGGAAGTCGACTTGTCGATGTTGGAAGTAGAAGGTCTTGTAGTCGGTGTTGGAGTCGTTGAAGCTTGGCTATTGGAGAAGCCGTAGGACTTGGATGAGAACTTGGCATACTTGAAATCATCTTGCACTTGGCGTTCCGCTTTGGTAGCTTGGTGCACTACCTCGATGAGATTTGAGTATGGTTGGAAGTTGGCGATCTTCTTGATAGGGTGATTGAGTCCGTTCAAGAAATGTGCCATTGTTTGCTCCATCATCTTCCGTGACATTGGCTCTTATCATTGCAATCTCCATCTCCTTGTAGTATTCATCAACGTTCTTTGTTCCTTTCTTGAGTTGTTGGAGTTTCTTGAAGAGGTCGCGGTTGTAGTAGGTAGGTACGAAGCGTTCTCTCATGACATCCTTCATTTGCGCCCAAGTAGTGATGGGTGGTTCACCTCGTGCCTCTCGGCGCTCGATAACTTGTTCCCACCAAATGAGCACATAGTCTTGGAACTCAAGGGATGCCATCGTGATCTTCTTCTCTTCCTCAAAATTGTGCAAATGGAAGATCTTGTCAACCTTCAATGCCCATGAAAGGTACTCTTTGGGATCGTTGCTTCTGTTGAACTTGGGCATGGTGAACTTGAGTTTGCCATAACGTTGCTCTTAATTGTGTTGGGGTCGGGGATGATGACGCTCATGTTGTTGATGGTTGTGCAACTCGTGGTGCTCTTGGTGCCGAGGGTTGTTATCGTACTGTTGTTCTTCTCGTGGAGGATCTCCAATGTCATCATGCTCTTGATTGACTTGCTGTTCTTGGCGAGCTTGTGGAGGAGCTTGTCGAGCTCGAGGAGGAACTTGCCGATGCACGCGAGCTTGAAATCTTTGTTCTTGAATTTCTTCGCGAAATGCTTCCTCTTGTTCACGGGCTTGTCGGCTTTGGTCGGCAACGGCTCGACTCGAATCACGTAGAGCTTGTTGCGCCGCATGTTCTTGAGCGTCATGGAGTTGTTGTTCTTGACGTTGTGCCTCGGCATCTTGAGCATTTTGGTGTAGACACGCTCGCTCTTCCTCTTCATGTTCGCGTTGTCGTTGCCGTTCTCGTGCTAGCGCAAAGGTCTCTTTAGTTTGACGTTGTCGGCGCTCTTGAGAGTCGGTGTCTCATAGGGGTTTGAGGCTTGCTTGACAGTCGGTGCGCGCGGCTCGACGAGGATTGTTCGATGACGGTGTACTTGAGCCGGAGAGGGTGAAGTCGGAATGGCGGCTTGAACGGCTCCTCCTTGAAGTGGAAGACGAGTAGTTGAGCAACAAAGCACAAATTTCTTCCATCCTTGCATCATTCTCTTGCTTGTGATCGTCGAGCTTGTGGTCGAAGTAGTCCCTTGTACATTGCTCTGAAAGTCGCAAGTCGGCGGCAAGGTTGTCGATGCATTCACTCATAGCTTGTTGCTCTTGATGCAAAGCACGTTGTGCACCAAAGAGGTGACTCTTGGTGACGAAGGAGTTCATGTCGTCGTCTTGCTCCATGAAGAGTGGGTTGGTAGAAGTACTTGGCCTATCCATCATTATAAGACAAATGTGAGTGGTAGAAAGAGAAGAACGAGTACCAAATGTACCTTGACCAAAGTGGAAAGTGGGTCGAGGATCACTCCAATGTGGGACAAGTAAATAGCACAATTGGTATGAGTTCTTGTCGGTTTCTCGCACCTACACAAGTAAAAGCTTTTGGTGGAGCTTGGTTAGGATGGTGGCACAAAATTTGATGCAATTGTAAGTGAGCTTCGATAATGTTGGAAAAGATTCGCAAGATGCAATGTAACAAGTAGACCAAGCATATAAGGTACACGGAAACACATGCGCAAAAAGATAAGTGTGGTTGTGCAACCAAGGATGAGCCAAAATGTGGAATCCATAAAAATGCTCTTGTTGCACAACACTAGAGAGACGCTAGCACGATTGCACAATAGGCGGATACAAGAATTTGTGCACAACCTACTTAGCAAAAATGCAACGACTTCTATCCGAAATATGTTCTATGCAAGGTGTTGCTATGATATGATCCAAGATGATCGAGTATGACAATCTTAATGTTGTAAGATGCTTTGGTTCTTGCTTGGTTGGCTCTTTGATGTTTGAGCTCTTTTCTCAATCAATGCTTGACGAACCAAGATAGCAAATGAGTATGCGATGACAACTTTGTGACACAAGAGATGATACCAAGATATGCTACAATGATGTATGTATGCTATGGGAAGTATGATCACTAATGTGCACAAGTCTCGTTGCCAGCAATACTCAATGGCTAGTATCGATGGGTAAGCAACGCAAAGGAGTAAGTCTATGATGGCTATCAATGTAATGGCAAGAATGATACGTCCAATACCAAGATGAGGTTACCGGTCTTGCTTCCGGTATGGTGTCAAAATGTTGGCACGAATATCAAGATGTAGTCGAGGTGATCGTTGTTGATGATGCGTCTGTGGCGAAGATTAGCTGCGGTGATGTCGATGTCGAACCGTACCTAAATAGCCGAAACACAAAAGGATACGGTACCGCAACTCAAATTCTCAAACCTCGAAGTAGCAATTTTGTCGGACAGGGAAACGGTCCAAAAATGGTTGGGTTATGCGGAAGTGGTGGAGGTATATGGTGGACACCAGAACAAAATTTGTTGGAAATTGGGGCGGTGGATGGATATGTGGCTGCCAGGGGCCGGATGTCCGGGTGGAAGGCCGGATGTCCGGGCGGGGCCGGATGTCCGGGCTCTAGATCCGGGGATGAACGGGATGAACACCGCGTGGGGAGGTTAAATCCGGGCTAAATTCGGAAGAATTTGTGGATGGAAATTGGGGGGGGGGAAGATGGGAAGCTAGATCTACTCAAAACAAAGCAAATCCACGGATCCAAACCAACAAAATCTCAACACACGAACAAATCACAAAAAAAATTGGGGCTATTTTTGGTGGGGAATTTTCGAATTAGGACCAAAACCAACAAAACAAGGCTAGAAACACAACGGAGAGGCTCCGAAATCGTGGTCAACGTGGCTCTAGATACCAAGATGATGTAGGGTAGAACCCTAATCACCTGATCTTTCACGAAAGGAGCAGATCCCGCGAAGAACACAAGGAACACAAAGAGGGAAACAAGGGAAAACGAGGGAAATCACAAGGGGGAAACACAAGAGGAACACACAAACTAACAAGAACAAGTCACACAGGTGCTAGATCCTCGGTTACATAGAACGATACACGGTCCACGGACGACTAGGGACGATACAAAAGGGTAATCGGTTCTTCTCCGTGAGGAGGTCTTGATTTTCTTCCCTAAAGAGGGGTTTTGAATCCGCTTGGGGGATCTTCTCCGGTGGAGGCCCGAATCTCTGAGGAGAAGGTAACCAAGTGGATGAGCAAAGCTCTCTCACAAATATGAGGTAAACATTTGCTAACCCTAGAAAGTTGTACGGGATAGAGTATATATAGTCTAGGGGGGAGAAGGGATACACGGTCCTCGGCCCTTTACTGTGCGCGGACAGGGAGGCCGGACGTCCGGGCGTCGGGCCGGATGTCCGGGCATTCGCGGAGGGCCGATGTCCGGGTTGTGGGGGCCGGATGTCCGGGCTGGTGAAGCTGGCCATGTTGCTCTCGGGTTCAGGTGTGTCCGTGATGTAGGGTAGAGACCCTAATCGCCCGATCTTTCATGAAAGGAGCGGATCCCGGGGAAAACACGAAGAACACGAAGATGAACGGAAGGAAAAACGCAAGAGGAAATCACTAAACCGACAGGAATAAGTCACACATGGGCTAGATTATCGAGTACATTGGACGATACACGAATCCATGGACAACTAGGGACGATACACCATAACCGGTTCTTCTCCGTGAGGAGGTCTTGAATCCACAAGGGGATCTTCCCTTAAAGGGGTCTTGAATCCAAGGTGGATCTTCTCCGAAGAGGGTCCGCGGTCTCTCTCGTGGAGTAGATCCGATATGTATGAGCAATGCTCTATCTCTCAAATGAGCTAAACCATTGCTAACCCTAGCTAGGATGAATGGGGGGTCTATTTATAGTCTAAGTGCAAATGGGGGCGAAGTGAAGGGGTACATGGGCCTCCGGCCCGAACACTATGCGCAGACAGGTATCGGACGTCCGCTGGGGACCGGTCGTCTGGTGTCTCAGGAGCTGCCGGACGTCCGTTGTCCTCCGGTCGTCAGCTGGTTCCGCTCTGTGATGGGGGTGCCGGACGTCCGGAAACGTCGGTCTTCCGCTGACTTTGGTTCGGGTGCAGGCGTGCCGGTCGTCCAGTCCAGACCGGACATCCGCTCGTTTGCTTCGGGTGTCGGGGCACCGGTCGTCCGGTCTGGACCGGACGTCCGCTGGCTGGGACTCGGCTATTGCTTCAGGCGCCGGACGTCCGGTCCTGACCGGTCGTCCGGTGGCTGGGACTTTTCCGGTAGCCCTTCGTCTTCTTCGTCTTCTCGTCCATCTTCCTCTTCTTCTTGTCCTTGCTCCTTAGCTTCTCCATTGTACCTGAGTATGCACAAAGTATCCATATGAGGTAGTAGCCATGCTTCATGTGCATCGAAGTGGAATTGTGAGAGGAGAGATGTCACCTCGGTTTCAAGGGCTCTTGCACGTGATCAATTCATGGGTCCGGTAGGCACTTGATGAGACGATGGTAGGTCCATGGGGATGACCTTGGGATGCTCCACATCAGTCCGGATTTCCGGGCAGGGGGGCCGGATATCCGGGACCTCAGGAAGGGCCGGATGTCCGGGCTTGCGGGCCGGATGTCCGGCGCCTGTAGGCACTTGGAGGATGAGCAGCTGAAGAGGAAGGCGCTCCAGGGGCCGGATGTCCGGGGCCTTGGCCTGATGTCCGGGGCGTGGGAGATGCTCTTGGCTCCTTCCGTTGGTTCTCCTCATCCGTGGACTTGGGGACTTCTACATCTTCATGCGCATCTTCAGGAGGACCCTCTTGGTACCTAATCATGCACAAGATCTCGGACTTAGGTAGTAGCCATGTCTCATGCATAGAAAGTGGAAGTTCAGAGAGGAGTGAATTCACCTTATCTTTCGATAGCCTTGGCTCGGGCTCGTGTCAATGGTCCAAACGGTGCCGTTGGACGTGTGGGTGCGTCCATGGGGATGATCTTGGGATGCTCTGCATCATGTTGGTGTCAAAACCGACAGATCTTGGGTAGGGGGTCCCAAGCTGCGGATCTCGGACCAATGGTGTTGGGGACATAACCCCATGATATAACCCACCATGATTGGGCCGGGTCATCTAGACGACGACTTAGGAGCAAGGATCCAGATGGGCCGAGGCGCCCGGAAGTAAGATCAGTTGGGCGGTTCATAGAGTGGGCCGCTTAGGGCCTGGTGTCTGAAGACAATGGCTCATGACCACCGGAGTCCAAGTTGCCATGAGTTTCCTTACTTAGGAGACAAGTTGTAAACATACTAAGTCACGGATCGTAGTATGACCCGGACTCTTGTAAGCCCTGGGCCTTTGTATATATAAAGGAGGGTCTCAGGGGCAGAGAGACTAAGTTACAATCAATCATGCTATAGGCAAAGATGTCATGTCTTTCAATGAGATAGTGGTTATCGTTTTTGAGGAAGTCGACTTTGACGATCCGACTACTAACGTGCGAGGACGTTGCGCCTTAGCAATCGCTAAACCAACTCCGAGGTGATAGAGGCAAAGGTGTCTCGATGTTTCGATGACATGGTGGCTATCGTTTTCTGTGGGAGTCGTGTTGGGGAACGTAGCAGAATTTTAAAATTTTCTACGCATCACCAAGATCAACCTATGGAGTCATCTAGCAACAAGGGAGAGAGGAGTGCATCTACATACCCTTGTAGATTGCGCGCGGAAGCGTTCAAGAGAACGGGGTTGATGGAGTCGTACTCGTCGTGATCCAAATCACCAATGACCTAGCGCCGAACGGACGGCACCTCAGCATTCAACACACGTACGGTTGGGAAGACGTCTCCTCCAACTTGATCCAGCAAGGGGGAAGGAGAGGTTGATGAAGATCCAGCAGCACGACGGCGTGGTGGTGGAAGCAACGGTGATCTCGGCAGGGCTTCGCCAAGCACAGGGAGACGGAGGAGTGTCACGGGAGGGAGAGGCCAGGGGCTAGCGTGAGGCTGCCCTCCCTCTCCCCACTATTTATAGGACCCCTAGGGGGGGCGCCGGCCCTAGG
This sequence comes from Triticum urartu, assembly GCF_003073215.2. NCBI lineage: Eukaryota > Viridiplantae > Streptophyta > Magnoliopsida > Poales > Poaceae > Triticum > Triticum urartu. The sequence continues at coordinate 84,748,236 of NC_053022.1, read as the reverse complement.
AGATGCCATCTCCAAGGGGGGCGGCGGCCAAGGGGGTGGCTTGCCCCCCAAGGCAAGTGGGGCGCCCCCACCCCTAGGGTTTCCAACCCTAGGCGCAGGGGAGGCCCATGGGGGGCGCACGAGCCCACTAGGGGCTGGTTCCCCTCCCACTTCAGCCCATGGGGCCCTCCGGGATAGGTGGCCCCACCCAGTGGACCTTCGAGACCCTTCCGGTGGTCCCGGTATAATACCAATTACCCCCAAAACTTTCCCGATGGCCGAAACTTGACTTCCTATATGTAAACCTTCACCTCTGGACCTTTCCGGAACTCCTCGTGACATCCGGGATCTCATCCGGGACTCCGAACAACTTTCGGGTTACCGTATACTAATATCTCAACAACCCTAGCGTCACCAAACCTTAAGTGTGTAGACCCTACGGGTTCGGGAGATATGCAGACATTACCGAGACGACTCTCTGGTCAATAACCAGCAGCGGGATCTGGATACCCATGTTGGCTCCCACATGCTCCTCGATGATCTCATCGGATGAACCACGATGTCGAGGATTCAATCAATCCGTATACAATTCCCTTTGTCAATCGGTACATTACTTGCCCGAGACTCGATCGTCGGTATCCCAATACCTCGTTGAATCTCGTTACCGGCAAGTCACTTTACTCGTACCGTAATGCATGATCCCGTGATCAACCACTTGGTCGCATTGAGCTCATTATGATGATGCATTACCGAGTGGGCCCAGAGATACCTCTCCGTCATACGGAGTGACAAATCCCAGTTTCGATTCGTGCTAACCCAACAAACACTTTCGGAGATACCTGTAGTGTACCTTTATAGTCACCCAGTTACGTTGTGACGTTTGGCACACCCAAAGCACTCCTACGGTATCCAGGAGTTGCACAATATCATGGTCTAAGGAAATGATACTTGACATTTGGAAAAGCTACATCAAACGAACTACACGATCTTTGAGCTATGCTTAGGATTGGGTCTTGTCCATCACATCATTCTCCTAATGATGTGATCCCGTTATCAATGACATCCAATGTCCATAGTCAGGAAACCATGACTATCTTTTGATCAACGAGCTAGTCAACTAGAGGCTCACTAGGGACGTGTTGTGGTCTATGTATTCACACATTGATGTAGGGTAGAACCCTAGTGGCCCGATCTTTCATGAAAGGAGCGGATCCGCGAAGAATGCGAAGAACATGAGGAGGGAAACGAGGGGAAATCATGAGGGGAACACAAGAGAACACTCGAACCAACAAGAATGATCACACATGCGCTAGATCCATGAACACAAAGGGAGATACAAGATCTGAAGTCAACAACGGACGATACAAAGGTTAGCTGGTTCTTCTCCGTGAGGAGGTCTTGAATCCACGGGGGATCTTCCCTTAGAAAGGGGGCTTGAATCGAAAGGGATCTTGTCCGGAGAGGCCGCAGTCTCTCGCACGGAGCAGATCTGATATGGATGAGCGTAGCTCTATCTCTCAAATGAGCTATCACAACGCTAACCCTAACTAGGAGGAGGTGGAGGAGTATATATAGTCTAGGTCCACGAAGGGGTAAGTGAGGGGCGAAAGGGTTCATGGGCTTTGGCCCGAGTGTCTGCGTAGGCAGGGCCGGATGTTTCGGGGACGGCCGGAAGGTCCGGGTGCCGGAGGTTCCGGGCGAAGGTCCGGGCAGGGTCCGGGCTATCCAGAGAGTTGGCACACTCTTGGATGGCTTCGGTGCAGCAGGGCTGGAAGCTCAGGGATGGACGGAGGTTCCGGTGGCCGGAAGTTCCGGGTAGTGGCCGGAAGTTCTGGACTTTCCAGAAACTTGCCCAGGCTTCTTCTTCCTTCTCTTCCATGCTTCCCTCGCGGATGGTGTAGGTGATCCTTGGCGCTTGCACTCCTCCTCGTCATCCGTGAAGCTCCGAGAATACATATGCATGCACGATGGAGGGTCAAGTTGTATACCATCCTCGAAGGGGTCAAGTGAGCACGTGTAAAGGAGAGGATTCACCTTTATGTATGTGAAGTAGATGTCGCACGTGTCACTTGCCGAATGAACTCTTGACATGGTGATGTCCATAGGATGCTCCGCATCATCCCCTCCCCCTTGGGAAAGATCCGACCTCAGATCGAAATCCAAATCACCATGGGAAAGAGATGGCGTCACCGTGTAGTAGTGGTCGATCACCAAGTTCTTGTCATGTTGAAGCTTGAAATGGGAACTCTCCAATGTTGCACCGTCTCATGATTCCTTCAAAAGGAGCAAGGAGAACAAACACTTGGAAAAACAAATGTGGTTAGCATTAGTGCAAAACCAAGCATTCAAGAGGTGATTCACCCAAGAAGTGTTGTCATCAAGCATAGCATATGGTGTGACAAAGGATTGTGACATGGCATGTAAGCACATAAATTGAGCATAATCAAGGATATCATGGGGACAAGCATGTATTGATGCAAATATGTTGGACAAGTGAAGAAGCATCTACCTCAAGTTCATAGCAAGCATTCACAAATTGCTCAATGAAAGGTCTATGGTGGGCATAGGAATCATTCACAACACCAAATAAAATGAAGTGTCTAAACACATGTGTCAAGTGCAAGACAATCCAAGCATAATGTGAGTTGGGTGTAGTGAGTATCGTGTGGCACTCAACACAATAGAAAGAGCAATTGTTCATCATGTGTGAGGCAATCAAGTCAAGCATAGAAATCGAGTCGTGCAAGCTAGTAGTGCGAAGATGCAACATACTAGAGGAAATCATGGCAATCATGTCATGAGAACAAATAATAGGCATAGGCAATGCACATGACATATCACAAGCACGAACACAAAGCAAGATCAAAGTATCATCATAGGCATGGGGTACAAAGCGAATATGGCAATAACAAGTGATATCTCCACCAAGCTTGCAAATACACATACAAGTATGAGAATCAATCATCATGTGTAATGCAAAGCGTGGGTCACAAATGCATGGCAAAGGCATAGTAATGAGCATATCATGCAAAGTGAACATGGCAAGATGGGCATATAATATGTAATGGACAATAACCCATAGCCAAGTGAGGGTCATGTAGAAGAAATGCGCGAAGACTTCGCGTGAAGAGAGCGGTGGGAAATGCAATCCATGGGATCCCAAGTGATCATTGCTCTCTAGAGCTCGTTTTGTCAACTCATGGGATTGCGGGGTCGACAAGAATTCATGGTTACCTACACAAAAGAGACACAAACCAAAGAAATTGTGTGTGGTAAATGTACACATCATCCATGATGATGTGTATGTGCACGTGTGAGTTAGCACAAGATAAGCATCGGTCAAAGAAATTTGATGCATGGTATAAGAACATGTCATCCATCATGAAAGAATAGTTATTGTGTATGTCACGATGGGGATGCAAATTTAGCATACAATTATATGGCACATCAATAGCATGTGTATTCATGGGAAGCATATTGTGCATACAAGTATTGGGATCATGCAATGGATGGGAGTGAACAAAATCTCCAAACTTGTATGAGGAAACTATGGGGGTCTCCTCATGAGCAATAATGGGAACATCATATGGAGAAAATGGACAATATCCAAAACAATTCATATCTGAAGCTAGGTGGTCATGGCATGGCATATGAGATAAATGATGCAAAGGTAGCATGTCAATATCATGACAAGAGAAACAAATGCCAATAACCATAGGCTTGTCATCTATGCCATATGTGCAAATTGGGTTAATCTGAATGGCATATTCATAGTCACTATAAAGAGATTGCAAATATGACATGTGGTCGATCTCATGCATAGCATATGAGAAGTCAAGCGGATTGGCAAGCATGATGTGACTGAGAGAATTAGCACAAGAAATCCTATGTAACATGGCATCACAACTAATAGACTCCACATGGCAATCATCATACTCATCATAAATGGGTAAATCATCGCATGGGGAAATCATACTAGCATGAAGCATGTCAATAGGGGGGTCAACATCATGCAAGCAATCAATGTCATGAATGCCCACTAGTGGGACTAGAGCATCATCTTCCCCTATGTTACCTTGTTCATTCCACTCAAGTGGTATAGCTGAGGTGGGAAAGACCAAATGGTGGTCAAGGTCATCATTGTGATGGAACCATGTGGGGGGTGCATCATATTCCACTATGGCCATCGTCTTGTCCAAAGGTAGGACGAAGTCGTCGAGAATCGGTGCGTCATCATGTATGGGACCTAGCACCAAATGAGAAGACACAATAGAGGTAGAGGTCAAGTCGTTAGTGTTAAAAGTGGCTTCACATGACCTATCAGCTGTCTCACTCTCTCTATGTGGTGGTTCACTTACTCCCTCAAAATAGGTGCACGCAAACTCACATATGGTGAACTCACTCATCTCACTCAAGAGGTGGGGGTTGTGGCTCTCCTCACATGGGAATAGTGGAAACAGATCATATATGGGGCTAGTGGTGAAATCACTCTCACTCTCAATATGGTGGCTAAAGTCACTCAAGTCATCACATGTCGCCGTGGTCGAAGGGAAAATCCCATGCTCATCCTTCTCGTAGTCGTCGTCGTGGATGAAGGCCAAAGATGGCACAACATCACTCTCGCCGTGGATGAAGGCCGAAGATGGCACATCATCACTCTCGCCTCCTAAGATGGAAGCATCATCCTTGCTCACCACCTTGTCGCTCGCCTTCAAATCTTGGTCCTTGAGGGTCTCCGTACTCATACTCGTCGCCGCACCGTCTTGAAAAAGAGTCATGGAGGACTCGGCATCGTCAATGCCACAAAGAGGGATGGCGTCGAACTTGGGAGTAGCATCTTGGAGCTCGTCGGGCTTGGACATCGTGGTGGTACTAGCCTCATGCTCATTCTCATGGAGCTTGGTTGTCGCGAAGTGAGCTTGGGGTAGAGAAACTTTGGCCTTCATGAGTTTTTGTTCCGCCTTGAGAGCACCAATGTAGTTGTCGTCGAGGGACTTGTAGTTCTCGTGGAAGATAATCTTGGAGATGTCGTTCTGCAATCCCATCATGAAGTGGAACTTCATCGAAATGGGGTCGTCCACGCCGGCTCGTCGCAAGGCAATCTTCATCTCCTTGAAGTACTCGTCGATGGACTTGGATCCTTGGATGGTGTTCTCCAATTGGCGTTGAAGTTGTTCCGTGTAGGTTGGAGGCACAAACTCTCGCCGCAAAGCTCTCTTCGTCTTGGGCCAACTCATGTCGTAGCTCTCCGAAGGTGTGTGAAGCCACCATGTGGACGCGTAGTCATGGAAGTTCCTTGTGGCGCACTTCACTTGATCTTTCGGAGGGACTTGATGTAGCTTAAGGTAGTCGTCCATCAAACGCTCCCACTCGAGATACTCCTCGGGTTCTTGAGTCCCATAGAAAGGAATCGTGTGGTCAATGTCGACGTCGTAGTAGCTCGTGGAAGTCGCGGACTTGAGCTTGGGGAGCTTCTCTTGAGCGTAGTCTTGAGGTGCTTGTTGGCGAAGATGCCATATATCCGAAGGTGAAGATGCCTTGAAGTCGCTTGGCGAAGATGCCAAAGTGGTTGGTGTAGCTGTAGCTCCGTCTTGGTGGTGCTTGTCTCGCGGTCTTCTCTTGTGGTCATGAAGTTTGGACTTGGCGTGAAGTAGGGCTTGTTGCGACTTGTAGGTAAGCGCATCTCGAGCATCTTCATGATGATGTTGTCGTTGTCGTGCTTTAGCTCTAGATGTCGTTCGTCATCATCGTGCACATGTTGCTTGGAGGTGACTTGCCCTTCCTGGCGAGGTGGATCACAAACGTGATGGTGGCCGCCATGGAGATGGGGACGAGGATGACTAGTGCTTGCCTCATTTTTGCGCTCCAAAGACTTGTGACTTGAACGTCGCTGCCTTGAGGATGATGAAGGGGAAGAACGGTTGATCAACAAGGTCCGAATCTCCTCCATCCTTGCATCTTGCTCCTCCTTTTGTGCGGAAATCTTGTTGTCGATGTAGCCCCTTTTCCTCGCTTTGGAGTGACGAATGTTGATGGAGAGGTTCTCGATGCGCTCTTGAAATCTTGATTGTGCACCTTGCATTTGTCGTTGTAGATCGAAGATTGACGCTTTGGTGATGTAGTTGTTCACGCCGTCGTTGTTGTGGAAGACCGGAGATGTGGATCAATGAACACTCCAATGTGGACAAGGAAATAGCACAATTGGTACCAATTCTTGTCGGTTTCTCACACCTACACAAATAAGGCTTATGGTGGAGCTCGGTGAGGATAGTGGCACAAATTTTTTTATGCAAAATGTTAGCAAGAGTCAATAATGTTGAAAGAGATTCACAAATTCGCAAGTGAAACAAGTAGACGAATAGCAATATGTGGCACACGGAAACACACACACAGATAGATAAATGGGGTCGTGCAACCAAGGAGTGAGCTAAAAATGTGGAATCCACGGAAAATGCTCTTGTTGCACAACTCTATAGAGATGCTAGCACGATTTCTCAATAGGCGGATACGACACTTGTGCACAACCTATAGGAGACAAAAATGCAACGACTTCTATCCCAAGTATGCTATGTATATATGGTTCCCGGTGTTATGATCCAAGATGATCTTATATGACAATGTGGTATGATGCTATGGCACTTGCTTACAAGCTCTTTCTTCACTCTTTTTCTTTGCTTAAAAGCTTTATTCTCTTTTTTCTTCTTCTTTGTATGGCCACATTGCGAAATGCACAAATCAAGATAGCTATTGTGTATATGCGGGGACAAACTTGAGGCACAAGAGATGATATGATGATACCAATATGATACCGATATGGTATGGTATGTATGTAATGGAAGGTGTAAACCACTAATGTGCACAAGTAACGTTGCCAGCAATACTCAAATGGCTAGTCTCGATAGGCAAGTGACGCAAAATGGTCTAGGGGTTATCAATGCAATGGCAAGGGAATATACAATGGAGGGATACCACGATACCAAGATGATATGGAGTTTACCGTCCCTGTCGATGATGAGGGGCGGTGATCTTGATGGAGATACCAAGATGATGGAGACTCGTCCCTAAGTAGCCGAAACACCTTAGGGAACGGAAAAACCACGAACTCGAAATCGCAAATGTCAAAATGGTGGTAGCGGGATGCAGTGGTGGTGTTGCGGAAGCTCAATGGGATTGCGACAATGCAATGATGTGTTATGCGAGTAGGCAATGCGGAAATGGAGGGTAAGGTGGTGGACTATAAATGGTTTCGGAGTTGGAAGCACGGTCCCTAAGTAGCCGAAGCACCTTAGGATACACAACTCACAACACAAACAAAATTGGGTTAAGTTGGGGTGGCGGGAATGTATAGTGGTCAAGCCTATGCGGAAGTAGTGGTGGTGGTTGATGAAGAAGCAATCATCCCTAAGTAGCCTAGACACCTTAGGAGACTCAAATCACTCCTCAAGTAATCACATATGCGATGGGGAACAAAATTGGTTAGGTTGCGGAAGTCTGCGGTGGTGTAGCGGATGATGTGGTGGAAGCCCTACGCAAAGATGCCAAAATTCACAAAATTTGATGGTGTCAAAAGGTAGTGAAACCAAGGTGAGGTCCTCGGGCACGTCGATAGCTTCAAAACGAGCCAAAGAACACTCGAATCGGAGATTGGAGTGAAAAGTTGTGATGAAAACGGTGAAGAAGGCTGGTGCTGAAATTTCGGGGAAAGTTTCTGGTTAGGCCGGAAGTTCCAGGTTCCGGAAGTTCCGGGGGCTGGGTGGAAGTTCCGGGGGTCGCGGAAAAAGTCTCGGGGAAGCTGGGGGATTTTGAGTAATCTCTCTGTTTAGCCCGGAAGTTCCGGGGCTGGGACGGAAGTTCCGGGGGACGGAAGTTCCGGGGGAGTCTGGAAGTTCCGGGGGTCGTGGAATTTCTTCCGGGTCGAACCCTAAATTCCAGATCTGAGAATGTGGGCGGAAAACCTCGACTTTCAGGGTCAAAATTGGGAACATTTCATGCATAGAAATGGGGGAAAATATGGGGAATGCTAGATCAACTCATAACACAGCGAATCCATGGATCAAAATCAACAAAACATCATCAAAACCAACAAATCACAAAAAAAATTGGGGGTTATTTTTGGTGGGGATTTTTGAATTTAGGACAAAATCAAAAAAATTAGGCTAGAAAACGAAGAGGGGAGGCTCCGAAATCGTAATCAACGTGGCTCATGATACCAAGATGATGTAGGGCAGAACCCTAGTGGCCCGATCTTTCACGAAAGGAGCGGATGTCGCGAAGAATGCGAAGAACACGAGGAGGGAAATGAGAGGAAAATCACGAGGGGAACACAAGAGAACACTCGAACCAACAAGAATGATCACACATGCGCTAGATCCATGATCACAAAGGGAGATACAAGATCCGAAGTCAACAACGGACGATACAAAGGTTAGCCGGTTCTTCTCCGTGAGGAGGTCTTCAATCCAAAGGGATCTTCTCCGGAGAGGCCGCAGTCTCTCGCACGGAGGAGATCTGATATGGATGAGCGTAGCTCTATCTCTCAAATGAGCTATCACAACGCTAACCCTAACTAGGAGGAGGTGGAGGAGTATATATAGTCTAGGTCCACGAAGGGGTAAGTGAGGGGCGGAAGGGTACATGGGCTTTGGCCCGAGTGTCTACGCAGGCAGGGCCAGAAGTTCCTGGGACGGCCGGAAGGTCCGGGCGCCGGAGGTTCCGGGCGAAGGTCTGGGCAGGGTCCGGGATATCCAGAGAGTTGGCACACTCTCGGACGGCTTCGGTGCAGCAGGGCCGGAAGGTCCGGGATGGCCGGAGGTTCCGGTGGCCGGAAGTTCCGGGAAGTGGCCGGAAGTTCCGGGCTTTCCAGAAACTTGCCCATGCTTCTTCTTCCTTCTCTTCCACGCTTCCCTCGCGGATGGCGTAGGTGATCCTTGGCGCTTGCACTCCTCCTCGTCATCCGTGAAGCTCCGACAATACCTATGCATGCATGATGGAGGGTCAAGTAGTATACCATCCTCGAAGGGGTCAAGTGAGCACGTGTAAAGGAGAGGATTCACCTTTATGTATGTGAAGTAGATGTCGCACGTGTCACTTGCCGAATGAACTCTTGACATGGTGATGTCCATAGGATGCTCGCATCATCCCCTCCCCCTTGGGAAAGATCCGACCTCAGATCGAAATCCAAATCACCATGGGAAAGAGATGGCGTCACCGTGTAGTAGTGGTCGATCACCAAGTTCTTGTCATGTTGAAGCTTGAAATATCATGGGAAAAAGATGCCGAATGAACTCTTGACATGATGATGTCCATAGGATGCTCCGCATCACACATGTATTACGATTTCCAGATAACACAATTATAGCATGAACAATAGACAATTATCATGAACAAAGAAATATAATAACAACCATTTTATTATTGCCTCTAGGGCATATTTCCAACAGTCTCCCACTTGCACTAGAGTCAATAGTCCAGTTACATTGTGATGAATCGAACACCCATGTAGTTCTGATGTTGATCATGTTTTGCTCTAGGGAGAGGTTTAGTCAACGGATCTGCCACATTCAGGTCCGTATGTACTTTACAAATCTCTATGTCTCCATTTTGAACACTTTCACAAATGGAGTTGAAGCGACGCTTGATATGCCTGGTCTTCCTGTGAAACCTGGGCTCCTTGGCAAGAGCAATAGCTCCAGTGTTGTCACAGAAGAGAGTCATCGGGCTCGACGCATTGAGTATGACTCCTAGGTCGGTAATGAACTCCTTCACCCAGATTGCCTCTTGTGCTGCCTCCGAGGCTGCCATGTACTCCACTTCACATGTAGATCCCGCCACAACGCTTTGCTTGCAACTGCACTAGCTTACTGCCCCACCATTCAAAATATACACGTATCCGGTTTGTGACTTAGAGTCATCCAGATCTATGTCGAAGCTAACATCGACGTAACCCTTTACGACGAGCTCTTCGTCACCTCCATAAACGAGAAACATATCCTTAGTCCTTTTCAGGTACTTCAGGATATTCTTGACCGTTGTCCAGTGTTCCATGCCGGGATTACTTTGGTACCTTCCTACCAAACTTACGACAAGGTTTACATCAGGTCTGGTACACAGCATAGCATACATGATAGACCCTATGGCCGAGGTATAGGGGACGACACTCATCTTTTCTCTATCTTCTTCCGTGGTCGGGCATTGAGTCGTGCTCAATCTCGTACCTTGCAATATAAGCAAGAACCCCTTCTTTGACTGATCCATTTTGAACTTCTTCAATATCTTGTCAAGGTACGTACTCTGTGAAAGACCAATGAGGTGTCTCGATCTACCTCTAGAGGTCTTGATGCCTAATATATAAGTAGCTTCTCCAAGGTCCTTCATTGAAAAACACATGTTCAAGTAGGCCTTTATGCTTTACAAGAATTCTATATCATTTCCCATCAAGAGTATGTCATCCACATACAATATGAGAAATGCTACAGAGCTCCCACTCACTTTCTTGTAAATGCAGGCTTCTCCATAAGTCCGCGTAAACCCAAACGCTTTGATCATCTCATCAAAACGAATGTTCCAACTCCGAGATGCTTGCACCAACCCATAAATCGAGCGTTGGAGCTTGCACACCTTGTCAGCATTCTTAGGATCGACAAAACCTTCCGGCTGCATCATATACAATTCTTCCTTAAGGAAACCACTAAGGAATGCCGTTTTGACGTCCATTTGCCATATCTCATAATCATAGAATGCGGCAATTGCTAACATGATTCGGACGGACTTCAGCTTCGCTACGGGTGAGAAAGTCTCATCGTAGTCAACCCCTTGAACTTGTCGATAACCCTTAGCGACAAGCCGAGCTTTATAGATGGTCACATTACCATCCGCGTTTGTCTTCTTCTTAAAGATCCATTTATTTTCTATGGCTCACCGATCAACGGGAAAGTCAGTCAAAGTCCATACTTCGTTTTCATACATGGATCCTGTCTCGGATTTCATGGCTTCCAGCCATTTGTCGGAATCCGGGCCCGCCATCGCTTCTTCATAGTTCGAAGGTTCACCGTTGTCTAACAACATGATTTCCAAGACGGGGTTGCCGTACCACTCTGGTGCGGAATGCGTCCTCGTGGACCTACGAAGTTCAGTAGCAACTTGATCTGAAGTTTCATGATCATCATCATCAACTTCCTCTCTAGTCGGTGTAGGCACCTTAGGAACATTTTCTTGAGTTACGCCACTTACCAGTTCAAGAGGTAATACTTCATCAAGTTCTACTTTCCTTCCACTTATTTCTTTCGAGAGAAACTCTTTCTCTAGAAAGCACCCATTCTTGGCAACAAAGATCTTGCCTTCGGATCTGAGGTAGAAGGTATACCCAATAGTTTCTTTAGGGTATCCTATGAAGACGCATTTTTCCGATTTGGGTTCGAGCTTTTCAGGTTGAAGTTTCTTGACATAAGCATCGCATCCCCAAACTTTTAGAAACGACAGCTTAGGTTTCTTCCCAAACCATAATTCATACGGTGTCGTCTCAACGGATTTCGACGGAGCCCTATTTAAAGTGAATGCGGCAGTCTCTAAAGCATAGCCCCAAAATGACAGCGGTAAATCGGTAAGAGACATCATAGATCGCACCATATCCAATAGAGTGCGATTACGATGTTTCGACACACCATTACGTTGAGGTGTTCCAGGCGGCGTGAGTTGTGAAACTATTCCACATTTCCTTAAGTGTGTGCCAAATTCGTGACTCAAGTATTCTCCCCCACGATCTGATCACAAGAACTTGATTTTCCTGTCATGTTGATTCTCAACCTCACTCTGCAATTCCTTGAACTTTTCAAAGGTCTCAGACTTGTGTTTCATTAAGTAGACATACCCATATCTACTCAAGTCATCAGTGAGGGTGAGAACATAACGATAGCCACCGCGAGCCTCAACACTCATTGGACCACACACATCAGTATTTATGATTTCCAATAAGTTGGTTGCTCGCTCCATTGTTCCTGAGAACGGAGTCTTGGTCATTTTACCCATGAGGCATGGTTCGCACGTGTCAAATGATTCATAATCAAGAGACTCCAAAAGTCCATCTGCATGGAGCTTCTTCATGCGTTTGACACCTATGTGACCAAGGAGGCAGTGCCACAAGTATGTGGGACTATCATTATCAACCTTACATCTTTTGGTATTCACACTATGAATATGTGTAACATTACGCTCGAGATTCATTAAGAATAAACCATTCACCAGCGGAGCATGACCATAAAACATATCTCTCATATAAATAGAACAACCATTATTCTCGGATTTAAATGAGTAGCCATCTTGAATTAAAGAAGATCCTGATACAATGTTCATGCTCAAAGCTGGCACTAAATAACAATTATTGAGGTTTAAAACTAATCCCGTAGGTAAATGTAGAGGCAGCGTGCTGACGGCGATCACATCGACCTTGGAACCATTCCTGACGTGCATCGTCACCTCGTCCTTCGCTAGTCTCCGCTTATTCCGCAGCTCCTGCTTTGAGTTACAAATGTGAGCAACCGCACCGGTATCAAATACCCAGGAGCTACTACGAGTACTGGTAAGGTACACATCAATTACATGTATATCACATATACCTTTAGTGTTGCTGGCCTTCTTGTCCGCTAAGTATTTGGGGCAGTTCCGCTTCCAATGACCACTTCCCTTGCAATAAAAATACTCAGTTTCGGGCTTGGGTCCATTCTTGGCTTCTTCCCGGCAGCTTGCTTACCGGGCGCGGCAACTCCCTTGCCGTCCTTCTTGAAGTTCTTCTTACCCTTGCCTTTCTTGAACTTAGTGGTTTTATTCACCATCAACACTTGATGTTCCTTTTTGATTACCACCTCTGATGATTTCAGCATTGAATATACCTCAGGAATGGTCTTTTCCATCCCCTGCATATTGAAGTTCATCACAAAGCTCTTGTAGCTCGGTGGAAGCGACTGAAGGATTCTGTCAATGACCGCGTCATCCGGGAGATTAACTCCCAGCTGAGTCAAGCGGTTATGCAACCCAGACATTTTGAGTATGTGCTCACTAACAGAACTATTTTCCTCCATCTTACGGCTGAAGAACTTGTCGGAGACTTCATATCTCCCGACCCGGGCAGGAGCGTGGAAAACCATTTTCAGCTCTTCGAACATCTCATATGCTTAGTGTCTCTCAAAACTCTTTTGGAGCCCTGGTTCTAAGCTGTAAAGCATGCCACACTGAACGAGGGAGTAATCATCAGCACGTGACTGCCAAGCGTTCATAACGTCTTGGTTCTCTGGGATGGGTGCGTCACCTAGTGGTGCTTCTAGGACATAATCTTTCTTGGCAGCGATGAGGATGATCCTCAGGTTCCGGACCCAGTCCGTATAGTTGCTGCCATCATCTTTCAGCTTGGTTTTCTCTAGGAACGCGTTGAAGTTGAGGACAACGTGGGCCATTTGATCTACAAGACATATTGTAAAGATTTTAGACTAAGTTCATGATAATTAAGTTCATCTAATCAAATTACTCAATGAACTCCCACTCAGATAGACATCCCTCTAGTCATCTAAGTGAAACATGATCCGAGTTAACTAGGCCGTGTCCGATCGTCACGTGAGACGGACTAGTCAACATCGGTGAACATCTTCATGTTGATCGTATCTTCTATATGACTCACGCTCGACCTTTCGATCTTCCGTGTTCCGAGGCCATGTATGTACATGCTAGGCTCGTCAACTCAACCTAAGTGTATTGCGTGTGTAAATCTGGCTTACACCCGTTGTATTCGAACGTTAGAATCTATCACACCCGATCATCACGTGGTGCTTCGAAACAACGAACCTTCGCAACGGTGCACAGTTAGGGGGAACACATTCTTGAAATTATTACGAGGGATCATCTTATTTAAGCTACCATCGTTCTAAGCAAATAAGATGTAAAACATGATAAACATCACATGCAATCAAATAGTGACATGATATGGCCAATATCATTTGCTCCTTTTGATCTCCATCTTCGGGGCTCCATGATCATCTTTGTCACCGGCATGACACCATGATCTCCATCATCGTGTCTTCTTGAAGTTGTCTCGTCATCTATTACTTCTACTACTATGGCTAACGCTTTAGCAATAAAGTAAAGTAATTACATGACGTTTATGTTGACATGCAGGTCATAAATAAATAAAGACAACTCCTATGGCTCTTGTCGGTTGTCATACTCATCGACATGCAAGTCATGATTCCTATTACAAGAACATGATCAATCTCATACATCATATATATCATTCATCACATCCTTTTGGCCATATCACATCACACGGCACATGCTGCAAAAACAAGTTAGACGTCCTCTAATTGTTGTGGCAAGTTTTTACGTGGCTGCTATAGGTTTCTAGCAAGAATGTTTCTTACCTACGCCAAAACCACAACGTGATATGCCAATTTCTATTTACCCTTCATAAGGACCCTTTTCATCGAATCCAATCCGACTAAAGTGGGAGAGACAGACACCCGCCAACCACCTTATGCAACTAGTGCATGTCAATCGGTGGAACCAGTCTCACGTAAGCGTACGTGTAAGGTCGGTCCGGGCCGCTTCATCCCATGATGCCGCCGTATCAAGATAAGACTAGTAACAACAAGCAAATTGACAATATCCATGCCCACAACTGCTTTGTGTTCTACTCGTGCATAGAAACTACGCATAGACCTGGCTCTTGATGCCACTGTTGGGGAACGTAGCAGAATTTTAAAATTTTCTACGCATCACCAAGATAAATCTATGGATTCATCTAGCAACGAGTGAGAGAGGAGTGCATCTACATACCCTTGTAGATCGTGCGCGGAAGCGTTCAAGAGAACGGGGTTGATGGAGTCATACTCGTCGTGATCCAAATCACCGATGACCTAGCGTCGAACGGATGGTACCTCCGCATTCAACACACGTACGGTTGGGAAGACGTCTCCTCCAACTTGATCCAACAAGGGGGAAGGAGAGGTTGATGAAGATCTAGCAGCATGACGGCGTGGTGGTGGAAGCAACGGTGATCTCGGCAGGGCTTCGCCAAGCACAGGGAGACGGAGGAGTGTCACGGGAGGGAGAAGGAGAGGCCAGGGGCTAGGGTGCGGCTGCCCTCCCTCCCCCCACTATTTATAGGACCCCTAGGGGGGCACCGGCCCTAGGAGATGCCATCTCCAAGGGGGGGCGGCGGCCAAGGTTGTGGCTTTCCCCCCCAGGCAAGTGGGGCGCCCCCCACCCCTAGGGTTTCCAACCCTAGGCGCAAGGGAGGCCCATGGGGGGGTGCACCAGCCCACTAGGGGCTGGTTCCCCTCCCACTTCAGCCCATGGGGCCCTTCGGGATAGGTGGCCCCATCCGGTGGACCCCCGGGACCCTTCCGGTGGTCCCGGTACAATACCGATTACCCCCGAAACTTTCCCGATGGCTGAAACATGACTTCCTATATATAAATCTTCACCTCTGGACCTTTCCGGAACTCCTCGTGATGTCCGTGATCTATCCGGGACTACGAACAACTTTCGGGTTACCGTATACTAATATCTCAACAACCCTAGCATCACCGAACCTTAAGTGTGTAGACCCTACGGGTTCGGGAGACACGCAGACATGACCGAGAGGACTCTCCAGTCAATAACCAATAGCGGGATATGGATACCCATGTTGGCTCCCACATGCTCCTCGATGATCTCATCGGATGAACCACGATGTCGTGGATTCAATCAATCCGTATACAATTCCCTTTGTCAATCGGTACGTTACTTGCCCAAGACTCGATCATCGGTATCCCAATACCTCGTTCAATCTCGTTACCGGCAAGTCACTTTACTCGTACCGTAATGCATGATCCCATGATCAACCACTTGGTCACATTGAGCTCATTATGATGATGCATTACCAAGTGGGCCCAGAGATACCTCTCCGTCATACGGAGTGACAAATCCCAGTCTCGATTCATGCCAACCCAACAGACACTTTCGGAGATACCTATAGTGTACCTTTATAGTCACCCAGTAACGTTGTGACGTTTGGCACACCCAAAGCACTCCTACGGTATCCGGGAGTTGCACAATCTCATGGTCTAAGGAAATGATACTTGACATTCGGAAAAGCTACAACAAACGAACTACACGATCTTTGAGCTATGCTTAGGATTGGATCTTGTCCATCACATCATTCTCCTAATGATGTGATCCCGTTATCAACGACATCCAATGTCCATAGTCAGGAAACCATGACTATCTTTTGATCAACGAGCTACTCAACTCGAGGCTCACTAGGGACGTGTTGTGCTCTATGTATTCACACATGTATTACGATTTCCGGATAACACAATTATAGCATGAACAATAGACAATTATCATGAACAAAGAAATATAATAATAACCATTTTATTATTGCCTCTAGGGCATATTTCCAACAAGTCGACCTTGACGATCCGACTACGAACGTGCGAGACGTCGCGCCTTAGCAATCGCTAAACCAACTTCCGTGGGTTATTCACCACGCCGGAGCACGATCAACCTGACCACGAGGGTCTGTTTCCTGCAAGCAAACGAACAACAAGCAAGAAACTGAGATTGCAATCTGGATATTGCGAATATAAGATGAAAGCTTTATTGATCAAGGTGGGGTTCTGTGACACCTTGGTCTGGTCGTTGAACATAAACGAAGTACGCGAAGTTGCAGCTATGGCGAACTTTTAATCTAAACAAACCCCCCCCCCCCCAAAGCCTGAACGATGCCCTAAGGGCTGTATATATGGAGGAGAGAGGGGGAATTTCGTGGCCCTTGGTGGAGGGGTCCGAAACCAACCCTAACTCTTGTTTCCCCACAGATACGGACTCTAAAAACAGCCTATACTTAAGTACTTCGAAAATACATGGGCCTGGCACAAAAAGAAGATGACGCAGCACCTAAAATAGTCTCTGGACGAAATTTATGAAGTGGCATCTTGTATATTTCGTCCCATGCTTCATGCACTCATTATGCTGGCTTCAGAGTCCTGGAATCATCACTTGTAACTCTGTTCTTGTTCCCCTTGCGCATGCCATCATCTCCATGCTTGAACATGCTCGAAGGTTCATCTTTCTTGTCCAAGCTAGGCCCTTCATTTGTAAGCAAAACAAATGTATCCAGTTTAGGCAGCATCATATTCTCATGAACATTAGAATCATTACCAAGAAACGTAAGTACCTGATAATTCAATTGGCGTGCGCGAGCTCTAGTAATCGGTCCAGTATGTATAGCAGCAGGGGCTGTGGGTGTAACAATGGTATTGATGTCCTCATCATAACCCAAAAGGCATGACTAACCACTCATATAATCCGAACTTAGTTTTAAATGTTGTTTTCCATTCATCTCCCAATTTCATACGAATTTGATGGTATCCACTACGCAAATCAACTTTGGAGAATATTGCAGAGCCACTCAATTCATCAAGCATACCATTTAGCGTAGGAATAGGATGACGATAACGAATAGTGATATTATTAATGCCTCTACAATCAATGCACGTACGCGGCGTACCATCCTTTTTCGGCACTAAAATGATAGGAACAGCACAAGGACTAAGGGATTCGCGTATACAACCTTTGTCTAGTACTTCTTGTACTTGACGCATAATCTTCTTTGTCTCCTCTGGATTGGTACGGTATGGTGCACGGTTGGGTAATGATGCATCGGGAATTAAGTCAATTTGATGCTCAATCCCTCGAATAGGTGGTAATCCCGGTGGCACGTCTTGTGGAAAGACGTCAGCGACCTCCTGCAAAATGTTAGTGACAACAGGAGGCAAAGAGGAAGGCACGTCCTTGAATGAAAATAATGCCTTTTTGGACACAAAAGCATAGCCAACAGATTTGCTAAAATCTAGATCATCAATATCAGATTTGGTGGCAAGTAAACATGCACTTTTCAATTTAATTTCAGAAGCAACACTAGATTGTTTATTATTAGGCTGCATTTGTTGCTCAAATTCTTTTGCCACAATCTGATTTTAACTCTTATTTTTCTCCTGTTTTTCTTTATTAGCTCTATTAATATCATCTTTCAAAATGGAATCAGGAGTCATAGGAAGTAAGGTAATACTTTTATCCTTATGAACAAGAGTATACTGATTGTTTCTACCATGGTGTACAGAATTTTTATCAAATTGCCATGGTCTACCAAGTAATAAGGAACATGCTTGCATAGGTACCACATCACAATCAACATAATCAGCATATGTAGAGATACTAAAATGCACACGAACAGTACGTGTTACCTTAACCTTGCCGCTGTTGTTGAACCATTGGATGTAGTAAGGATGTGGATGTGGTCTCGTGGTGAGAGATAGCTTCTCCACCATCTCCATGCTAGCCAAGTT